>NW_024387320.1:1198942-1748253 GCF_900408965.1 Simochromis diagramma
AACACGTCCCAAGACAACCTCCTGCATCATCACACCTCCAGCAGTGTAAACCGTTGATACAAGGTAGGATAAACCCATCTTTTCATGTTGTTTATGCCAGATTCTAACCCTACCAGCAGACTCATCAGACCAGACAGCATTTTTTCCCCCATCTTCAGTCTTTGTAAACTCTAGACTCAGTTTCCTGTTCTTCACTGACAGAAGTGGAACCTTGGCACGTTTGATATGTTATGCATTCAAGTTGCTCTTATGCCTATTTTGGTTGTAACGAATTGTTCCTGTCAGTTCAAAGCAGGTCTGACATTCTCCTCTGACCCCTGCCATCAAAAAATACATTTTCACATACAAAAAATGTGTGGTTGATGTCTCACTGGATCTCTTCTCTTTTTCTGACCATTCTTTGTAAATGCTAGAGATGATTTTGTGACAAAATCCCAACAGATTAGCAGTTTCTGAAACACTATAACCATGTTCAAAGTTACTCAGATCATATTTTTTCTCATTCTGATTTGTTTGGTTTGTTCATAGTTTGTTTGTTTGTTCAAGTATTTTTAAGTAATAGTTATATAGTCCTTCTTCAGCTCTTTAAAAGTTTTTTTCTCCTTTTTTTTTTCCGACATGTTGATGTTTTTCCACTCATTTTTAGCCCAGTCTTTGTATCTGACCATTTTCAGAGCATTTCTGACAAGTTTGTTGAGCCACTTGACTTCAATGAATCACTGAAGCATTAAAAAAAGGAACTTCAATCAGTGTTGTGTCTACACAACAATGCTTTATTTGTCCCCATTTGCTTTAGTTGAAGACAACATCTTTTAACAGGCATAAAATTTTGTTTTTGCACCAACAAAGTGATTCTAAAAGAGATATCATATACCATATCATATACCATATACCATATTTCACCATATTGTGTAGTATGTCTTTAAAACTTTTAGGGAAAACTGGACAAGACTAAAACTTGCGACACAAATGAACCTTATTTGAAGATCGTATCTTAACAAGAAAAAAGTCCAGGGGTGAGGACCTGGAGGACCTGCCACAAAACCTGAAAAATGCATCTGGCCCTTCACCTGGTCATCTACTGTTCATTGAAACACCATCAGAAATGGTATCTTTGAAGGGTGGATGTCAAGAAGCCATTCTTAAGGAAAGGAAACAGGGAGAAAAGGCTGAGATATTTCAAATTACACAAGAACTGAACTGAAAATCAGTTGCAACATGTCATATAGAGTGATGACTCCAAATTTGAAATTTTCAGTTAAAAGCTGTAAAACAGTAAGTGTTATACATGTGTCATTACACACATCTGTAAAACATTGTGGAGTTTTTGGGGCTGAATTTCAGCCAGTGGTGTTGGGAATCTAAAATTGTTAAAATTGATGGAATTATGAACAAAAAGCTCACTGTCAATGCAGTAAAAGTCATGGACTGGCCTCCCCAAAGCCCAGACCTGTACATTACTAAAGCAGTGTGGGATCATCTTGATACAGAATGGAGAAAAAGGCAGAACTCTATTTATGACCTTGAATACCATATTACCATTTATCTTTGCACATGAATACCTTGCTGCACCTATTTGTCATTTTCCAGTATATACCACAACAACCATCAGCTTAATATTGGCCACTTTGGGATGTTGTTAAAGAAATGAGGGGTGTTTTAAAACTTGTGCACAGTAATGCACCTAACAAAGTGATGGATGAGTGTAGATTATAACAAAATACTTTATTAGTTATTAATAAGCTACATCATGGCATCATTTTCCCCCACTGTTTTTGAATTCACAATAGTCATTCTGGATTGAAATATCACTTATGGGCTTCTTAAATGTGTATTTCTGTATTTCTTCTGCATACATCATTAAATTTTCTTGTTTGTATGAACTTGATAAAATGTTTACCCCTTCTCTTTCTTAGCTTGTCTCTATTATATCAAACGTTTTCCACCATGTTTAAACAGTCTAAATGTTGAAACGCTGATTTGACTGTGTAGAACTGTACGTCTTTCTGGTCTCCACCAGATGGCAATATTGCGTCATTAATCTACAGGAATGTTCAAACAGACGCATTCAAATTATCACTGTTTGCAAAAACTGGGTCAAACTCAGATGGGGACCGTTTCTACGCAACGCAACTTGACCGCAATCACGTTATCTCACAAGTCGCCTATGCAACAATATGATCATGCTATGAAAATATATTTTAAAGGAAGTCGATGAATAATCGAAAAGTTACATATGTTTTCCCAAAAAGTTCATTCCGTTCATCTGGAAGTCTCATCTCAGTCGCAGCTGACTGCAGGTTTCCCCCCAACCTTGTAAACAGTATAGCTCTGCACAATGACTGAAACTAGCACCAAGTTTCAGTTATTATGCAAAAGTTGAGACTGAAGAAATCGCTTGGGTGAGTGACGAAACGTTTCTCCCTCTGAAAACGCTACATAGAAATGAACAGAATGAACGGGTTGGTGACCCACTTATGAGCCGTGCTTAAGGTTGTCTAACCACGCGTGTAACCATCCAATGTTTCGATCGAGGATGGAAAAAAAACGAGCGATATCTTACTGATCTCCACCGATCCACTTGTACACATACACAAAAGTCATGAATAACGTGCAGTATGCAGGAAATATCTCAGACTTCCTCTTGCTCTAGGTCACCGACAGGAAACATAAACCACTTTAACAAGTGTGAAAAGACACAGGCAGATTTTCACACAGACTAAGAACTTGATGACAGAGGCTATGCCGAGGACGTAAAGTTCTGAGCCTGAAGCTGAAGGTTCATGATGAGTTGTTTCCTGCTCTCGGTTTGGAGGTCCAGTTTGATTCTCTGCCTTGGTCAGCTTTTGCGTTGTGGTAAGTGGTACACTGGCTTCCTTTAGCTGGAGTGGATTCTAGTCAGTGACCTCGAGGATTCACTGGAGATGTCAGAATATTAACTGTGTTAAAGTAAGCTGTTGGTAAGAACACACTGTATGTCCATTTTGAATAGAATAAAAATATAGAATTACCATCAGTACATTTGCATGTTAAGCTCATCGTCTTTGGTAAAGCTAAAATATTGTCTGTGTTGTTTGCGAAAGCAAATTAGCTCCGAATTATTTTCATGCATCATTTGCATCATGAAATAGGTAGCAATAAATGTTTCATGGGTCTGGATTTTGACCCAGTGTTTTGTTTTTAAAGTATGGAATTTAAAGTGTTCAATATTCCCCTTGTGTATAGGCTATATTATTATATATTATCCCCCCTGTAGTCTGAGTGTTTCCTCAGCTGCCCTCCTGTCGTTTAGATTCCATGTTTCCTCGTATTTCCATGTTTAATTTGTTCAATTTTGGTTTCTCTTATTTTATACCTTTACGATCAGTGTTAATAGAAAGCTCACTTTATATTAACTTGTTCCTGCCTGTCAGTGTCTCCTTCATTGGGGCCCTCATTCAGTTTCACATCATCTGCAGCCTGCAGATCTTGACAAAATGTTTGCTTTCTCTGGGGAAAAAATATTTCCTACATGAAGGAAAATAAAGTGACTCAAGAAAACAAACAGTTTTTACTTGGATGAAAAGAAGACGATTGTACACATTATTTGATTTAATTCGATTTCTATCACGGTCTGAATAGCACTCCTATCCTTGTAATCTTCGTCTAGACTTGTAAGACTACCGCAGACAGTTTGTGACAGGAACCCACAGTTTCCTTAAAAAGGAACTAACAAAAAACACAGTCATATGGCTGATTGTGGCCATCACCTGGAGGGTGAATATATCTTTTTTCAAAACTTGCAAACATTTTTTCTTTTTTTAGCCGAAATGTCATAAAAACCATATTTTTGCAGAAAATAACTTAACAAATAAAAAAATATATAAATCTTTCTGAAAATATTGTGTATTCATTCCATCATTCATTTGTAACATGCCTGCAACATATATGTTAGATACTTTAATACTTATAAATACACAAGTGGCACTTTGAAGTTGCAGGATTCAGATGACTTCATTTGTGTTTTGTCTCTGCTTTACTCAGGAGAGGCCAGAGTGAAAACTGAAGTACAAGCTGGGCCTCTGTATCGTGTGTTAGGCTCTCCCCTCTACATCACCTGCAGTGTGAGTGGCTTCAGAAGTGAAAACACTGACAAACATTTTGAATTCCGTATGACGAAGCCTTCAAACCCAAACTTTGAGATCCAAATCATCAGTTCACATGAAGATGATTTTGGATATTCTTCTCACCTAAACCGTGTGATAAAAAATGAAATTACTTTGAAACGTCTCTCACCAAACTCAGTCCGCTTCGAGATAAAAAGCCTGCAGAAAACTGATGAAGGGGAATATGAATGTACTGCAGTCAACTTAGAAGGTGCTTATGATGGAGAGTATTCTGCTAAGACAGTCGTTAAAGGTAATCAATCGCCATCCTGATTTTCAGTCATAACGCTTGAATGTGTCTTCATGTAGGTATGGTACAGATGATGTCAGAGCATTCATGACTTTTGATTTCTCTGATGTGGTTTCATAGTGATTGAAGACTCCCTGAGTGTCTCATCATCTGCTTCCACACCACTGAGCTTAAACGAGGGTGAAGCTCTGACTTTAACATGCCTGGCCTCTAGCAGCACCAGCCAGCACACCCATCTGTCTGTTGCCTGGTATCTCCATAAAGATGGACAGGAGGACGCTCAGCCTATCATTTCTCTGAATAGAGATTTTACACTGAGCCCAGGCCAGGGGTTTGAAAGGCGTTACCAAGCAGGTCTCATACGCTTAGATAAATGGGGAGAGGCCTCGTACAGCCTAAAGATGGCTGAGGTTGAGCCATCAGACCAAGGTAGGATCTACTGCCAGGCTCAGGAGTGGATCCAAGATCCTGATGGCTCCTGGTACATCATCATACAGAAGAATGCAGAAGAAATGACCCTGACAGTTAAAGCCACAGGTTGGAAGCATTTCATTGATTTTGCTTAGCCATGCTATATTAAATTACATGTATTGATCAGCACATTAATGTTAGACAACTGCCTTCATGATTTAATGTGTGGATGTCTCACTGTTTTCATTTTTTATCTTGAGTAGAGGTGGTGGAGCCATCGTCTCCGTCTCTGGCAGTGGAAATCTCAGCACAGCCGGCAGCGCTGCAGGAGGGGCAGGAGCTGATGCTGTCCTGTAATATAAACACACAGGACGTGGAGAAAAGATTCTTCTCTGTAGCATGGCTCAAGGGAAGTGTGGAGCTGGCCCGCATTGGTCCCACAGGCGTTCTCACTGTGGCACCGGAGTACAGTGTTCGACAGAAAAATGGAGAGCTCAGAGCCGCCCGAAGCGGGAACAGAGATTACCGTCTCATCTTAAAGCCTGTGAGAACTGAGGACCAGGGAGAGTATATCTGTACAGTCTGGCCTCAAGAGAGAGGCCAAGATGATACTTTTATTGAGGGAGAACCCAAAGACTCCAGCCCACAGCGGGTCAGCGTCTCAGCCACAGGTGTGTCAAAGTGAACACATTCCAGGTTTAACTCTTTTCCCTTTTTCATTGTTAATTTTATCTGTAGTTATTAAGGATTACACAAGGTGATTTTTCTTATTTGTTTTTACTGTTAGTGAAATTGAATTATTTTATTATTAACTTCTCAAACACAGCAGTACTATTTGTCTCTTGCCTCATCTCCTCACAGAAAACAGGCTGACAGTCAAAATGCAGCAAGCTGTAAATGTGGCCGAAGGGGGCGGGCTGCATCTCTTCTGTAAAGTGGATGGGGTTCAAGGTCAGCTGTCTGTCACCTGGCAACACAAACCAACACCAACGGCCCCGTTCACTGAGATCATCAGCATAAGTCAGGAGGGTGTTACAGAGATAGCAGAGGAGTTCGTTAGTCGCAAAGTGAAGGTGATGCGTCCAACTACTGACAACTTCACCTTAGCGCTTGATGAGGTCACACTGTCTGATTCAGGAGTGTACCAGTGTGCTGTGTCTGAGCGCAAACCTAACGGCAAGACTCACAACCAGGCACAAACTACCACTGTGACAGTGACTTCTATAGGTAAGATGTGTCTGTGTGTTTGTGTAGTACAAACTATGTAAGATATGATATTACCTTCATTGTAACAGGTGTTTCTATCATAAATTCTAACACTTCTTTGTTAAACTACACTTCAAATATTACAGAAGAAATAGCAAAGTAAAAAGTGGATTTTGGTCAGCTTGACTATTAATCTGTTTACTTGTAGATATATTCATTAAACCATTTAGCCCATAGTAATATATTAAAAGATAATGGCATAAAAACATCCGAAACATACTGTACTGATATTGAGAGTCTTAATGTAATCCTTTGGGAACCCTTCTTTTGTTTACTGAACAACATTAAATCAAACGTTACATTTCCCCACAGGAAATCTAGATGGAATACGTCTACAAAGCAAAATCATGTTGTTTAGTGGATTTACTCTTTGCATCGTCATAAGTCAAAATTTTAGGTTTCCACATCTCAACACTCAACAATCAGATTGCACATTTATCACCAGCGAGCAAAAAATATTTTGTTTTATGTATTTTTTTTAGCTGAATTGTGAGTGTGGCTTTCAGAAAACAAAACTGTCTTCAGAATGTTTGACTGAACATTATGTTTTGTAGCATTTCAGCCCCAGGGTTTGTCATAGTGAACACACACACTCAGTTATTCAGGGTTTAATTCACTTTCCTTTTTACATTGTTGATTTTACCTGCTGTTATTAAGGCTCACTTGTAGTTTCAAAGTGTTAGTTTTCTTATTTATGTTTTTGCTGTTTGTAAAATTACTTTTTCTATGACTATCTTCTCAAACACAGCAGTACTATTTGTCTCTTGCCTCATCTCCTCACAGACAACAGGCTGACAGTCAAAATGCAGCAGGCTGTAAATGTCACCGAAGGGGGCGGGCTGCATCTCTTCTGTAAAGTGGATGGGGTTCAAGGTCAGCTCTCTGTCACCTGGCAACACAAATCAACACCAACGGCCCCGTTCACTGAGATCATCAGTATAAATGAGGAGGGTGTTACAGAGATAGCAGAGGAGTTTGTGAGTCGCAAAGTGAGGGTGATGCGTCCATCTACTGACAACTTCACCTTAGTGCTTGATGAGGTCACGCTGTCTGATTCAGGAGTGTACCAGTGTGCTGTGTCTGAGCGCATAACTAATGGAAAGACTCACACCCAGACACAAACTACCACTGTGACAGTGATTTCTATAGGTAAGATGTGTCTGTGTGTTTGTTACCTACATTACAACAGGTTTTTCTTCTTATTGAGTGTTTTGATTTGTTTAATAATAAATTAGCAAAGTAAATATGTGGATTTTGATCTGCTTGGCTATTGATCTGTTTATTTGCAGATATGTCCATTGAACACTTTAGCTCATAGTGATATATCACAAGAAAATGCTAGACAAATATCCAAAACCTGATATTGAGATCTTGTCACCGTTGGGAATCCTTCCTTTGTTTACTGTACCCCTGCAATTAAACTAAACTTTACATTTACAAGCAATGTTCTTTGCTTTTACGTAAGAAATGAAGGGTGACATAACAATAGCCATATTGTGTAGACTGAGAAGCCAGTTGTGGTTTTGTAGCCATGTATTCACATCTCCTTTTTGCTTTCAACACTAATGATTGCTTGATCACCAGCTTCTCCTTTCTTACTTGCTGTCACTGACTATTTTGGATTTTTGTGTCAGACACGCTGATGGGAGTGTCTCTAAGCAGTCGCAACACTCAGGTGACTGTTGGAGAAAAATTGGAGTTGATGTGCCGGGTCAAAGGTCCACACATGCCGGTAACAGTGACTTGGAGCGTGCAACGTGAGGCTAAAACACCAGACACCGTCCTGACACTTTTCCCTGATGGCACCATCAGTTGGTCTGCAGATCAGAACCACTACCAGCTGCGAGTAGAAAGCAGAAAAACTGAAGTCATGTACTATCTGCTGGTCATTGGTACCAGCCACAGAGAAGGAGGAAGCTACCAGTGTAATGTGTCTGTCTTACTGAAGAATGTACACAAGGAGTTGAAAGCATCCAATCAGCTTTCTGTGATAGTAATCAACCCAGGTACTGCCAGCTGCAGCCATTTTGGGGCATCATTAAATTAAATGAGTCATGTTTTTCCCTGTTTCCTCAGAAAATAATGAAAATGTTGTCTCCTTTTCTAGTAAGCAGGCTTGATGTGTCACCTATTCCTGCGTTGACAACAAACATGAACACTGACATAACAATAACATGCTCCATCATCACAAAAACGTCTGAATCATCACTCTATTCTATCACCTGGCTGCATGAGGAAAATGCCGGAAATAAGACCATTGTAAGCTTGGACCAGAATTCCATAGTAACGGAATCCCAGGTGGACCTGCGTCAGCGAATCAGCATGAGGCGCAGCAAAGGACCCACTTTTGAACTGATTATTCGGCAAGCTCGAATCTCAGATAAAGGTTTATATACATGCAAAGTGGGCGAGTGGCTTCAAGATCCTCGTGGTGAATGGTATCTGCTCTCAACAGTGTCCAAAAGCACAGTGCTAACAATTACTGAGCCTGGTGAATACATTTATTTTTCATACTGCAGAAACATGTTCACATGCCATATACAGTTGGCACCACAATAAATTAAACAGACCATTTAAAAATATATAACTTCATATTAATTTTTTTCCATTCTCTAGCCAACGACCTTCGTTTAGATAAGAAAGAGCAGCAGCTGACTGCCAAAGAAGGAGAGGAAGTCAAGCTCAACTGTAGCATCACCTCAGGAGCTTCTGGTTCTTCGGTTTTCTATCGAGTCATTTGGCATTATGCTGCACACAGTTCTTCTTTGAAGAAAGCCTCCCTGGTGGAGCTTGATCACACCGGCCTGGTGAGTTACCCAGACAACAATGACATCAGAGGCCTGCAGGAGCGGCTACGCCTGTCCAGACCCACTCAGAAAAGCTTTTACCTAAGTATTCAGAAAGCCCATGAAGAGGATAGTGGAACCTACTGGTGCCAAGTGGATCAATACCAGCTGGATAATGAAGCTCACTGGCAGCTGAAGGCCTCAGACAGTGGTGGTGCTATCAAAGTCAGTGTAAAAGTAACAGGTATGATCACAGTTTTAGAAGTGTTCTGTTGGGCTCCTAATAGTCTAGCTATTTTGTGAGGTGTATGAATTAAGGATACTTGTAAGCACATTTTAAACCAATTAAGAAGCGGGTGATGTGTTTCCCTCAGTTACAAGTTCTGTGTCAATCCATCTGACCCTAATAGTGGTGGATGACATCAAACAAGACTTAAGTTTCAATCTTAAATTCAAGTCAAAAGCTCGTGCTTCAGGCCTTTTCTAAATCTGGGTCTGTACAAAGTCATAGAGAGTTGACATCCCCAGAACAGCCATATGAGAGCACACAGCTTTGGATGTGAGTAAAGCAGCCCCAACCATCCACACTTGTGACTGGAGACCTTTAATGGAACTAGATGAACTTCAGTGGGCTGCCAAATATGACTCAAATCAAGATGTGTTTGCACTGTGAAGCATGCAAAGGTTTTTCTAGTCCCCTCACTGAATGAAGATGGAGCTAGAAATGAACAAGAGACTATCTTCAATCTTCTTGCTGTAACTTTGTATCAACCATATATAATGTAGTGTTATCATCTAATTTAACTCTATAAAAAAGGAATCAAATGTAATTCCCAAAACCTTGACAAAATGTTCCACTCTTCTCAGTTGTCTTCTGGGCACCTCTCTTGTTTTGCTGTTGATTGTTTCATCTCTTCTGTTTGGCTGTTTGCAAGCTCTCCCTTGTGTGTCAGTATAACTGAATTTCATTAGGTCTCACTGATTAGTTACCTTAATAAACTAAAGTTTTGCCCTTGTCCTTTTTCACAGAAAACAATCTCTCTGTTTCAAAGGAAGATACAGCGATGAATATAAGCAGAAACCAGGATTTTACTTTCCCCTGTAACATCAACAAACAATCCAGCAATGAATCCAAGTTCCAGGTCACATGGTTTTGGCAGAAAGAAATAGAAACGAAACAGCGCCCCTTATTTACAGTCTACAGAAACTCCATTCTGCAACACAGGTTTGGGGAGAATGTTCGCCTGAGATACGACCACCCTGACCCCAGCCAATTCAGCCTCACGTTCTTGAACCCTGGCCCTGAAAATAGTGGCCTGTATTTCTGTGAGGTAGAGGAGTGGCTGCCTTCTCTGTCTCGTGGGTGGAGAAAAGTTGCAGTGGAAAAGTCAGGGCATTTCAATGTCAGTGTTCTCACAGAAGGTAGGCATGTCTTAACACACTTAGTCATTTCTCTCAGTAAATATCACAAGATCATCTGGAAATACCTTTCTTTGTCTTCTTCTTTGCAGGTGATGCTAATGCCGTATCTGAATGCAATACAACAACCTATACAATCGTTATTGCAGTTCTCATCATTATGGTGGTGGTTATATTATTACTGATGTTCAAGTTGTGCAGAAGTAAAGGCTCACAAGGAAAAAACTCATCTTCATCTCTCTGGGCTGAATCAGTACCTATGAACAACAAACCCAGTGGAGACGATTGAAGAGCAAAGACATTTTTTTTTGGTGTCTTTTAGATATGATGCAAAAATATGTAAAATTTTCCATTTAAATAATTGTGTCCATTCATTTGTTTATAACATTCCATGAAGTAGCTCTGCTGATTTACTTTTAGTACAGGTAGGAAGATTTTTTTTCTTTAGGAGTTAATGAAACTACATTTAGAAAGGCAATTCTCATTTTATAGATACTTCTGCTCATTTTTAAGGCCCGAATGCACAAGCAGCTGAACTGTGGTGAGTCTGTGGCTTCACATCTGCGAAGACGTTGCAATGTAGCACGTTTTCATGCAGTTATAAGCATAAATTGTGGTGAATGTCTAACTAGTTCAGCAATTACTCAACCGGGAAGTGCTGTGGTAATGCTCAGAATGACTGTGTGGTCTTGAAATCCTGCTGAGTTTTCCATGTGGCAGACATTTAAATGTTAGATACTGATTGCCACAATGTTCTTAAGAATTTTCACAAGATACTTACTAATGCAAACTTTTCCCTTTTTTGCTATCGTTACAAAATTGTTTTGCTAAAGCTTACGAAATTGTTTGGTGATGACCGTATTTCTCATTTGCATCTGAGCCATGATGCACAGTGTTATATATATGTGTGTGTGTGTGTCTCGTTTTTTTTATGTTTGTCACATGCAATCTAAGTATTACATTTTTTTCATTGCTGTGGCTTGAAACAATAATTCTGATTTAAATTTTTAACTGAAGATAAAAGCCATCTAAAGAATAGACCTTGACAGTTCATCATTAGATAAGATACTGAATATCAATGGATTGTAAAAATGAACTGCACACATATGGTAGACATAGGTATTGGTCAGCCATTTAAAGCATTTTAATTCATGGTTATTCATCTTGCATTTGTCCCACTGGCTGTTAAGTTGAGTGTTACTTTTTTATGGATTGTATTCCTCTATGAATTTTATTTTTTCAAAAGTTATAGGCTTGGGCAGGTCTACTGCCCCTGAAGGACTGCTTTTATGTTGATGTGAGTGCTTTCAAAGTGAAAAATAAAGTCAGCACTTTGACGTGTCAATGTGTCAAAATAAAAAATATATAAAAAGACATAAACAATAATAGTGTGTGGCTATGCAGGGGCACATAGGATGCAATGTACTATATATGTGTGCTGTCTCACACTCTGTCATTCTTTCTCTATTTCACTCAATGTTTCCTGCATCACCCTCTATGAATCTTTAACAGTCCATCTGTGCAAAAGACTAGAATTGAATCAACTTGTTGCCTTTCCTTTTCAGTGAACAGCTGAAAGAAAAGGAAGGCTTTTGTGTGGTGTTTGTATACAAGTTGAGGTAAAACTTGCAGCGTCGCTCTGAAAGATGTGAGAGACTAAAAGAGCACTTTATGGCAGACTGTAGTTCTCTCGGCCTCAGAGAGATGTTGTGCTGTTTTGAATTTTTGAATTGGTTGAATTTTACAAAGTGGTGGACTCGGCTCCTTGGTACAGCCTCCCCCTAAACGTTACTGTAATTTCACTTGCTTGTGTTGCCATGGCAATGACTGTCGGGGCAAACAAAAAACCAACAAAAATTTGGGAGGCAAATCGCTGCACAAATGTTGCATTGACGGATATGATTTTATATAATTTTATATGATAGAGGTCAGTGATATTAAAGCAGTAGGCTTACACATTTCCCCTTCTTTTCGTGGGAAATGACACTGAAAGAACACTGCTTTTACAAAAACAATGACTCTGTTTGTCCGTACCTGCATACACAAACAATGAGTAGATTTCATATGTCAGTTGTGCATGCTGCCTGTCTGGTTGTTTAGCACACTTAAATGGCAAAGTGCCAGGAAGAATATTAGTGCCACTTGTAATGTTGTGGATCCTGTGGCCTCACCTCTAGCACCACCATGAGGACATTTTTTGGGTGAAATGTCTAGATAACTTTGACGAACCCCTAGGTTTCCATCTAGCTCCAACAACAGGATGCAATATTTCTTTTTCGCGTTGGCAATAATAATAAAGACGATCTGATGGTTGTTAACTTCAGTACAGCTACTGAGTTTTGTGGTCCTTCGATATTGAGTCGAGAGCCATCATCAGCTCAAGATTCCAGTGTTCAAGATCCTAAAACTGCAAGAAAAGAAATTCCAATTAGTCCAAAATATAAATGTCAGCAATATTCCCCAACATTTAGACTGCAAACATGTTAAACATTAAGTCTGCTAAAACAACAGCATGTGAGCACTCATAGAAGGTGACTGCAGTTTCCTGAAGGAACAGAAGATGTCCGGGGAAACCCGCTGGTCCTTATGGGTGGCTCCAAACTGATTCCATAGCCTCTGGTTCACAGCCAAGATCTCCATCCCCCCAATTTTCTTTAACCTCTTAAGCCCCAAGCCTACCTGATCTCCTGCCTTTTGCCCCCGTATCAGGGGGCATTGGGGCTTAAGAGGTTAATCAAATCTATAATTCTGGAAAACTTAACCCTTATTTCTTTCAATGTTTCTGTAAGTGTGTCTTTCACCTGCATTTTGAGCAGCAGCTTGATGTGACAATGAAACATGCAGGTCTGTGAAACACTGTAAGTCTCAAAATAGGACTTTAGGACAAAGAGATGATCTAATTGAGATGTAGGAATATCATATTGTTCAGTCTATAGCTCAAAAGAAGACTCAAAGTCCTAATGAAGCTAAGAAAAGGTTTCATGATACATGATACTACATGCAATTCACCCATTATTAGCAGGCTTCTGCTTAATTATGTGCCAACTTGAACTGGGAAAAAACTCCTGGTGTTATTTATGTATTGTTCCATAGGAGGTGTGAATAAATTGGGGATCTGTGCCATATATTACTTCTATAGATCCCTAGTTTCTGTTATGATTATAATCCATGCTGATTCATACAGGGACGAAGCATGGCAGTGCAGGGAAAGGTAAAAACACTTTGCATCTCTAGCTGGTTTTCTTTTTTTGCTGCTAATTAAAAACATCACTGATTGGCATGTGGCCTGCAGAAGCTTCACGGTTTAGCCTACAGAGCATTTCTGTTTTGTTTGCAGTTTCTATTCTGTCTCATTCAGAGTGAATTTCTAATATTTTTATTCTTGAACACATGTCCTGAACAGTTTACACTAGAATACATTTTCTTTCATCATTTCAAGTCTCTTTTCTCTTAACCAGAATTTAATATGGTGAATATGGTAATAAGGATAGATGGATGTTTTCTGATTGATACTCACTTCATAAAATGTTTTTTCCCCATACTACTTTCTGTATTTGTCTCACAAATGTGTATTTTGTTTAAGGACTAATACAGTCTCCTACCTAAAATACTTTCTTAGCATTTCTGTTGAATACATCCATTCATTCTCATCTGCATGCCCAATTCAGGGTCCTGGAGGGGCTGGAGCCTTTCCCAGCCACCACAGGGCGAGGTGTACCCTGGACAGGCCACCAGTCTGCAACAGTGCCAAGGTTTTTAAGAGTAGAAACTGCTGCTGTGAGGCTCTTTATGCCTTTTTTGAACATACCTAAGAATATTTTTTATGGCATCAGGGTAGAGAATGACAAACACATAAAACGTTATTTTGTTAATTTTATGAACATTTAAAAATAAAGTCCCCCACTATTTTTAAGCAGTCTGCAAATTAAAATGCCGATTTGAATATGACTGGATAAACTGTAAGTCTTTATGTTCTCCACTAGGTGGTATTATTGCCTCATTAATATACAGCATCATTCAAACAACCACATTCAAGCTTGCAAAGTTTGCAGTAAGTGGCCGAATTTAGATGGGGTGGTCCTAAGCAGCATAATTAACTACTTTCTCTCAAGCTGCCTATGCAAGAATCTGATCAAGGACGTAAATGTCAATGTCAAAAACGTGCATTACCTGCTGGGAACGCGCAAAGACATGAGTTTCGTTTGCACGAATTCAGAGGTGGAAGCGACTTGCTGTCTAGCAGGTTTTATTTTTAAGACATGTATTTGTAATGTCTAGCGGTGGTCAGTTTTGCCCTTCTCTCTCCCCACTCGTTTTGGGGAAGCAAGAAAAAAAAAAGAAGCCCAGTTGTCGTTCCAGTTTTGCCACTTCTTCGTACACTGTTTGGCAATTTCCCGACAGGAATTCACTGACATGTACGAGGCCAGGTGTTCTGGGAATCCATCCTACCCGTTGTTTCTACGCATGCGCACAACACGAATTTCAGTGGCGGACCATCCTACCTATGTGAATATATGCTACTAACATACTCTGACAGGTAAAATTAAGTGCCAAACCGTCCTACCTTTGTAAATGTGACGTACAAGCATACTTTAACAGCTAAAATTAAGTGGCAAACAATCCTACCTTTGTGAATATGCGCTAGAAGCATCATTTTACAGCTAGAATTCAGTGGCAAATCATCTTACCTTTGTTAATAACAGCTAGACAGATACTCTGACAGGTAAAATTACGTGCCAAACCATGCTACCTTTGTGAATGTGACCTACAAGCATACTTTAACGGCTAAAATGAAGTGGCAAACCGTCCTGGCTTTATAATTATGAGCTACAAGCATACTCTGATGGGCAAAGTTAAGTGGCAAACCGTTATACCTACTTACATTTGTGCTGGAATGAATCTGTGACAGCAGAAATGTGCATAAACTACTTGCGGTAGGACGTTTTGCCAAAGTAGGACGTTTTGTCAGAACACCGGAAATGCACAGGAGCAGTCTGAACAGGCCAATCACAATAGTAGCCGTCTCCCTCAGCGGGACGCGCAATAACATTTCCAAGAAATTGCACGTCATTATGTTCCCATTTACGGCGTGAAAGGTTTCAAAGAGGTTCGTAACGTACCTGAAGCGCAGGCAAATCAAGGCATGAAAAGGCACAGAGAGATCACACAGTACACATTAACCAAGGGCTTGATCGCAGCCGAGGACGTACAGTGTTGAGCCTGAAGTTGAAGGCTCACGATGAGTTTCGTGCTCTCTCTATGGAGGGCGGGTGTGATTCTCTGCTTGGGTCAACTTTTATATTGTGGTAAGTAGTACAGTGAATTCCTGTAGTTCCATAATATTAATTTTAATGTCTCAGATAAACCCAAGATGTTGTTTGTGTTGTCTGTAAATGTTTTTTTCACATTTTATGAAATTATATTTAGCAGAAACCTCAGAGTAAACTCACTGATTGATAAATGTTAATTCTTTTTTGGTCACCATAGTTTAATATCAGTTTAGTTGCTACAGAAAATTAGCTCCTCCAAATTATTTTCACTTTTCACGAATCACTTTTATGACAAAGTAGTAATGTTTGCTTTCTGTGGGGAAAAATATATTCCTGCATGAAATAAATAAAGCCAATCGAGCCAACAGGACACACCGTTACAGGTGATATCTGACAAAACTTGCAAACATTTTCTTTTAATCATAAATGTCATACAAACATATTTCCACAGGGAAATAAGACCTCTAAAAATAAAAAATGTCAAAATCTTTCTGAAAACATTGTGTGCACCTGTATATCAATGGATGTTCTATGCACAATTCATGCAGTGTGCCATAACCTACAGTATATGTTAGATACTTATAAATATACTTGTAAATACATGAGTGACACTTCAAAGTTTCAGGATTCAGATGACTTCATTTGTGTTTTGTCTCTGCTTTACTCAGGAGAGGCCAGAGTGAAAACTGAAGTACAAGCTGGGCCTCTGTATCGTGTGTTAGGCGCTCCCCTCTACATCACCTGCAGTGTGAGTGGCTTCAGAAGTGAAAACACTGACAAACATTTTGAATTCCGTATGACGAAGCCTTCAAACCCAAACTTTGAGATCCAAATCATCAGTTCACATGAAGATACTTTTGGATATTCTTCTCACCTAAACCGTGTGAGAAAAAATGAAATTACTTTGAAACGTCTCTCACCAAACTCAGTCCGCTTCGAGATAAAAAGCCTGCAGAAAACTGATGAAGGGGAATATGAATGTACTGCAGTCAACTTAGAAGGTGCTTATGATGGAGAGTATTCTGCTAAGACAGTCGTTAAAGGTAATCAATTGCCATCCTGATTTTCAGTCATAACGCTTGAATGTGTCTTCATGTAGGTATGGTACAGATGATGTCAGAGCATTCATGACTTTTGATTTCTCTGATGTGGTTTCATAGTGATTGAAGACTCCCTGAGTGTCTCATCATCTGCTTCCACACCACTGAGCTTAAACGAGGGTGAAGCTCTGACTTTAACATGCCTGGCCTCTAGCAGCACCAGCCAGCACACCCATCTGTCTGTTGCCTGGTATCTCCATAAAGATGGACAGGAGGACGCTCAGCCTATCATTTCTCTGAATAGAGATTTTACACTGAGCCCAGGCCAGGGGTTTGAAAGGCGTTACCAAGCAGGTCTCATACGCTTAGATAAATGGGGAGAGGCCTCGTACAGCCTAAAGATGGCTGAGGTTGAGCCATCAGACCAAGGTAGGATCTACTGCCAGGCTCAGGAGTGGATCCAAGATCCTGATGGCTCCTGGTACATCATCATACAGAAGAATGCAGAAGAAATGACCCTGACAGTTAAAGCCACAGGTGGGAATTTTACTCAGTCGTGCTATATTTATAACACATCTTGAGATTGGTCAGCACATTAATGTTTACTTATCCTATAGACACCTATGTGGATGTCTCACTGTTTTCATTTTTTGTCTTGAGTAGAGGTGGTGGAGCCATCGTCTCCGTCTCTGGCAGTGGAAATCTCAGCACAGCCGGCAGCGCTGCAGGAGGGGCAGGAGCTGATGCTGTCCTGTAATATAAACACACAGGACGTGGAGAAAAGATTCTTCTCTGTAGCATGGCTCAAGGGAAGTGTGGAGCTGGCCCGCATTGGTCCCACAGGCGTTCTCACTGTGGCACCGGAGTACAGTGTTCGACAGAAAAATGGAGAGCTCAGAGCCGCCCGGACTGGGAACAGAAATTACCGTCTCATCTTAAAGCCTGTGAGAACTGAGGACCAGGGAGAGTATATCTGTACAGTCTGGCCTCAAGAGAGAGGCCAAGATGATGCTTTTATTGAAGGAGAACCCAAAGACTCCAGCCCACAGCGGGTCAGCGTCTCAGCCACAGGTGTGTCAAAGTGAACACATACACACTCAGTTATTCAGGGGTTTAAGTCACTGTACCTTTACATTGTTTGTCTGCTCCCAAAGAGAGGAGTGAAGAAGTTGTGACAAACACTGCAGTCAAAATATCCACTTCAGCTGTTGTTATAAGTAGCTTCATTGACTACATCCACTGGTCCTACTAAAATTCACTGGACACGGGCACACACAGAGGTTGTGGCACAGTGTGAAGCACTATTAAAATTATTACTTATTAACTCAGTTATCACACTCCAAAACCCACTACACTCAATTCCATCACCTCACCAGGTCCGACCTAACACCTGACCAC
Source organism: Simochromis diagramma (assembly GCF_900408965.1). Lineage (NCBI taxonomy): Eukaryota > Metazoa > Chordata > Actinopteri > Cichliformes > Cichlidae > Simochromis > Simochromis diagramma. The sequence goes on from NW_024387320.1 coordinate 1,216,928, forward strand.
TTCCAGTGAATACACCAGCTGCTACCAGGAAACCTTAAATATAACAGCAGGACCAGGGTTAAAATCACTAACACAATATCTAAAACAAAAAAATTTAAATAGGAACCATTTAAAAACTCCAGTGGATAATAATTGGCACATGACTGGAATTCGAAACAGAAGCAAGGAATAATTAGAATCACGCATAGCATTAACACATCATACACGACTGCATTGCTACAAATATGCTCAATAATTAAACATGTAAATCCCCACAGCTACAGGTTAAGGTTCCTGAGGAAGGGCTTTAACATAAATTTGCATCAATAAAATAACAAAATGGCTCAAGAGGTACTTCACTAACACCAGCTTGCTTTGTTTCATTTTTTTTTTTAAGTTTATGACATACTTCTAAAAGAAACATCCAGCCCCAGGTTAGTAATTAATCTGCTAAAGTGACTCATCTAGCTGATAGTACATTTACTGCACAAAGATGAGGCCGGTATTTAATCAACCCCGTTCACTGAACAAGACAAAGGCCTACCACACCTGGTGCACAGCCTTTTGTTACCTCAGCACCTCCCACTAATACGCCCATTATTCTCAATACTGCTGATTCTCCCAGGAACCTGTAAGTTTCCATACACTAGGTTAATTTTATCGAATGTTATTAATTCTTTCTGTTGCCTCATCTCCTCACAGAAAACAGGCTGTCAATCAAAATGCAGCAAGCAGGAAATGTCACCGAAGGGGGCGGGCTGCATCTCTCCTGTAAAGTGGATGGGGTTCAAGGTCAGCTCTCTGTCACCTGGCAACTCAAATCAGCACGAATGGCCTCGTTCACCGAGATCATCAGTATAAGTCAGGAGGGTGTTACAGAGATAGCAGAGGAGTTCATGAGTCGCAAAGTGAAGGTGATGCGTCCAGCTACTCACAACTTCACCTTAGAGCTTGATGAGGTCACGCTGTCTGATTCAGGAGTGTACCGGTGTGCTGTGTCTGAGCGCAAACCTAACAGCAAGACTCACAACCAGGCACAAACTACCACTGTGACAGTGATTTCTATAGGTAAGATGTGTCTGTGTGTTTGTGTAGTGCAAACTATTCAAAACATATGATATTACCTTCATTGTAACAGGTGTTTCTCCCATAAATTCTAACACTTCTTTGTTAAACTACACTTCAAATATTACAGAAGGAATAACAAAGTAAATATATGGATTTTGGTCAGTTTGAGTAATTAGCTGTTTACTTGCAGATATATTCATTAAACACTTTAATCCGTAGTGACATATTACAAGAAAATGGCAGACAAATATCCAAAACATACTGATATTGAGAGTCTTAATGTAATCCTTTGGGAACCCTTCTTTTGTTTACTGAACAACATTAAATCAAACGTTACATTTCCCCACAGGAAATCTAGATGGAATACATCTACAAAGCAAAATCATGTTGTTTAGTGGATTTACTCTTTGCATCATCATAGGTCAAAATTTTAGATTTCCACATTTCAACACTCAACAATGAGATTGCACATTTATTAACAAAAAGCAAAAGTTGTTTTGTTTTGTGTGTTTCTTAGCTGAATTGTGAGTGCGACTTTCAGAAAACAAAACTGTCTTCAGAATGTTTGACTGAATATTATTTGTTGTAGCATTTCAGCCCCAGGGTTTGTCATAGTGAACACACACACTCAGTTATTCAGGGTTTAATTCACTTTCCTTTTTACATTGTTGATTTGAATCTGTTGGTATTAAGGCTTAAACAAAGTGTTAGGTTGCATATTTTTGTTTCTGTTTTTTTTTTACTGTTAGGGAAATTATTTTGTCTTCTCAAACACAGCAGTACTATCTGTCTCTTGCCTCATCTCTTTACAGAAAACAGGCTGACAGTCAAAATGCAGCAGGCTGTAAATGTCACCGAAGGGGGCGGGCTGCATCTCTCCTGTAAAGTGGATGGGGTTCAAGGTCAGCTCTCTGTCACCTGGCAACACAAATCAACACCAACGGCCTCGTTCACCGACATCATCAGTATAAATGAGGAGGGTGTTACAGAGATAGCAGAGGAGTTCATGAGTCGCAAAGTGAGGGTGATGCGTCCATCTACTGACAACTTCACCTTAGTGCTTGATGAGGTCTCGCTGTCTGATTCAGGAGTGTACCGGTGTGCTGTGTCTGAGCGCAAACCTAATGGCAACACTCACAACCAGACACAAACTACCACTGTGACAGTGATTTCTATAGGTAAGGTGTGTCTGTGTGTTTGTGTAGTGCAAACTATTCAAGACATATGATATTACTTTCATTGTAACAGGTGTTTGTTCTTATTGAGTGGTGTGATTTGTTGAGCTTTTCTAAAACCACTTTGGGAAGGTTTAACTTTCTGTGAAGTATGATTTGTTGGCTCTGTCAAAACAGAAAAGGTTTGATGATGCTAAGGTTTTCATTGCATCTTGATGATGGACAGAATTACAAATGAGTATATCACAGGGGCAGCTCAGGATTAGCTGTTTCTTTGGACATATAAGTTATAGAGGCAACGGTGAGCAGCATATGTGAAAAGGAGGGTAGTGGTTATAATAGGCAAACAATGCTGAATATCAGTCTAATAGGCAGGATGGTAAAAGGAATTATTTTAATTTCTTTGCATTTTCATAACTATATGACAGGAGACATTAACACTCAGCGGGTAGGTTACACATTAACAAACCACAAGCACAAATGGGTTTTTTTGCCAAGCCAGGCTTTCAGGGAAAAAAAGCTATCCATATGGAAAATATATATATAAATCTTATAAAGTTTGTATCTGTCTTGTGTGAAACTTGTATGAAAAGCATATAAGAGTGAAAACAGATATAAGATCCCTTGAAAAATTATATAATGAAACTCGTATGTTTTGGATACTTACTAAAACAATGTATGAAAGTAATGAGAAAGTGGCCACTTTCATGAGTAAATCACATATAAGTTTTTACTATTTCTTTTCCATATGGGTATCCTTAGAATGTTTGTGTTTGACTGAATATTTTGTTTTAGGGCAAATGTGGTTTAGGTTTCGCTTACAGTTTTTAAATATGACACGTAGCTGCATAAATATATGGCTAAAGCTGGCTAATGCATGCATTTATAAGCTTGAGACATAGATGTCATGACACATATTGGATGAAAGTCATTTTTGTGTATTCAAGCTAACCTTTTCTTTTTTTAAAAGATGAAATGATGCATGATTTTTTTTTCTTTGACACTCATGATTGCTTGATCACCAGCTTCTCCTTTCTTACTTGCTGTCACTGACTATTTTGGATTTTTGTGTCAGACACGCTGATGGGAGTGTCTCTAATCAGTCGCAAGACTCGGGTGACTGTTGGAGAAAAATTGGAGTTGATGTGCCGGGTCAAAGGTCCACACATGCCGGTAACAGTGACTTGGAGCGTGCAACGTGAGGCTAAAACACCAGACACCGTCCTGACACTTTTCCCCTGATGGCACCATCAGTTGGTCTGCAGATCAGAACCACTACCAGCTGCGAGTAGAAAGCAGAAAAACTGAAGTCATGTACTATCTGCTGGTCATTGGTACCAGCCACAGAGAAGGAGGAAGCTACCAGTGTAATGTGTCTGTCTTACTGAAGAATGTGCACAAGGAGTTGAAAGCATCCAATCAGCTTTCTGTGATAGTAAACAACCCAGGTACTGCCAGCTGCAGCCATTTTGGGGCATCATTAAATAGAAAGAGTCATGTTTGTCCCTGTTTCCTCAGAAAATAATGAAAATGTTGTCTCCTTTTCTAGTAAGCAGGCTTGATGTGTCACCTATTCCTGCGTTGACAAGAACTATAAGCACTGACATAACAATAACATGCTCCATCATCAAAAAAACATCTGAATCATCACTCTATTCTATCACCTGGCTGCATGAGGAAAATGCCGGAAATAAGACCATTGTAAGCTTGGACCGGAATTCCATAGTAACGGAATCCCAGGTGGACCTGCGTCAGCGAATCAGCATGAGGCGCAGCAAAGGACCCACTTTTGAACTGATTATTCGGCAAGCTCGAATCTCAGATAAAGGTTTATATACATGCAAAGTGGGCGAGTGGCTTCAAGATCCTCGTGGTGAATGGTATCTGCTCTCAACAGTGTCCAAAAGCACAGTGCTAACAATTACTGAGCCTGGTGAATACATTTATTTTTCATTACTTTATTACTTAACATGCCATATTGTATATGGCATATGGCATAAGCACAAAAATAAATGAAACATGCCATTTAGAAATATATAACTTCATCTTCTTATTTCTATTTTCTAGCCCCCAACCTTCGTTTAGATAAGAAAGAGCAGCAGCTGACTGCCAAAGAAGGAGAGGAAGTCAAGCTCAACTGTAGCATCACCTCAGGAGCTTCTGGTTCTTCGGTTTTCTATCGAGTCATTTGGCATTTTGCTGCACACAGTTCTTCTTTGAAGAAAGCCTCCCTGGTGGAGCTTGATCACACCGGCCTGGTGAGTTACCCAGAGAACAATGACACCAGAGGCCTGCAGGAGCGGCTACGCCTGTCCAGACCCACTCAGAAAAGCTTTTACCTAAGTATTCAGAAAGCCCATGAAGAGGATAGTGGAACCTTCTGGTGCCAAGTGGATCAATACCAGCTGGATAATGAAGCTCACTGGCAGCTGAAGGCCTCAGACAGTGGTGGTGCTATCAAACTCAGTGTAATAGTAACAGGTATGATCACAGTTTTAGAAGTGTTCTGTTGGAATGTTAATGTTCTTAATGTTGTAGCTTATGTTTGCATGGATGTTTTTCTCCTCCTCTTTCCTGATTTTTCCTGATTTTTTTTCCTTCATTAGCCCTATAAGTCTTTAACACCCAAGGTAACATTACTAACGCATTCTAATCTCTTTATTTGTAATGAGAGATTATATCAAAAGAAGAGTTCAGATCAAGGAGCACGAGTATGTTTAAGAGCCCAGAGACAGCTGACATTAGTAAATCATTGGTGATTTGATCAGAACTGTGTCTATACTGTGAAGTGTCTAAAAGTTAGAATTAAATATTTGGTAAGGTGAGAATACATTTATAAAACAACTGGAGAAAAACATTTTGAAAGGGTTTACATCAAGTTTCTCAAGAAATGGAATTATCAGGTCTTATCAGGTCTGATACCTTGTTAAACAAAAGTTTTATCCTTGTGCGTATTCACAGAAAACAATCTCTCTATTCCAAAGGAGGAAGCAGAGATGAATACAAGCAGAAACCAGGATTTGACTATCCCCTGTAACATCAACAAACAATCCAGCCATGAATCCAAGTTCCAGGTCACATGGTTTTGGCAGAAAGAAATAGAAACGAAACAGCGCCCCATATTCACAGTCTACAGAAACTCGACTCTACAGGACAGGTTTGGGGAGAATGTTCGCCTGAAATACGACCACCCTGACCCCAGCCAATTCAGCCTCACGTTCCTGAACCCTGGCCCTGAAAATAGTGGCCTGTATTTCTGTGAGGTAGAGGAGTGGCTGCCTTCTCTGTCTCGTGGGTGGAGAAAAGTTGCAGTGGAAAAGTCAGGGCATTTCAATGTCAGTGTTCTCACGGAAGGTAGGCATGTCTTGACACACTTGCCTTAACACGTCATTTTTCTCAGTAAATATCAAAAGATGTGGAAATACCTTTCTTTGTCTTCTTCTTTGCAGGTGATGCTAATGCCGATTCTGAATGTAGCACAAGGACTTATATAATAATAGCTATTGTAATTCTCATCGTCTTAGTTTTAGTCCTATTGCTACTCGTAGTCACGATGTGCAGAAGTAAAGGCTCACTGGGAAACAAGTCAGGGCCATCTCTGTGGGGTGAATCAGTGCCTATGAACACCAGTCGAAGTGGAGATGACTGAACAGCAGAAACTTTTTTTTGTTTTTTTTAAACGCACACATGCAAAAGTTTTCAGTTGGACTCCACCTAGTTTTAGACAAGTGGTCCACCACACTTGTTTCAGAACTCGAGGGGACTGATCTTTCCAAGCTGTTGCACCCAGACTGTTGAATGTGCTTCCTCTATCTGTACAGCGTTTGGACTTGGTGGAGACCTTCAAAAAGCAGCTAAAGACATTTTTATTTCGAAAATCTTTTAATTAGACCAGGGCTTTTATGATGTATTTATGACTGTATTGTGTTTTTGATACCTCTCTTGTGAAGCACTTTGTGACATCTGTCTGTAAAATATGCTACATAAATAAACTTTTACATTTACTTTACTGTTCTTTTACTTTCTGCCTTTACAAGTGTCCACTTTATTTGAAATAAACAAACAAAAATCATCTATACAGGCAGCTTACATTTGTGGATCTGTGCAAAGTTGACAGCATAAAATTTGCTTGAAAACCCCACGTGGGCGTGCGACATCATCTGTGAGTACCAGGTGAGTGGTGCACACGTATTCAAGGTTTTGTGAGCGAGGAGAGGTGTTACGTGTAGTTTCAGACATTTGTATGCACAGAAAGGGTTTTTATAGAGAAAATTATCGATTTGTGAGCAGAACTTAAATTGTGCGTGAATGATGAGTATTTATTTAGGTTTGGATGTACTCATTTGTAAAACAGTTTAACATGTGGTCAGATTGCTTTGTATTTGTGTGTGGATTGGAGCACACGACTGTGAGTCCTCTAAAATTACATAAAAATCACTGTACACTGGTGTAAATCTTAGTCCTGTCAGCCTTGGATGTAATCAGGGCCATCCTCACACACATGAAGGAGGTGCTCATTGATGAATTGAGAACTATATCTAGTTTTGATTATGTTAACTGTGAAGAAAACTGCCTCGCTTTTGTGTGGAGCCAAATATAGTTGAAATGCACAGGGGCACTAAAAGTGGAAGGGTCATCTCACACAATCTGCTCTTTCAGGTCCACATCGTCTTCGAGATTAACAAAATGCATCAGGAGAGCCCCAGCATTTACTCATTGGTCTATTTTCACTCTACTTTTCTAATGGCAGAGCACCATTTGTTCCTTATTCTTTCTTTCCTTTCTTCGTGTCACCTGTATCTTTTTTTAACATTACCCATTGCAGTCATCTGTATTTCTCCTTTCTTCTTTTTACATCACTTCTGTCTACTGTCTTTTCATGTGTACCTTACTCATTCTGTCTGCACTTTAGAGTCAGTGTTTACCACCTGGAATGCACTGAGTTGATTGGCTGACTGGTATCATGTGGGATGGCTTAACTCGCATCAAGTTGGTCTGTGCATTTCTTCAGCCACTGAACCTAGATCATAACCTTCTGTTTTGGCTGTAGGTCCGGGTCTGTATAGGATAGCAGTCTGCCTGTTGGTGACCTCTGGCCAATAACAGTCCATGAAATAGCTCTACCGGTTTACTTTCAGTGCAAATACGAATACTTTTGAAGAATAAAATCAGCACTTTGATAAACTAACATACCAAAATAAAATGTGTTGCTCTGCAAATACTCAGACTGCAATGCACTGTATATATATTCTCATATATTTTTGTATAAGTACTAGTGAGATTCTGAGTGTCTGCTGTTATTTGCCTTGGTTGTATGGTTGCTGCACTGGCACAAAACTGTATAAATCCAATCAAAATTTTAATGCTTTTCCTCCATCTGTCTCACACTCTCCTTCTTTCTCTCCTCCTCTTTCCTGACTCAATTTTTCTTTCCCTTCATCAGCTCTATAAATCTTTAACACTCCACCTGTGTAAGAAAATGGAATAGAAACTACTTTTTGCTTTTGCTTTTGAGGGAACAGCCATAGACATCAGATTACTCTCATACTGAGGGAGGCTCATGTGTGGTGATTGTGTACAAGTTGAGGTAAAACTTGCAGTGTTTCTCTGAAAGATGTGAGAGACTGAAAGAACACTCAGGAACTTTATGGCAGACTGTAGTTCTCTCAGCCCCAGAGAGATGATGTTGTGCTGCCTTTGGTCTTGGGTTTTATCATCCTTTCACAGCCTGGTGGACTGGGCTCCTTGGTACAGCTACCCTCGAAAATTTTGTCTAATTTCACTTCCTTGTGTTTCCATGGCAATGCTTGTCAGTGCAAACAAAGAAACACTGAATTTGGGAGGCAAATCAATGCTTGCAACTGTGCAGTAAAGGCTAGTAGAGGCAAAATCGCATCCACAGCAGCAGCCATTAGACCTCCCTCTTCATGTTCTTTGTCTTTAATATGCCAATGTTTGAGTTTTTAATAAACAGTCGGTTCATCCGTTATTTTCCATACATCTACAGTACAATCCCTCTCTTTTCTCAACTTGTACTTTTTGCCTGCATGTAACTGAACACATTGAGCTGGTTATCGTTATTGCTGTCGGACTCATTCCAGACCTAATTTGACATCAGCTTGATGTACCGGCCTTCATGTGCCATGAAAGTTGATTTATGACAATTGTGCAGCCATTTTTCTATTACAACTTTTCTAAATACAGGAACAGCACTGCTGTGAACTTAAAACACACAAATGCTGTAGTGAAATCAGTGATTTAATAGCAGTAGGCATCCAGTGTCTGGCAAGAACACTACTCTTACAAAAACCAGTCTCTGTTCATACTTGTTTACATGACAAACTGGCAGTTGTACACTCAACAGTTATACTCTACAGTATCTGGTTTATCAGCATACCTGAATGGCACGGTAACACAATGTATTTTATTTTCACTTTTACTTCTGTTGATCCTGTGACCTCTCTAGCAACACCATGGGGACATTTTTGGTAAAATGTCTTCACAACAGATTTACTCACGTGAACCAGGCTCCCAGTAGTTGGATAAGATTTGGCTTTCGTATGAAATAATTTCTGTCCTGTAAAACACACACACATGCTAAAAAGCACAAATGAGCCAGATAAATGATCATTTCTTTTTTAAACAATAATACACAGAAAACCCCAACAATCAGAACACTCTCTTTGAGCCAGCACTTGGCAACGATAGTCCATATAAACAGTCCAGATAAACAGTGGGTGAGGGGCTGAGTATGGAAAAGGCATCTGACAAAAAAGGTTTTGCCAAATCAAACATGTGGATCATCAAAATGAGATTTCCATACCAGATTGGTTGGAGCCCTGATTAAGGAATTTAAATGTGGGGGATATGGCTGGTATAGAGATAGAGACCTGGCTAATATAATTAAGAGAAGGGAGGAAGCTAATCTGTGTGCAGAAGATCAGGTGGCAGGGAAGTAAGACCAGGCACAGTGAAGAGGGATTCAAAGTGTTCTACCATAGTGCAGATAGGAAAACAAATAGGGTAGGGTATTCTTGAAGGAAGAGTGTACTCATGGTGTTGTGGAGGTTAAGAGTATCAGACAGGATCATGAGTATGAAGCTAGAAAGTGAATGGGGGATTTGTATTTATGCCATGCTACCAGATTGGATGGCTGGCTTACCTGTGACAAAGACAGCTGTACCAATAAGGTGATGTCTTCACTCGCACATCCTCCTCCCAAGTAAACAGAAATGATGCTCCGCTCTCAGCCTTTCTCATATGTAAGGCACTACAACTCATGTTTTTAATTAGCTAACAAGCTATGTGCTGTTCCACAAAGGGGCTGGCACAAAAGTAATATTAAAACTCATCACTTCGCTAGAAAATTGTGTATATAATATCAAAAGTAAAAATAATCAATCTGAAGAAAAACATTCCTCCAAAGCAGGGGGTGGGGGGGTTAAGCTTTAGCTTTCAGCTATTGTTAAAACTCTGATCAATTTTATTCAACTCAATTCAGGTATCTCAATTTAATTATGACATGTTCAGTAACATCATGTATGCAGTAACATCATGATGAATTACAAAGCAGCACTAACAAAAGTAATGGAATGAGAATGCTGAAAACAAACAAACAGTTGTTGATTTGCCGTCCTTAGATTAAGTTCTCTCCTCGTGTGACAGTAACAGAAATGATGCATTTACAGGTAAGAATGCAGCAAGGAAAGATTAGATAGTAATCTGTAGGATGATTTTGAAAAAGGAAGCACATGAAGGTAGCTTCAATGATTAAATGGTGGGAAATGAAGAAGCAAGAATGTTGCACAGAGTACAGGGAGGAGTTGAAACACGCTCTGGGTTGCAGGAAAAAGTTATCAGATAACTGGGAGAGCACAAATGAAGTGCTGAGGGAAACTGCCAAGAAGGAAAGAGGACGAGGAGATTTGGTGGTGCAATAAGGAAGTACAGGAGAGTATTCAAATGAAGCGGTTAGCAAAGACAAAAGGGGAATAGTCACTAGATGAAGAAAGTAGACAGGAGTACTGGGGGGCTTATCCTTGAAAACACAATAAGTTTCTATCACCAAAGTTGTGGGGCTGGAGCCTTTCCCAGGCACCACAGGGCAAGGTGTACCCTGGACAGGTTGCCAGCCTGCCACAGTGCCAAGGTTTTTAAAAGTAGAAACGGCTGCTAAAGCTCTTTATGCCTTTTCAAACATCCTTAAAATAACAATCAGAGGAGAGACCGACAAAAATTGAAAACGTTATTGTCTTTATTTTATGAGCACTTCATGTTTCTACATCTAAAAGTAAAGTTCCCCGCCATTTTCAAGCAGCCTGGTTATTGAATTGCCAATTTGAATATGACTGGTTAAAACTGTATGTCTTTATCTTCTCCGCCAGGTGGCACTATTGCGTCATTAATATACAGCATCATTCAAACAAATAAATTCAAGCTTGCAGAGTTTGCAGAAAGGGGCCAAATTTAGATGGAGTGGTTCTAAGCAGCATAATTAGCTACTTTCTCTCTCAAGCTGCCTTTGCAAGAATATGATCATGGATGTAAATACGTTTTTTAACTGAATCGACGAATAATCGAATCCAAAAAATCTAAAAGTTACAAATTATTTTTGTATTTGTATTTATTGTCAGAGAGGAAGTAGCTGCAAAGGTACAGTCTTTGTGACAAGGACAGGGGGACTGGGGGAAATTATCTTTCTCTGAATTTGTCAAAAACTTGCATCACCTGCTGGAAACAAGCAAAGTCGTTGATTTAGTTTACATTCAGAGGTGAAAATGTCCAGCAGGTTTTATTTTTGATTTATTATATTTAATGCTAAGTCTTGCAATGGTCAATTTATGAGCTGGTCTGGGATGCCCTTCTCTCTATTTGATCCCCACTCCTTTTTGTCCCTCCAGTTTTTCCACTTCTTCGTACGTTTTCTCACGTCCAGTCCCACAGGCTTGGCAATTTCATTGGATATGTATCCTACGAATCCTTTTATTGGGTTCGGGAATGCACAGGAGCGATCTGAACAGGCCAAATCACAATATTTGCCGTCTTCCTCAACGGGACACAGAATTACATTTTCCCATTTGCAGCGGGAAAGGTTTCAGAGGGTTCGTAGCCTGAAGTGCAGGTAAATCAAGGTGTGAACAGACAGAGCGATTACACAGATTACACAGTTGCATTAACCAAGAGCTTGATCGCAGCGGAGGACGTACAGTGTTGAGCCTGAAGTTGAAGGTTCACGATGAGCCGTTTCCTGCTGTCTCTTTGGAGGGTCAGAGTGATGCTCTGCCTGGGTCAACTTTTACATTGTGGTAAGCAGCAGTGAATTCCTGTAGTTGCATTTGAGCCTGGTTGATGATCATGAGGAGTAATGGGAAATGTCAGAATATTAACTATGACCAATTTATAAAAGTCCAATAAGTAAAAATAGATGTAAATGAAGGTTAATGTCTATGATAATTCTAAAATGCCATCTGTGCTTTTTGCGAAATGATTTTCAAATTTTAGAAAATGTCATTTAGCAAAAACAGAGTAAACTCACTGATAAATGTTCATTCCTTCTTGGTCTCCATAGTTTTAATATCAGTTTAATTGCTGCATGAAAACAAATTGGCTGTAAATTACTTTAAAAGTCTCGTTCATGAAGAAGTTGTAAAAAGTGTTTGCTTTCTTTGGGGAAAAATGATTTCCCACATCAAATAAAGTGAATCAAGCCAACATACCACAAAAAGCAAAAAAGAAAAAAAAAAAACGAACAACAATAGGATTGGTTGAAGAAAATAGATGTAAGGAATGTAAGGAAAAAAACAAGCAAAAAAGAAACCAAACAACAAGATAACGTCACTATACTCCTGACAAGCTCGGTCTTTGTCTAGACTTGTACACATTATCTCATATAGTTTATAACAGGAACTCCCAATTTTCAGAAATAGAAAAATTGTGACCAAGATACAGATGACATTTCTGACAAAACGTGCAAACATTTTTTCAATCAGAATTACAATTAAATATATCTTTTTGAAAATATTCTTTATACCTGCAAAAATTGATATATCAATAGATGTTCAATGCACAGTCTATATAGTGTGCCATAACCTACAGTATATGATACTTTAATACTTATAAATACACGAGTGACACTTCAAAGTTTCAGGATTCAAATGACTTCATTTGTGTTTTGTCTCTGCTTTACTCAGGAGAGGCCAGAGTGAAAACTGAAGCACAAGCTGGGCCTCTGTATCGTGTGTTAGGCTCTCCCCTCTACATCACCTGCAGTGTGAGTGGCTTCAGAAGTGAAAACACTGACAAACATTTTGAATTCCGTATGACGAAGCCTTCAAACCCAAACTTTGACATCCAAATCATCAGTTCACATGAAGATACTTTTGGATATTCTTCTCACCTAAGAAGGTTCTGGTAATTACACGAGAAACTGCATTTTGAACCATTTGAATCCTATGGAGAGATTTCTGTGATTATCCAAAGCAAGGGCGTAGATTTGGCATGGACGGAAGGGACGTGTCCCCACCAATATCCAGCGATTATTGAATTGTCCCCACCAATAATTTGATATCTTCGAGTAAAGAAAAACAAAACCTAGAGAAAGAAAAGAAAAACGATCTGTCAGCGTCTCATTCACTCAGCGGAGCAGAAAGAGTTAAATTACGTTCTTTACTGGAGTCCTACGTCATGTGACAAATATGGCCAATGTGATTGGCTGTGCCTTTCAGGGAGCTCTGTTTAGTTTTATCAGCGGCAAGCCTTACTGCTAATGTATCAGAGATGTTGGTGTACTATAACTGAAGTAATGTTGTTAAGTCCTTAAAGTCATATTCTTTTATTGTTTTTACTGTATATGAAGCTGTTTTTATTTTTGTATGATACCTGATTTATATGGAATATGGCTGAAGTAAACTAAAGTCTAAAATACTTAGTCAGTCATTTATTTAATAGTAATTTAACATTATATAATTCACATATAAAACTATGAATTGTAATTTTAAATGGTTTAAAAGCATGTAGAATTGCATATGTAGGCAAGTATATTTCTCCCTTTTTTTTTTTTTTTTTTTAAATCAAGAAGCAAACACAAAAAGGAAGAAAAAAAAAGAAACAGGGCAGGGTTCGGTGGTTGAATCATCCGTCCCCACCAATGCCAAAACCAAATCTACACCCTTGATCCAAAGTAAACAGAATCATTATAATCAATAACCACATAACCAGCGCAAACAAAAATAACAGTACTGTTACCTGTAAATGATTGGCATAGCTAACTAATAATACGAGGGGAATATTCAGTCCAAGTGATACTCATATGTTTCAAAATATAAGGTGCTATCAAAACAACACCTAGACTCTAAACCTGGGAGGAAGGAGCAATTAGAGAAAAGTCAATACATGAGAGAATTTACCACATTTATTCAAAATGGTTTTAGTTCCTTTAAGAAGAACTTCTGTTTTCTCACTTTTAATTTCATAAAATTAGCAGATAACCACAATTTAATCTCATATAAGCAGTCGGTGACAAAAGAAGGTGGGAGAGTGGAACTAGTCTTAGTGGAAAGATACAACTTGGTGTCATCAGCTTAACAACATAAACTTATGCCTAAAAATGTGAGCTAAAGATAAAAAATGAATATTTAGGCGTGAGCAAAAGACAAATCCTTGGGGAACACCACAGACAACCAGAAGGGGTTGTGATCTGAAATTTTTTAACTTTTCATACTGATTATGATGTGAGCTGTGATAAACCAGGCATGTGAACTGACAATATTACCAACTCATTCTAATATCTTTTAAAAAAAAGTTTTCTTTGTCCTTATTCACAGAAAATAATCTCTATGTTCCAAAGGAAGATACAGCGATGAATATAAGCAGAAACCAGGATTTTACTTTCCCCTGTAACATCAGTAAACAATCCAGCAATGAATCCAAGTTCCAGGTCACATGGTTTTGGCAGAAAGAAATAGAAACGAAACAGCGCCCCATATTTACAGTCTACAGAAACTCCATTCTGCAACACAGGTTTGGGGAGAATGTTCGCCTGAGATACGACCACCCTGACCCCAGCCAATTCAGCCTCACATTCTTGAACCTTGGCCCTGAAAATATTGGCCTGTATTTCTGTGAGGTAGAGGAGTGGCTGCCTTCTCTGTCTCATGGGTGGAGAAAATTTGCAGTGGAAAAGTCAGGGCATTTGAATGTCAGTGTTCTCACGGAAGGTAGGCATGTCTTGACACACTTCTCTTAACATGTCATTTCTCTCAGTAAATATCAAAAGATCATGAGGAAATACCTTTCTTTGTCTTCTTCTTTGCAGGTGATGCTAATGCCGATTCTGAATGTAGCACAAGAGCTTATATAATAACTATTGTAATTCTCATCATCTTAGTTTTAGTCCTATTGCTACAGGCTTGTGGACATCAGATAAGGTGGAGACGACTGAACAGCAGAGGCTTTTTTTTTTTTAAACACATGATGTTATATGCAAGACTTTTTAGTTGGACTGCATATACTTTTTAGTACCATTTAGAACCAGTCTTCAATCAACCTGTCTATAACATTCCATGAAATAGATCTAGTGATTTACTTTCAGTGCAAAAACAAATAAGTTTGAAGAATAAACTCAGCATTTTGGTAAACTACTGTGCCAAAATAAAATTGTGTTGCTCTGCAAATACTCATACTGCAATGTATTGTATATATTTTCGTACATAAGTGTAATTTTCTCCTCCTCTTTTCTTTTTTTAATATATTTTATTTTTGCTTTTACAACTGAACACAACATACTTATACAGATTCATTTGTAAACAGTTACTACAGTTAGCATATGTGGATTAGTAAGCATGAAGAACAATAAATGAATGAAAAAAAATAACTAAGGAGGTAAAGAAAATTTAGAGAAGAAAAAAACATAACAATAATAAATAAATAAGTAATTAAATAAGGAGGGGGAGGAATAAAATTAAGATCAATTCATTTTTAAGAATTTTAGAAATGGCTGCCAAATCGTGCAAAAACGCACCAGTTTCCCTTTCCTGTCAAATCTTATCTGTTCCACCCTGGCCACAGACACCATCTCGTTAAGCCACCTCTTAAAACACGGGGCCGAAGGAGACCGCCACTGTAAAAGCATGAGTTTCTTTGCAGCAAGCATACCCATTGTGATTATCTGTTTTTGTGAACAACGTCTGTGTAAGAGACTGGAACAAAATCCACTTGTTGCTTTTACTTTTCGGGGAACAGCCATAGACATCAGATTACTGTCATGCCGAGGAAGGCTCTTGTGTGGTGATTGTGTACAAGTTGGGGTAAAACTTAGTGTTTCTCTGAAAGATGTGAGAGACTAAAAGAACACTCAGGAACTTTATGGCAGACCGTTCTCTCAGGCTCAGAGAGATGATGTTGTGCTGCACTTGCTCTTGAATTTTGCCAGCACTTCGCAGAGTGGTGGACTGGGCTCCTTGGTACAGCTTCTCTCTGCACCTTGCTGTACAGTTCACTCCCTTGTGTTTCCATGGCAATGCCCGTAAGAGCAAAACAAAGAAACACTGAATTTGGGAGGCAAATCAATGCGTTTAACTATGCAGCAAAGACTAGCAGAGGCAAAATCACATCCAATGTTTTTAACAAATTAAAATACATTAACTTTACATTCAAACATTAAAATATTAAACAGTCAGTTCATACGTCTACAGTACAATCCCTCTCCCTGTAGCTGAACACATTGAGCTGGTCATCGTTATTGCTGCAGTGTCATTCCAGATCTAATTTGACATCAGATTGATGTGCTGGCCTTCATGTTCCAGCACAGATGGAAGTTGACTTTAGATTTCCCCACGTGTACCAGGCTCCCTGTAGTTGGATAAGATGTGTTGTTTGTATGAATTTATGTCCTGTCAAACACACACACATGCTAAAAAGCCAGATAAATTATCATTTCTTTCTTTAAACAATAATACAGAGAAAACCCCAACAATCAGAACACGCTCTTTGAGCCAGCACTTGGCAACGATAGTCCATATAAACAGTCCAGATAAATGTGTTGTTGTTTTGCACATATGTCTTTCCTTGTTTGTTTCAAATGTGAATTTTCCTTAGGGACTATTGCAGTCTTTCTAATACTTTCTTAACATTTCTCCTCTTTTTCAAACATCCCAAAAAAATAAAGCAACTAAAAGAGAGAATTTAAGGACACTGGGTAAAACTGAACTTCTTTTGGTTCTCCACCAGGTGGCACCATTGTATCATGAATCTACAGCATTACTCAATCAAATCAGTTCAAAAGGGGCAAACTTGGATTGGGGGATCAGATTAAATACCCACTACTACTTTATCTCTCAAGCTGCCTTGTATGAACATGGTCATGTTATGTAATTAAGTTATAAACTGAATCGATGTGTAATCGAATCAAGAAAACGTGAAAGATGCACATACAAAGTTACAAAGCTACAACTTAAAGCTAAACTTTAAGATTAGGACGGGGGGCAGGGCAGGGGTCTTTCTCTGGACATTCATGCTATGATTATAATTTATTATACTGATAATATGATTGTTTTTCTCTCACTAATAAATTCAAAAAGTGCAGAGGAGGAATCGATTATACTGAACTGCAACACAACTGTTGCTGCCTGTCTCACTTTATGCCGCAGGGTTTTGTGGGGGGAGCCCACAGTGGAAGATTCAACACAGAAGTCTAAATCAAGGTGGGAAAAGGCGCAGACAGATTTTGATACAGCTACACTGACTGAGGAAATATTGTTGGGCTTGTAGCTGAAGGTTTGGATGATGAGCTTGAAAAGTACATTTTAAAGGAGAGTTAGTAAGTAGTGCTATTGGTGCTATTTAGTAAAATATAGATAAACACAGAATCACCATCAATAAATATGTCGTCTGTGTTGTGTGCAACTTGCCTTTTCAAATTTTATATGATTACAACCCTCAGAGATTAAACTCCCTGTTTCATAAATGAGAATTCTTATTTGGTCTCTATGTTTTAATATCAGTCTAACTGCTATATAAACTTAAATTAACTCCAAATTATTTTCATGAATCACTTTTTATGAAAAAGTAGCAATAAGTGTTTGCAATCGTTGGGGAAAACTGTTTCCTGCATGACGGAAAATAAAGTGAATCATGCCAACACGCTCTTATTACTTGCATTGAGAGAATCATGAACATTTTATTAATTTAACACCATATTTTCTGAATCTACTGTAGGATTATCCTCTTCTTTAAACAGTAAGACTGAGCCTTGGAGCCACACGCCAAAAGAAAATGGTTAAGACATGTACACACTACCTCAGCCACTTCTTCATGATGGTAAACCACAGTATCCTTAATAAAAAATTAAACATCCACAGGTTAGAAGCATTTAATTGATTTTACTCAGTCATGCTATATTAAAAACACATCTTGATATTGGTCAGCACATTAATGTTTACTTATCCTATAGACACCTGTGTGGATGTCTCACTGTTTTCATTTTTTATCTTGAGTAGAGGTGGTGGAGCCATCGTCTCCGTCTCTGGCAGTGGAAATCTCAGCACAGCCAGCAGCGCTGCAGGAGGGGCAGGAGCTGATGCTGTCCTGTGACATAAACACAGAGGACGTGGAGAAAAGATTCTTCTCTGAAGCATGGCTGAATGAAAGTGTGGAGCTGGCTCTCATTGGTCCCACAGGTGTGTTCACTGTGGCGCTGGAGTACAATGTTCGTCAGAAAAATGTAGAGTTCAGAGCCGACCAGACTGGGAACAGAGATTACTGTCTCATCTTAAAGTCTGAGAGAACTGAGGACCAGGGAGAGTATATCTGTACAGTCTGGCCTCAAGAGAGAGGCCAAGATGATGCTTTTATTCAGGTAGAAGCCAAGGACTCCAGCTCACACCGGGTCAGAATTAACACATGCACATTGGGTTATTCAGGGTTTAATTCAGTGTACTTTTTACATTGTTAATTTTATCTGTTGTTATTAAGACTTACACAAAGCGTTACTGTCACGGCCAGCGGGGGCAGACCGTGTGGAGAGTGTGTGTGGTGGACCCAGGCGCGAACACAGGCGAGGAGACGGGAGTGAGCTTAAACTGAAAGCGAGCCTTTATTTGGGCTGATGCAGAAGGGAGTAGACAAAACATAACAGGGACAGAGACTGCAACTAACCAAAAACCTAAACTGGAAAAACACTAACCTGACTGAAAGGAATAACTAGGACCACCGTGAACAGAATGCTGTGCAGATGCATGGAAACTGTGAACCAAATGGCGTGACGAAAACAGACATGAACATGACCTGCACGGAACCTCATTGTGCGGCTGCATGAAAAACAACATAAACCAAATGGCAAACATGAACTGCACAGAATCCTGAAAAACCACTTAACTTGACCAGAGGGGAAGTACACAGACAACACGACGACAAACAAAGGAAGACTGAGGACTTAAATACACACATGAGGTGATCAGGGGAAGTGGAGACACATGAGAACACAGCTGACTAGAATGAAACATAATGACAATATAGAGGAGAGTAACACTAGCTACAATGAACAAAGAACACCAGACTCTTCCAAAATAAAACAGGAAACATGGAGACATAGACATGGAGATAAAACATGACATGAACTTAACCGCATAGACAAGAAACATGACACATAGACGCAGGAACCAGGGAGACTGAGTACAGGGGGAGATGACAGAAACAACTAAGAAATAAGGACTAAACAGCAACCTAGAAATTAACTAGATCGAAAATGAATACAAAAACACCTAAAAACTCAAACACTGGGTCACGTGACCCATAACCGTGACAGTTACTTTGCTTATTTATTTTGTTTTCTGTTAGTAAAATTACTTTTTCATGAGTAACTTCTCAAACACAGTCATACTATTTGTCTGGTACCTCATCTCCTCACAGAAAACAGGCTGACAGTCAAAATGCAGCAGGCTGTAAATGTCACCGAAGGGGGCGGGCTGCATCTCTCCTGTAAAGTGGATGGGGTTCAAGGTCAGCTCTCTGTCACCTGGCAACACAAACCAACACCAATGGCCTTGTTCACCAAGATCATCAGTATAAGTCGGGAGGGTGTTACAGAGATAGCAGAGGAGTTCATGAGTTGCAAAGTGAGGGTGATGCGTCCAGCAGCTGATCCTTGAGCTTGATGAGGTCAAAATGTCCTGTGTACCCGTGTCTGGGCAGAAACCCAATAGCAAGACTCACAGCCAGGCACAAACTACCAATGTAACAGTGATTTTTATAGGTACGATGTGTCTCTGCTAAAACAGATTCAGGGCACATGAAGTTACAGAAGTACCCATTTTGAGTTAAAACAGGATACATTTTTGCATTGTGAAGCATGTAAAGCTATTTTATAGAATCAGTTAATAAACATGGAGCTGAAAATGAGCGTAAGAAGCTATAATTAATCTAATATCTTCTTGCTGCAGCTTTGTTTCAGTTGCATAGCATTGAGAGTCACACTGATCATCTGATTTAACTCCTTGTAAAAAAGCATATTTCCCAAAACCCAGCAAAATATGCCACCTCTCCTGGTCATCTTCTGGGCACAGCTGATGTCTGCACTATCTCTCTTTTTGATGTTGATGGAGTCATTTCTTATTCTGTCTCTATCCTGTGTGCAAGCTGCTTGTGTCCTGCCTATTGTTAAATTGTTTTTTTTCCCTCAGTTTGGTTGTTTACAAGTCCTCCTGAATTCTCTTTTATCTCTTTTGTCTGCCAGTATAACCCAGAATTTCATTAAGTCTCACTGACTGGTCTGTTATTAAAGGTCTGTTAAACTAAAGTTTTACCCTTGTGCTTATTCACAGAAAACAGTCTCTCTATTCCAAAGGAGGAAGCAGAGATAAAGCAGAGGAACAAGAAAGCAAAATTTCATCATCCCCTGCAACATCAACCAACAACCCAGCCATGAATCCAAGTTCCAGGTCACATGGTTTTGGCAGAAAAAATCAGAAACTAAACAACGCCCCTATATTCCACAAAACGCTATGAACAGAATCGACTTTTGGAGATACCTTTCCTTGTCTTCTTCTTTGCAGGCAATGCTAATCACATCTCTGAATGCAACATGAGTACCTATAAAATAACTATTACAGTTCTCATCGTCATAGTCATGGCCATATTGCTACTGATGCTCAACATGTGCAGAAGTAAAGGCTCAAAAGGAAAGAAGTCAACTCCATCTCGCTGGGGTGAATCGCTCCCTTTGAACACCAATCAAGGTGGAGACGACTGAACAGCAGAGACATTCTTTCTATGTGATGCAATATATGCAAAAGAATTTAATAGCTGTACTTTATCTTCTTTTAACTCATATTTTCCAATTAAATCACTCATGTTTCAATTTATCTGTTCATAGCATTTCATGGAATAGCTCTACCAGTTTACAGTGCAGCTGGGAATAATTTTAAAGAATAAAGTCATACCGTGGTAAACCAATGTGCCAAAATAAAAATGTGTTGCTCTGCAAATACTCACAGACTGCAATGTACTGTATATATTTGCCTATAAATGCTAGTGTGGATCCGAATCTCTGGACTTGCACAAAACTGAATAAATCCAATCAAAATTTTGATGCTTTTCCTCCATCTGTCTCACACTCTCCTTCTTTCTCTCCTCCCTTTTCCTGACTCTTTTTTTTTCCTTCATCAGCCCCATAAATCTTTAACACCCCATCTGTTTTAGAGACTGAAATAGAATCTACTTATTGCTTTCACTTTAGAAGAAACAACTGCAGACATCTGATTACTGTCATACTGAGGAAGGCTCTTGTGTGGTGATTGTGTACAAGTTGAGGTAAAACTTGCAGTGTTTCTCTGAAAGATGTGAGAGACTAAAAGAACACTCAGGAACTTTATGGCAGACTGTAGTTCTCGCAGCCCCAGAGAGATGATGATGTTGTGCTGCCTTTGGTCTTGAATTTTACCAGCACTTCACAGAGTGGTGGACTGGGCTCCTTGGTACAGCTTCCCTCTTAACTTTACTGTAATTTCACTCCCTTGTGTTTCCATGGCAATGCCTGTCAGTGCAAACAAAGAAACACTGAATTTGGGAGGCAAATCAATGCTTGTAACTATGCAGCAAAGACTAGCAGAGGCAAAATCACATCCAGAGCGGCAGCCATTAGAGCTCCCTCTTCATGCTCTTTGCCTTAATAAAGTCTCAAACATTTGCATATTAAACAGTCATTCCATCCATTTTTTTCTTTCATATTAGTGCTGCTGCATGCAGTGTAAAGTAAAAGCCTGGATTTACTAAAACAGTACAATCCCTCTCTTTTCTGAACTTGAACTTTTTGCCTGCATGTTGCTGAATACATTGAGCTGGTTAGCGTTATTGCTGCAGTCTCGTTCCAGATCTAATTTGACATCAGATTGATGCTCTGGCCTTTGTGTGACATGAAAGCACTTGATTTATGACAATCGTGCAACCATTTTTCTATTACAACTTCTCTAAATACAGGGAGAGCACCAAAGTTGCTTTGAAAGGTTTCCCACATAAATGTAAATTATAATAGCAATAGTAACAGTGATAGATAGTAATAGCAGACAGTAATAGAGATAAAACAGCAGCGGGCATACGGTGTCTGGTGCTGCGATAAATACGTCTTTTTGGGAAAAGAAATCAAAAGAGCACTACTCTTACAAAAACAACACCCCTGTGCTTACCTACATACATAAACAACTAATAAGCCAGTTGTGTACTGTGCCTGTGTAGTTTATCAATGCATGTGAATGGCACAGTGGCAAAATAAATGCTAATAAATCCCCCAAACTCTTATTTTCATTTTTACTTTGCTGATCCTTTGACCTCTTCTCTGGCGAAACATCTCCACACGTGTTGTCATAAAATGTGCAACACATAATCATGATGTGCACAGAACGCTAATTGCTGTGCTGAGCCCCTGACTTTTAATCTAGTGACAAAAACTGGATGCAAAATTGGATTTTTTCTTCTAGTGCCACCATCAGTTTCGAAATAATGACCTTAACAGCCTGCCTATCTGACAGATGAAGATTCCAGGTCAAAACCCCAAACCTGCAAGAAAAAACATTCACATTAATGCTAAATACAAGTGTCTTGCATTCTATTTCACTAACAGTCAGAAAGTGAAGTATTATATTCGTATTTTATCTGCTAAAACAACACGAATTGGAGTTGACATTAGATTTCCTCACCTTAACCAGGCTCCAAGTAGCTGTGTATGACGTGGTATTTCCGTAAGTTCATTTGTGTCCTATCAAACATACATACGCATGCACACACACACACACACACACACACACACACACACACACACACACACACACCGTAAACAGAACAAATGATCAAAGTTAGACCTAAAACACCCTCCTGAATGAGAGGATAATGTGTCCTGGCAGAGGTAGGGATATAACATAGGGAGGAGAGAGAGACACTCAAACTGCCATCTGCACAAATTACGTAACGCCTCTCATCGACACTGAAAGTCTTCTCTGAAGCACTGCCTCCTTTCACCTCATCTCGCTGAATCTCTTTGCTTATACCCCCAACTCCACTCTACTCCCTCATGACTCCTGTCTTGCCTTTGATATTCCCTTTTCTCACAAGAAGAGGACACAGCCTGACAGCGCTGCCTTCTGTTCCCAGTCTGAACCAAAAGCTTTCTCTCTCTCTCACTTGCAGACACTTTTCCCTCCCTCTCTCTTTCTCTTTCGCTCACAGTCTTATTCGTCAGCACCAGAGGGAGCTATTGTCACCCAGAATGACAGAGATCCACAGCAGTCATCCCGTTACCATAGAAGTGAAGTGCTGGCCAGCTTGTCATTGTAGCACCCAATCTGAAAATGTAAGACTTTGAAAACTGTCAAGTACTTTCTCTCCTTTCACTTGTTGATTTGAGGTCTCTTGGTGCTGGGAGCTTTGTGTGCAAGTTTTCTGTCTGTGTATATGAGAGAATAGAAGAAAATTGTCTGCAAAGTTGCAAAAGAGCATGAAGCAGAGAGACGTATAGTCTCTATAGCTGTTTTCACACATGCACTTCAGCCCTGAACTTTTTTAGACCCTACCCAACGGACATGCATGAGTGAATGCAAAAGATTCCGTTAGAAATGGCATTGAGCAGTCCTTAACCTGTCAGCTCCCTGCTCCATTGTAAAAATTGTGAAGGTAATAGTTCTGTGTATTCATACAGACTGAGTGCTTCTTTTTTTTTTGCAAGCCTCCAGCATACTTTACCCTAGCAGCACCCTCGCCTAAGCCAAACGGTGAGAATGCATCTGAAGCAGAGTGTCTCACACTGTCAGCTACATGAAAAACAGGGATAGACATCTGAAAAATGACCTCTTTCTACTGACATGGTCTGGAGTTCATGTGTGAAAATCCCTTAAGGGTCTAAGGATGTAATGCCACTTCAAGCTGCACATTGTCTTCTGATACAGCATTTAGGAAAGTACTTGCTAACGGAGTGTGACTGACAGGTCTTTTCACACAAGCACACAGAGTATTACCTCATTTATCCAGGCCCACCGCTCAACACACAGATATGTGGGCACACAAACTATATACAACTCTCTAAACTGTTAAGAGCTGTCTGCTTTTTCTTGTTGAGGCCTGATTATTATCCCCAGAGACTGTGCCGGCTGGTAGAAGGAGCTGGAGAGTCCAAAATAAAAACAGCTTAAATGGTGCAATATGAAGTAATAGCCTGTTCTGCTCCCTGTCAAGGGAGCTCTCAACAAACCCAGAACTCACTTTTTTTTCTTTCTTTTTTTTTCATTTCTCAGCTTTACTCTCACATACTGGAACTGCATGAATGAATACCCCAAAGCTGCTTTATCTGTGTGCCTCCTGTTATTACAGTATAACTTACCAGCGTGTCTGTCATGTTTGCCTGTCTACATGTATGTGCATGTGCTGTCACTAAAACCTTTAATCATGTTAGAAATAACTGAGCCTCCCCTGACAGTAGATATAAAAACAAGAACGAAGAAAAAAAAAACCATATCCAGCAAATTCAAAGTTCATTATAACTGCACCACAAAGCATTGATTCATGTGTCAAAATGAACTTGAGTTTGCTTTTTTTTTTCTTGGCATATTTTTTATATATTTATTTTTGTTATTGCTTCCTTTGTCATGCTGTTGGCGCATGAATAAAACAATGAATCCTAACTGACTCTTGATAGAGCATTTTTGTTCTTTATCATTCCATCTCGCCTATTCTCTACAGACCACTTCACTTAATCAGACATTCCCTTCCCACTGACAAACAAGAAATAGATTTGCTTTTTGGGGGATTATATGCTACATACCCTCCAGAGCTGATAAAATGATAACGCTTGCCCTGTCGTTGTGCCTTTATAGGACTGCTGGGGCTTTTCCTCTGGTGCGAGCCTTGCAGCTACTCTTGGTTGTTATTGTGACTATCAGCATTCGTGCTAGAAAATGCACTGCTTAAAAAAACATTAAGGGACACGCAATCCTGAACACAAAGTCAGTTAAATTTCAGAGATATTCGTCTCTCCCATTAGGGAGCGTAAACCATTGTGAATCCATTTCAGCTGCTTAGGTGCAAATAAAAGTGGCGACAGGTTTACTGTAGAAGCAAGAACAAGACAACCCCTAAAAAAGGAAGTGGTTTTGCAGGTGGTAGCCACAGACCATTGTTCTCTTCCTATCCTAACTGATTTTTCTCTTGTTTTTCTTTTTGCTGCTGTTTTTGTCGCAACTGGGAACATGAGATAGCACCTGCAGGTCATACAAGTTGCACAGGTAGACCAGTTCCTCCGGGATGGCACATCCAGACCTGTTGTCTCAAGAGGGTTTGCTGTGTATCCTAGCACAGTCTTAGCAGGCACACCAGGACATATGCCACTACACGAGGAGAGCTGGACAAGGTCGACAATCCAGCGGCAGTATCTGCTCCTTTGTGTGAGGAGGAACAGGAGGAGCGCTGCGAAAGCCAAAAAACGTCCTCCAACAGGCTACTCATGTAGCGATACCATGGCATCTCCAGATGTTTACCACATCTGTCACATGTGTTCAATGTGAACCTGCTCTCATCTGTGAAAAGAACAAGGTGCCAGTGGCAGGCCAGCCAGTTCTGGTGTTCGCTGGCAAATGGCAATCAAGCTGCACAGTGCTGGACTGAGAGCACAGAAAGGACGTCGGGAGCTCGTGCCACCATCATGGAGTCTGATTCTGATAGCTTGGCCAAAAGTATGCAGGAGAGTGATATATTTGAAGTTTTACTGGGTTAGTGAGGCTCGACTGTTCTCTTAATATTTTGGGCAGTGTATTAACAAAAGTCTGATTAACTAAGGAGACAGAAGGCCCTTACTTATGAGATGAGATGTCATCGACAGCAAAGGTTTTTTACATTTAAGATCATGTCTTAGAAAGCCAAAAGAAAAAAAATGAATGCACAAGCAGATTTGTTACCACATTAAATTTGTCTCACCTATGATCGATCATTTAACCACTCACTATATACTGCATAGAGTCTGAGTATACATACATATATACTCCCTCAATTCTCTCCGTCACCTGCAAACTCATCATTCTGATTAATTGAGATTTTTGGCCAGATTTCTTCTTTATATTTCTTTTATTTTTTTCACAGTTCAGATTTTTTTGTGTATTTTTATTTCCTTGTGTTCTTAGTGGAGTTCTCCCGGTGTATGACCTTTTGTCTCGACGATGCACTTTGCCTGCTTCCTGCTGGAACTGGTTGTCCTACTGACTGCCTAATTTAGATCTAGGATTTTGCTCACCACTTCCTCGTCCTCCTACACTTGGGTCCTGTTCTCTACGAACCTTTACATCTTTAGAACATAGAAGCCAATCTAAAGCACCTCGAGATGACCGCTGAAAACAAGTGATACATAAATTCGACTGATTAAAAAAGTGTAAAAGGATCAGGGAAATTTAAAGAAAAGGCTCTTAGCAAATTCTAAACATTTAGCAAAAGCCAACATAATGGCACACAATTGGATTCTGACTGAAGTTATTAAATGAGAACTCTCTGTGGTGAGAAAATGGGAAAGCGGCTAAGCTGGTTCAACACTGTCTGTTTACAGTTTATCTGATTTCAATACTGACAGCAGTGCTACAGAGAAAAGGCCTCTTAGCTATAAGGGATGAGAGCCGAGAAAAATGTCAGCTGCCTCCAAAACATTCGTTCGCTGGTATCTCAGAGCTGGGCAACAAATGCAGCTATCAGGGAAGCCTATCAGCAGCGGCCTTCCAAGCTGGCACTCATCACCCTCTGGCACTCAGGCTTTCCTCATAACCACTGTCCAACAGGGTCTCGCATCCAAAATGTTTCCCTGAAAGGTAGCAAGGCGAGAAATGTCATGGTCAGTTTGACTTTGACTACATGCTCCAGCTTCAAATTTTCTTAGAGGAATGAGAATGAGATTGCTACCACCGTTTTAGGTGTTAGCTGCTAGGAAAATCTGGCACCTGTGGTGTCTGTTTGCCACCTTCCACCACAAATTATGTGTGAAACCTGTCTGCTGCTCTATGCAACTTAATATAGCTCCCTTTTACCGAATATATTTCTTTACACCCTTCTTATTTATAATTTCAAACCCTATGTTTTTTCCTTCAGGAATACATAATTATTTTTTCACCATTATGTGAACCTACATCAAACTGAAACTCACATTTAAGAGATGCAAGAACTGTTTCCTGTACTCTCTAAATTGTCATAATAATTCAAAGAGATAAGCACAACGAAAGCCACCTGAAACTTAAAAAAATAATAGAAACTTTCAGTTGCCCTTGCTGCTTATGAGCCACTCTATTCCAGTCTTTGTGGATTATTGTATTTGCCTGTGTATCCAAATTATGCAGCAAAGACTGAGATGACACAAATTGGCTCAAAACTCAAATCAGACGGATCCATCGAGCAAACAGAGCCAATCTGATTGTATTTACTTTTTTCTTTACTTTAGTTTTGAACATTTGAGTAGCTGTGCACTGCCATCAGGACACCGACACCCCTACTGGAGTGGGATAATTGTGTGCTCAGAGGCACAAATGTCTCTGTTCTCCTCACTGGCATGTTGAATGTCTGACGATTCTGCGCTGTCTGAGCAATTTATTTACGCCATAATGCCAGTTTTGACGGCTGCCTCGCCTGTGACTAAGATGGCTGTGCCAACAAGCTGATGTCTTCATTAGCAGTGGTTTAGAAGCATTACCCCCCCACCCTCCTCCCAAGTCACCAGAAATGATGCTCTGCTGCGCCCATCAGCTCCCATCAGCCTTTCTCTGCATGTGAGGCACTCCCCCAACTGCTGTAGCACTAACTCATGTTGCTAATTAGCTGACAAACAGTGCTGTTCCATGGAGGGGCTGGCATCTTACAACACATATTTGTATACATCAGCAACCGCATGCAAATATCCAAAATGTGCACTTACTTATGGAACTCAAGTATGCAGTGTCACATTCACATGGCAATAAAAGGTACTGCCATGTGCATTCATACATATGCACATAGATTTACTCAGCGTTTATAGGGTTTTTCCTTATTAAGTGTATACACTATAGTTCTTTGATATTCAGTATATGCATGATCATCTCTTCTGTGATGGGGAATCTGATTACCATCCCCCATTTTAAATCCCCCAGTGGCTACTATGGTAACCCACTCCTTGAGAATATTAAAGGTAACTGTGAAGAAAAAAAATCATAAAGTAAATGAAACAGTAATTTATAACTGACATTTATCTTAGATTTATCTCATCTATGATTCCTGTGATTCCTTTGTTTATACCCTGGACCACTGGTCAAATAAATGGAGAAATATAAACCATTATATCTTTTAATATTTCTGTCACTGTCTCTTTCACTTGCACTGACATTTTGAGCAGCGGGTTGATGTGACAGTGAAGCATGCAGTCCTGTCAAACATTGTAAAAGTCTTAAAGAGCAGCACAGTAGGGCTTTGGAGCAGAGACATGATCTGGTCCAAGTCCACATGTAGGTATATCATATTTCCTAGTATATGGAACAGGATTACTCAAAGTCCTAATGGAGCTAAGAAAAGATCACATGATACCTTTATTACTTGTTTGGAATACATTCCTTCATTATCAGCTAGGTAAAAATGTGAATGTTATATTATCTCATCTATAAATTCTATAGATCTATATTTTCTCTCTTTATTGTCATTATAATCCTTCCTGATTCACACAGGGAGGAAGGTTGGCAGTGCAGGGAAAGTTTGAATCGCTTTACATCTGTAAGCAAACTGCAATTAGAGATGTAAATGCAGTTGATTTTCTTTTTGCTGCTAATTGAAAACATTACTGATTGGGATGTGGCCAAGAGTGTAGCAGCTTGACAGTTTAGCCCACAGAGAGCATTTCAGCAGCAGTTTCGACTCTCTCATTCAGGGTGAATTTCTAAACAAAGTTTAATTCCTTAGACACATGTCCTGAACAATTTAGACAAGAATAAATGTTCTCATCCTTTCTTTTCTCTTAATTGGAATTTAATATGGTGAATATGCAGACTAGTTAGTTATTTACAGCTTGCCTAAGAGGGTTTTTATTTTACCCCCCAACCTCAACGGCATGAGAGGAATGTAAAAAGAGAATGCAAGGGAATAAAAATAAGCAACTTCAAGAAGAAGTTGAGCTTTTAAAATGGGTAAACTACTCTGAATTTACTTGAAGTAAAGTAACCAAACCAGCCAATTCATACATTCTAGTGATTCAAACCATTACTACAGCTATGAAGTGAACAACAAAGTTCTTTGGTACACTTCTGTCGGCTTTCATATTGTTTATACAAAATTCTAACACTATGAATGTCTAAATGTCACAGGAGACACTGAGACTCATCAGACCAGGCAATATTTTCCCAACTTTATGTTGTTCTATTTTACTGAGCCCGTGTGAATTTGGTTTCCAGTTCTTTACTGGGAGGAAAGACACCAGGTAGTGTCTTCCCATCTGCTTCAAGGTTAGACATATTGTTTGTTCAGAGAGGTTTTTCTGCTTTTTTCTACTGTAGAATTAACGAGTTGTTATTTGAGCTACTGTAACCTTCATATTAGCTCAAAGCAGTCTGTCCATCATTCTCCATCAAAAATGCATTTTCACCCAGAGAACCATCGCTTACTGGATATTTTTTGTTTTTCTGACCATTCTTGGTAAACCCTAGAGAGGTTTGTGTGGGCAAATCCCAGTAGATCAGCAACTTCTGAAGCAATCAGATTAGCCTGTTTAGCACCAAAAACCATGTCATATTCAAAGTTGCTTTTGCTCAGTTTGAACTTCAGCAGGTAGTCTTGATCATGTCTACATGTCTGAATGCTCTGAGTTGCTGCCATGTGATTGGTTGATTAGATATTTACATTAATATTAATTTAAACAGGCATATCCAATGAAATGGCTAGCGATGTCAGCAGAATCAAACAAATAAATCTAAATTTAGCATACAGTTGCAACAGCAAAGAAAATTAATCTAAATGTGGTAAAGATGTGGGATAACCCATGCACCTGAATTTATGATTTGTGTTGTTGACTGCAGGGAGAGTGCATGGATATGAGCACATTTTTACTTTGCTTTAAAGCTGTGGATATATTTGATAACCTGTGTACAGTGGAAATAGCGAAATATTGCACAGACACAGCTAACATAAACAGCTTACGCCTGGCAAATCTCAAACAGGAGATATGACCCCATAGCATGTTTGTCATGCTTAGCCTCGCTTTTCTGGGTGAAAGTATTAAACCGACAAAGCTCATCCAAGTTTAAATCCTTGTCTAACAGCAAATGCTGTTGTTTAAATGAAGCATCTGTAGTATATTAGGGTTGTATTCGTGCTGAACAATGTGCCATAAATATACATATACAAATAAATCAACCCAGCATGAACATTAGGTTGTTCAAAACCATAATGCCAGTGGTCTTTAAACAACTTGGTGAGGGCTGGGATACAGGTTTCACCGTAAAAGAACTTAGAAGCCTTTCATCCTGAGCATCTCTCCACCACAGCAGGCCCATTAGGCGTCATGATGCAGTGTGCAGTAATTGGTATTTCTGTTGGTAAGCAGCTTCCTTATCCCAGAGCTCAGCCTCACGCTGTGCTGGAGACAGTCTGATATCAGAGCTGCAGAAAACACACGACTGAACCTGTACAGTGAGCAACATATCACTCCGATAAACACCTACCAGGATTTTTTTTTTTTAAGACTCCAATACTTTACTAACAAAATTCAATCATTCTGTCGGGAAAGAATTTGTTTATTTTCCAGCCACACTCTGGAATAATATCCATATTGAACATAACAGCAATCCCTCCCTAAAAGGTAATGGCTTTTGGATATTATGAGCATAGTTAATAAAATGACCCTAACGAAGCTAAAGGGAAGTTTAGAAATTACAATTTTTAAATGGTCCATGTCATCAAAATTGGCTGCTCACTTTCCACGAATGGCACAAGGGTGGTCGCCCCTTTGATGTGGTAATAGGCTGTTTTGATTTCTGTGTGTCAAGCATGTTTTAAACGGTGAGAGGCATTCCCAACAGCTACTACTTCAAAATCAATTAAAACCTTTTTGCTAACAGCCCTGCCTGGTTCAAAAGGAGGAAAACTAATTCTCTCACTCTTCCCTCCCTCTCTCTCTGTCTCTTTCATACTCATACACTCAGTCATTTGAAGAATGTCGAAGAGACGAGATATACAGAGTCCTGAGGGTCCTGGATTCAGATACTTTCTTTGCTTCGTGTGTGCAGTATGCTTACAGTAAAGCATGCACGTATGAGCCATGAGCTGAATAATGCCCTGTTCTTGATTTTTTTTACATTTTATTTTTTCAGTTTTTACAAAGGTTGAGAGCCTGTTTGTAAGTTTGTTGTTGCCATAGGGATTAAGTAAATCTACGGTCATTACCTCAGACAAAAGCTGAAAGGGAAAGGGGATTTTAGTCTTAATCCACCATTGATTGTTGCAACTAATGCTTATCGCTTGTGCAATCCAAGCCAAATCTTTTCAATGACAATCTGATTAATTACTCATCTGAACTTCCTGTAGCATTTGCAAGTCCTTGAACTAACATCCCCTGGAACATTTAATATGCTTACACTAATATCATGTTTTGCTCATGCTGATCTAGAATCATATTTGCTCATTTAATCCTAACCTATAATTACCTTTAACTAGTATAAACTGTCA
Source organism: Simochromis diagramma (assembly GCF_900408965.1). NCBI lineage: Eukaryota > Metazoa > Chordata > Actinopteri > Cichliformes > Cichlidae > Simochromis > Simochromis diagramma. The sequence continues at coordinate 1,248,334 of NW_024387320.1, forward strand.
TTATTTTCTTTGAAATAACACATTTGGTGCAAAGGGCTAACAAATCGAGTTGCAAATAGAAAATGTCAAGGCGTGCAAAGTGTTTTATGTTATGTTTGATCGGATTAAGGGCCCTCGTTGCCCTTAGTGCTTACAGTAAGAAGGCTTTGAGTTTTGAGGTGTATTTGGGCAAGATCAGATTTTGAGCACAGTCAACACATTCTTGTATGAGCCTGTATGTAGCCATGCATGAGTGTTTGTGGGTCTGCACAAGATGGTTACATGTTCATATTTTTGCACCCTTTCCCTCCTCCCTGCAGAACACTATTTCACCGGGAGCAAAAATACAACATTGTGTGAATCTGTTTACGGCTGTGGAGGGACATGAAAAGCACATGTGAACGTGACTAATCGATGCTGGAGCGAGGAAAAAGGGGAGCAGGCTCGAAGGCATGATCGGGAAGGCATTTTTGCATGCAAGTGATAATATGAGATAATGCTTGCATCAAAGTTGTGTTGTGGTTTTCACAGCTGATGTACGTGTACCCCTAAACGTCTGCGCACCATGAGTCTCTCTGTGAATGTCCGTGCAGATAAATATGCAAGTGTGTTTGTTTAAGAGAGTGAAGTGCATGACTCAGCCTGAGGTAGGCAGACAGCTCATGTTTCTTCTGCTTGGCAGGCAGCACAGATAAGATCGAACTGAGCTGACCATTTAAGAAGCCCTGGGCTTTACCTCTGCCAAAAAAGAAAACACGGCCGACTCAGAAATCCTTATCTGCAAATGCTCAACTCCCGTGTGACTGGTTTGATTAAGTATCAGTTCACAGATTCAGATGAACTCAACCATAAAAAAAAATATATATATATATATATATACAGATATACGGACAGATAGATACTACAGTGAGACCGTGGTACTGTCATCAGTCTACCAAGTCAGATTTCACCACTGATGATGATGTCACATTGTTTTCTGGCTGGCACAGCCATGCCCTTGCAAAATTTGTAACTTTTGTGGTTTTAGGTTCAAGGAAACTCAGGCAGAGGCTTTCCCGGATAAGTGAATGCATTACTGAAATCTGGTTACTATTAAGTTTCCCCCTGAAAAACCTGCTAGGTTAATGCTGCCATCTGGGCCCAGGGCACTCTTGCAAAATAGTTTTTGGATCTCAAGAGTTTCACTTACAAGTTAATGATTAATAAACTAGTGCTGTTTGAATTACTGCACAGTTTTGTTTTGGGCTTTCTTAAATAATATCACAACTGAATATTATTTGCCTTATCTATGGTACAAGAATAGCATAAGAATGGCCATAGTGCTAAAGGCAGGTAGTTTCAGCCTGTTGGCTGGCTGGGTGGAGTATATAGATACGCCAACTTATGACTCAGAATTGCTTGTAGGTGCGGGAAGTTGTGTGTCACCTCTTCCGTTTGTAGTCTTGTTATCACTTACTCATTGTCCGTTGGTATGAGGGAGTGGATAATTGATGCAACCTAGTAGCTCAGTGATAAACACACTGTCACCTTAATAGCTTGACAATTTAAGTCAGTATTCATTTTGCTTTATTGCAGAGATAATGGATTGATGCTGCTCTCATCTTTGCATGCTAAACATGAAGCTACAGGCAGCAAGCAGTCTGCGTTTCTTAATATTGCAACCAGAAGCAGGGAGAAACAGCTCAGAAAAAGTTCACTAATTAGCTAGCACATTATGGCTTGTTTGTTTGGAGGATTAAATCATCTGTTACTTACTCTGCTCAGCGTGCTGGTAGGTTGATTTTTATTACCTTTTGGATGGAGCCAGGCTTTTTCTTATTCAATGTTTATGCTAAGCTAAGCTAACTGCCTGCTGGCTTTAGTCCTCTTTCATTTCAGGAGAGAAGTGTTTGATCAAGAGCAACCTCCAGGGCTGGAAAAAAGAACCACCGCTGAAGTCCCAAAAAAACAGATTTCATCAAATGTGCACTTGAGGCTGACAAAAATCCCTATTCAGTCCATTTTATTGTAAACTGCCCAACTTTACAGCAGAGATAATCATGACTAAAATCTGATATATATATATTATTTTGTATTTTTTTACAGTCTGCTATAAGATATAGCAAGCATGATTTTGTTTTATTTGTGTTGCTGGATCATTTTAATGCAATTATCAAATGCTGAAGCAACAGTCCATCTGCAAAGTCTACTTCAGTAGTGAAACACTAGTATTTATACTAAGCACTAATTAGCGGGTATCTGTGTCTGAGCCATGCATCTCTCTAAAACACTTGCTAGCATTGGTTTTGATAACTTGAGCCACCTCAGGCTTAAAACGTTCATTGTTGACAAGGTTTATAGCTAGTCCTGGATTAGGTGGCCCTGAAGCGCCCTTTAATTTTGCTGCTATAGGCTTAGACTGCAGGTGGACCTCCCAGGAAGCACTGAACACTTCTCCTGTTTTCCACTCCTCAGTTATTATATGCCACTACTGAATGCCATTCAGTTTTGCTTTCTCTCTCACACAGTTTGCATTTTAACTTGTTTGTTGTCTCTCTGTGCTCCTCTGCCTTTTGTTTCTCTCCACCACCCAACCAGTTGCATTAAGGTACAGACACAGTAGAGAAAACAGTGTTTATAGACCAAAGCACAACCATATGCAATCCAATCACCTAGAAACCGAACATGGTTCAGTTGTTGTGCTGACCAGTCAGTCAACACATTTACTCCCTTACCACCAGTTTATCTTGATCACATGCAGGTTGCTGTTTTTAATTGGACATAGGTCTTTGGTGGCTGTTTCTGCCGGGGAACTTCTTCCTCCACACCACAACCCCAGTGATCCAAACCTCATACTTGGATTGTTGGAGTTCCCTTTTTAATATTACCTTTCACATAGAATTAAAAAAATGCCTCGAGATTATATTGTCGCTAACTCACATTATAAAGAAAATAAAGAAATAAAGCTTAACTAATTAAAAAATTAATTAAATCACTCATCAAAATATTGTCCCTTATTGCACGTAACATACGGCATGGCAGTGGCAAATATGCTAATATGCTTTTCTCAGTGGCTACATGGGATCTTTTAAATGCAGTGGGTTTGATTCCCAGCCACTGGCCATTGTGTCTCTTAGTACTTTGATGGAGTGAAAATCTGACTGGAAAAAGAAATCACAGGCAATGAATGCCAGAATTGTTTGCACCACCTTTATAATACAAACAGGTATTAAACATGTGGCAAAATAAAGATACTGACCTGAAAGCATGCTGTTTGAGACAGAAGTAATCGCCATTTCACACTCACCAATTATATGCCAGCTTGCTATGACATAATTAGTACTTAATGTTCCTGCTGTCAAATTAACCCCTTAAACCACTTTCATGCACAGACCCTTTATTTAACTCTGGATTATTTGAAACCAATTTGACCAATTTACCAATGGAACTGCTGTCAAGGGTAGGCGACCGAACTCTAATGCTCACCATTGTTCCATAGAGATAATTACACACAATTCCCATACCTCTACCAAAGTGTTCAGCCAGTTAACACTGAGTGCTGCATCTTTATTTCTTAGATATTTTTAAGAATTATTTTATTCTTTTCATCTGTTAAAAAGGCCTCTAAAAACCTGTTAAAATATGCAACAGTAACAATTATGGTTTAGATGACCAGCAGCAGACTAATAGCCTGAAGGTAGAAGTGCTGCTCTGTTAAGCACATATTAATCCCATAATTATTGTTTTAACATGTGTTAGCACCTTTTCATAAAAAGTAAAACAGTGTTAAATGTGTTCAATGCCCAATATGTTAATATTAGAATGAGTTGTTCATTGTGAGACATTCAGATATTATTAGAAATCCTAAATGTGACTGCTACTTCTCCAACAACTCTGAAGAATAACCTGCAGTGTACATACAATTTATTGCCTGGTTTATACTGAATGTAGGTAGTAAACACAATATAGAGTAAAGGTAAATGATACATGTGAATGCAGCTCTCAGGATGATCCTTAGTGTCTATAAAAATTAATAAAATTCTGCATGGAGTGCTGCTCCTTTGTTACCAGCTTGGATAATGATGTGATTCAGTAATCTGGTGCTGTATTAACTCTGCCTCCAAAAGCCTTTATTGCCCACATGCTTTCTCTTCCAGCCATGAGTCATGTCAGTTTTACATGGGTTGTGCGGTGTGAATGAGTTACCTTGCTCTGCAAAGCAAATGCTCCAGTAAATGTGACCATGACAAGCAAATAATGTTTTGTAGCCTGGAGTTGATAGATATCATCTGCCTTTGTTGCTGTTACCCAACAGCAAAAAAAAAGAAAAGAAAAAAGGAAAAGTCTGTACCTGCGAGGGATGATGATGAAACGCGTGTGTTGTTGTGTAATGTCGTTGGTGTTTTGGGGCGTAAAGTCGAATGATTTCCCGAGCTCACCTTGATGCTCCTGCCTTCATGAGCTATTCCCTGAGAATATCTCGCCTGCGTGTGCGTCAGTTTGTGTATGTGTGTGTGTGTGTGTATAAGAGAGAGACGAGCATGAACCAATGAATAATGCATGACATTCATCTGTGTTTGCATGTTGGGCAACACCCACATAATCAAGAAGAGAAAGAAAGACAAAGACAGACAGAGAGAAGAGAAGAGATGAATGCAACATAAATGCATGAAGCCTACTACAATTACTTTTAATGAAGATCCCAGGAAAAAAAAAAAAAGAGTTCTGCTGCCTGCATTGAAGAACGAGTGCACAGCTGTCCTTCACTGAGACACAGGAGGATTTTTTTTATTTTTATCCACACTGCTGCCAGAAACTACCGTAATTGTATTTGACTTGTTCTGCTGCTGACAATGTGTGTATGTGAACACCTGGTGTTACACTGTGTAATTTTACCTACAGACTAGTCTAGCCAGGCTGGCGGAAAGCATCTACTGTGGTGTCCAAGGATTTGTTCATTTTATTCAAAAGGAACAATCATGATTCATATTTAACTATATATATATATATAAAGCTCGGGTCCTCTACCAGAGGCCTGGGAGCTTGAGGGTCCTGTGCAGTATCTTAGCTGTTCCTTAGACTGCACTCTTCTGGACAGAGATCTCCGATGTTGTTCCCGGGATCTGCTGGAGCCACTCGCCTAGCTTGGGAGTCACCGCACCTGGTGCTCCGATCACCAAATGGGACCACCATTACCTTCACCCTCCACATCTTCTCGAGCTCTTTTCTGAGCCCTTGGTATTTCTCGAGCTTCTCGTGTTCCTTCTTCCTGATGTTGCTGTCATTCGGAACCACTACGTCGATCACTATGGCCGTCTTATTCTACTATGTCTGGTTGGTTAGCCACCACCATTTTGTCCATCTGTATCTGGAAGTCCCACAGGATCTTAGCTCGGTCAATCTCCATCACCCTTGGGGGCATCTCCCATTTTGACCTCTGGACTTCCAGGTTATACTCGGCACAGATGTTCCTGTATACTATGCTGGCCACTTGGTTATGGCGTTCCGGCTTAGCGTACAGCCTCAGGGTGCTGGAAAACGATTTTCAATTTTTTTGTAGTTTATTGCACTTTTTTGCAATTTATGTAATTGCTATGCACTTAATGCATACATATTATTAAAATTTGGGCTATAATGGTTGTATTGATGTATAGCAACTTGAAATGCTCCGAAAAATGGCACTACAACATGTAAAAATATAATATAAGCTCTGGCAGACTTGGTTCTATGGTAGGTCTTAATCAATCCAGGCAGTGCACGGGTTGGTCAGTCTGGTCTTGCAGTCTCGGCTGATTGTTCAGTCTACCAGTAGCTGGTGTTTTGCGCCTCGGGTATTCTTGCCCATCTCTTTCTGTGCCCCACTCATTTATTGAGCCATGTGCCTGTTCATCTTAGCCGCTATGATGCCTGACAGGAGCTTCCACGTGGTGCTGAGGCAGGTTATTGGTCAGTAGTTGGAGGGGACCGGTCCCTTCTGGGGGTCCTTGAAGATCAGGACTGGCCGGCCTTCAGTTAACCATTCTGGGGGTCTCTCGTCAACTAGCAGCTGGTCCATTTGTTCTGCCAGACGCTTGTGGAGTGCAGTCAGCCTACTGGCTGCAGTATTCAGCCAGTAGGCATGAACCATGTCGAGGCCTGGTGCTGTCCAACTCTTCATACTGGAGACCCTTTCTTTCTGCCACTGTGATGGTTACTGGACCCTGTTCAGGGAGGTTGCTGTGGTCTGCCCCCAGATCCACCCGTTATGGGTTGCGTCCTTCTCCCATATGCTCTTCCAGTATTGTTCAGTATTGTTCCAGCCTTGGTGGTGCTGTTCTCATATTGTTCCCCTGCCACTGAGAGTACACCTTGGCTGGTTCTGTGGAGAACAGCTGGTTTATTCTCTTGCCTTCTATCTGTCCGGTGTACCTCTTTAAGTGGCTGGCCAAGGCTGTGAGTCGTTGCTTGGCAGTTTCCAAGGCCTCAGGTATGGACAGCTTCCTGTATTTCTTAGGCACCTTCTTCTTCGCACCTTTCTGCAACTCCGATAGTTGGCTAACCTCCCTCTGTGCTACCTTGATCTTAGCCTCTAGCCTCCTTCTCCATGGAGGGTACTGCCCCTTGTGGCTGTTCAACTTGTAGCCAAGCATCTCACTGATCACTCATTCCAACACACATATAAGCACCAGTACATATTATCAAGCAATCATGGCATCAAAGCAAGTGTAAAGAAGCGAGGACATAAAGTCCCACAAGTAGAATGCAGTAAGGGAGAGAAATAGTCTAAGAAAGCTGAGGGATGGAAAAGGAGACAGAGATAGAATGAGATAGAAGGCCCAAAAATTTGGTAGCTTGACAGTCATTTCATATTAATACTCTACATTAAGAGCCCCTATGATGAATAATTAATCTGCTGGAAAATGTAGTGATTTGTGCTCCTGGCAGGCTAATGCAATGTAAAATAAAGCCCCGTGAGTGAGTCTGTGGATGTACACAGAATAAATTTGATGAGTATTAAGTTTGAGCATGAGGCTGTATATTTGCAGACCTTAACTTGGTTTAAAAAAAATAAACATTACATTTGGTTTATAACACAAAGGTAAAATTACATCTTTAACTGCACCAATCACTGCGTGGTATAATAAGAGGTTATCTGACAAAGCAGTATGCAATCTTTCAAGCCAATGTGAAGTGTGGCATGAGAAATTGAGTAGTGCAGTGACTCAACCCACATTAAATCCAACATGGAATAGTGGCACTTGAATCTAACTGTTTTGACCAAACTGGAGAGCTTATCCCCTTTTTTTCCTCACTTGAACCTGGGAACCAAATATTACAAAACACATTCCTTTTTTGTTTTTTTTGGCATACAAAATGCTAGAGAACACTTTCTCTGTTTATCTTCCCCTCGATCTTAACCCATCTGGATTATTTCCCCATTCCCCTTCTGCCTCGCTCATTGTCTCTGTCTCGTTCCTCTTAGGGAAGCCTCTCAAAATAATTATAAGCAGAAGTAGTTTCAAAAGTTTACTGCACATGCTTTCTGACTCCATCAGCACCCCCCCAATTCCCATTTATGTCAAAGATCATTTAGGTAACCAGATTCAGTGTATCCTCTGTGTACCCCATATTACAGTCAGGATTCATCAGCAAGTTGGCTGGGTGCACATCTGATTCCATGCTATTATGGGACTCCTCTTTTCATATGCAAGTTTATTATCTCAAAAAGCAGCTTTCTTCTGTAATTTAAAGCGACAACGACGTCTGCGCGCCTGCATTTCCATTTAAAGGATCCAAATGTTTGCGTGCACGTGTGTGAGCGAACTGCCTCTTTACACTATCATCTGTGCAATACTGACGCATTCATATGTTGCAGTAGGAAAATAATGCTCAGAGAAACCTAATAAATCATTCATATATTTTCGAGATGTTGTATGAAAATCTGAGTATGATGAAATAAGTGAACAAAACTCCCTCGTTCCCCACAATGTGCCTCTCAGCTATACAACGTAACCTTGCTGACACCACCTCAATGGATAATGCCACAGGGTACTGAAATAGTAAGTCCATATTAATAAAAATAATAATAAGTGGGCCTGTACAAGTGTCAAACAGTGCGGAACAACTGAAAGATACTAATGAGAAAGCTGTGGCTCTCAAGGCATCATCTATAAGGGCCCTGTTATGAAGTACACATAATGCAGACTTCTCTGTTTCCATGGAGACCTATTGTGATCCCTAGCACACACTATACTCAACATGCCCCTCAAGCTTTTATTCTTCTATAAGCACGTGTTCGACAGTTGTGAAAACAGGTGCAATTGGGCCAAAGGTGAACTTGTCTTTAGCGCTGACATAATGCTAGGCTCAAACAATGCTACTCTGGCTTTAGCTGCCTGTACAAAAACGTGGCCTCACTTGGCTGTGCAATAAGGGCTCTGCGGAGAACTGAGCTAATTTTAAGTGTGGAGCAAAAATGTAGATCAGGAGTAACACACATGCCCTACCTAGCCTGCTCTTTTTGGATGTGCATTAACTCAGCAGCACTAGACCTGGACAAACCTTTGGAAAAGCTGAGGCAGTAGTCTACATGCTTCATAGCGGTGTTTAATCCCATTCTCACTTACATTTTCTTGGCAGCAGCGTCTGCTAAAGCCTTTGTTTGCTCTATAAGCACTCTAAAAGATGTATCTTTTTTCCCTCTTAATATCATGGCACAGTTTAGACAGAGGGAGAGACAAACAGATGTATTCTTCCCATTAAACTCTCGTCTTTTAGATGTCATGTTGCGGTTTATTGACGCACTTGTGCTCTGTAAACATCTCTCTGTCTCTGGCTGTTGTTCAGGGCCCACACCGTGTTCGTTAAGTTTCATTTGAGCTCAAATCCGAAGGCGAAAGAAGAAGAGAATCATTTTACTGCTTTCCAAAAAAATGGTTTTTTATGTTACATTCAGGCGGTTTCGGAACTTGCAATTCCCAGCTGATGAAGAAAATAACAGATGGGTCCACTGCAATTGCATTTTTTTTTTGTACGCACATGCAAAAGGCCTACTCATTTATTTATGTGCTACACAGGAGGGAGCTTAGAGTTTTACTAAGTTAGAGCTTTTTGGGCTTTTCAATTCAATTTTTCAGAGAGCAGCTCTCTCACTTCACAGCTTCTCACCCGAGCAGTTTTATTCCACTTGTGCTATTTTCTGTCTCCCAGCAAACTCCCATTCACCCTGTCTATTTTAGATCCTGCTAATAATGGAGCAGCGTCACGAAAATCAATAAATCTGTGCTTATGTCAAAGCGATGCGTGGTTTATGTTCTCATAATCTGATTCAAAGAGGGATGGAGTTTCAACCCATGAAAGGTGAACTGCGTTTTTTTCTCAGATATTTTTCTGCAGTTCCCAAACAGAGCGGCACCTCATTATGTTGATTGCCAGTTGTGTGTAACGCAGGTGGTGTATGGAGAAGTGGGGTGAGGGGGAAGGAGAGGTACAAAATCTGTCTATAACACGCAGACTGCTTTGTAAATTATACACGAGAAGGCGACATTTGTGATCGGCGCAAAATAAACAAACACCATCAAAGAATAGCCTGATATTTTATTTTTCAAGTGATAATCATCGTGCGTTTATGCAGTAAACAGATGTTGCGCGAACAATTCGTGTCTACCTCAAAAAAGTGGTTGAACTCTACCCTGCAAATAAAAAGCTGGGAAAACTAGTAGCATAAGGAGCTTAATTGCTCTCCACTCCGATTAACCTATTCAATCTATCAACGGCCTGCCCTAGAATTTCAACAAACAAATGCAAATGCGTCCTTGTCCCACTGCACCCCAGACCCACACGGCCGGGGCGTGGTTTTAGGGGTGGAGCAAGGCAGCACGCTTTCAAGTTTTCAAACTGCCAAAGTGCTTGGTCAGGCAGAAAACAAGGAAATAACCTCCAGAGAGGAAAAGCAACGGGTTGGGTCGTTTCTTTCTGGGGATGAACTGCTTCATTTTTTTGAGCTCGTAAAATCTTTTAATAATCTTGTCAAGATTTAGACGCATAGTGTCTTAAATTAGGACACAATGCCCACTTGAATTGGCAGTAACAACTTCAAATCACTTATTTTGGGTTAGAGTGTTGTGATCAATCTGATGTGATTTTTTTATACAGAGTATAAAGCCTTGCTTGCCTCATCTGGAGCGCCCGCCCATTGGGCTTTCTGCGGAGCGATAGTGGAGAGATTGATTTTAAGGTCTACGGGATTTGCCGTGGAAAAAAACAGAGCCTGCTTGGACTGCTTGCTCGTGATCTTGCGCTCCCATCAGTGAGGGGAAGGAAAATTATCCGGGACTTATTCCAGTCTGACTCCCAAAACCGTCAGCACTCCCCGCCTCCCTTCGTGTATCCAGATACGCAGGAGTCACGCCGGACTTTTAGTTTTTACTGAGGAGGCTGCGAGTGCGAATCGCCTCCGCAGTCTCGGATGCGTAGTGAGCCGGTGCTGCGAGTGAGTGGGTTGGGTCGCCTAGGCGCTGGGCATACGCACACTTCATCGTCAGCGATAAAAGCAGATAGGTGAGGGTAAAGGCGAGAGGAAACGACATCCGAGGCTTTTTATTTATTTATTTTAAACAGAAGGACGTTGTAGAGAGGTGGGTCACACATTTGGAAAGCCGCCAGCTGTGGATTTGACTCTCAAGGAAGCTTTTTTATTCTTCTTCTTGCCTCCGGGGTTTTGTAGACCTCCTTATTTTCTGGTTCAGGACCAGCAGCTGATCACACTGTCAGACGCCACCGGCTTCTCATCTAAAAGGAGGGGATATTAAAAGTGGATCAGCGGAGCAACACACACACATACAATGGCAACCGGTGCGCTCTTTCTAGTCTGCGCGCTGCTTGGTAAGTCATCTGAAAAAAGAAGGTGAAAAAAGCTTTCAGACAGCGTTTGTTATCTGATTTTTATTTATTTATTTATTTATTTTTATCAGTGCTCAGATTTCCGAGATAAAATCGGCATCTGCTGTTTGTCTGTCACAGCACACCTGTATGAGACATGTCAATCAAACCGCTTTACAGGCAGGGGAACTGGGCTAGTAATGATTCTGAGTCAGGTGGAAGTAGACTACTTCGGTTAAATCGCTGCAATAATAACAGATGCCCGTGAACAGCTGTGTGTGTGTGTGTGTGTGTGTGTGTGTGTGTGTGTGTGTGTGTGTGTGGTGAACTAGGTTAATGTGATATTTGGTCTTTAGTTAGAGACTAAGCTTATACAGTCCTGCAGTGTTAAATGGATTGATCATATAGGCAACCAGCTGCTGTCGCCACACACACGTGTATCAATACATCCCCTATAGATGCACATAATATAGACACATCTGGATCTGTGCATAATAGATTCTGATGTCACCCAGTGCCTGCTCTGCTTTACAGTAAGTCATCATCATAAAAACCATTTGTCACTTTATGAGACCTTCCTGCAAATGCAAGTTTAGACACATTGATGACACACACACCACACACACACTGATACAAACATTCATGCAGACATCACTGCTGACACACACATATACATTTCATCCTGCCTGTGAACTGTCCCAAACAAACACCAGATGGCTTTTCTGTTCCTGGACTGGGTGGCCTGTCAGCACTGCTGAGGGGGGGCACAAAGGAGGGGGCGTGCGGGAGTGGGAGTGGAAGTCAGCCTGCTGGAGGCCCCCACTTGGCCAAGAGGATTACCAGCCTGTGCCTTGCTTCTCATCCCCTTTCAGCACATCGTGAGTCACTTTCACTAGGATCAGACCTCTGTGCAGGTTTCCCAATTCGAATGTGAGATGCGTTGGCCTTCACACGGTCACAGTACAGATGAGATATCGGTGGTAAAAAGGGATAAGAGAGGGGTTTTCATGTTGCATAATCATGATTCAATTTGGAAGCCCTTTGAGGTGGCGAAGAAGCTTTTGGGTGCAAGGAGGGAGACAGTAAAATGTAACAACTGTCTGTGTGGCTCCTGTTGAAGTAACAGTGTTTAACATGATACTAATGCTGTTATTGCCAACATTATCAGTAATGTGAACCTGACAACTGGGACGTAGTCCAAACCAAAGGCAGAAAATCACCACAACTGAAAAATTATAGACTCAGAGTAAATTATCTGGAACCAGTGTGTTAACAAAAGTGCAAATTCTCTGGCTCTGGCTCTTTAAATTGGAGTCTTTTCAGACTATTCTGATTGTTCTGTAAACAATGTCTGTGGGATTAGACTGCTAGTCAAACAAAAGCATGACATGTCTTTAGGCTTTGGTAACTTGTGATTGGTATTTTTCACTGTTAGCTGACATTATAAACCAACCCCCCTCGAGAAGACAGAAAAAAAATATTGGGGTGGCAATCAACTGGCAAGCAGTCAAGTTCAGTTATTCCAAAAGAGAAGTGGTAATTTAAATCAGCATGATGGCATCAGGAACTTTTTAAATTTTCCTACTTGAATCATTTCTGTTCACAATGATTTCAAATTCTATACCTGTCCTCCAATTTTAGACCCATCAGAGCCATGAACTAAATAACTAAATAACGTGTCTGAAGGAAAAATATGCTTATATTTCATATTAGCAGCACTGGTATTGCTATATTGATAATGCATCACTAGCATATGCACTGCCACATACTTTCATATCATTTGTCTATCTGTCATCTACTTGCATACACTAGCAGCTGTGGTAGGTTAGAGGTACTTTTCTGGCGGTGTGTGATCAGCTGTGTGATTCATTCGCAGTGTGTCAGCAAGCACATGTTTGAACTTACTTTTTTTATGTTTTAGTGTTTGTTTGTGTGTGTGTGTGTGTGTGTGTGTGTGTGTGTGATAAGGAAGAACATAATAAAGATGGCTGACAGCTGTGATAGATGAAGGCTGTATCAGTCATTATTAAAGACAGAGGTGCCACTTACACATTCTTTTGGCAGGCAAATCTTATATTGGCTTATTTATGCTGCTGAGTTTGCAACCAGGTACGTGTGTGTGCGTGTGTGTGTGTGTGCGTGTGTGTGTGTGTGTGTGTGTGTGCGTGTGTGTGTGTGTGTGTGTGTGTGTGTTTATTTGTGGCACCAGGGTATATGATATAAAGCTTATAAAAGGAGTCGCCTGAAGGAACGAATATTTATTAGCTTTACAAACAGAATGTCTTCCTTCTCTCCTACAGCGAGCGAGAAAGATGTCATGCTTTTGGTGTGGTGTAAAAGTGTGTGTGCTTTGTGCGGGCGTTCTTCTGTTTGTGTGAGTATGTTTGAAACCGGGCAGCCAACTTGGTATCCAACATGTTCCAGTTTATGTAACTAAACTGGAAGTGTGATATGTGCGAGGCTGTCAAGTTTAACTGCGAAATGCCTCAGTGGTTTCCGTTTACTGGGTTGATGGAAGAGCGGCCAGTGGATGCTCAGGTTCTGATGAGCTGCCATTGGTTCTGTTGAGCTCATCTAAGAGCAGCTTCACACTGTTTAGCGCAAAATCCTGACGCCTGTGTGTGTGTTTCACATTTTGTATCTCTGTATTTGTCGAATATCTCTTCCAACTTGCATAACAAGATCTGTTTTTACCTTGTTCACATGACGCTTAAACGTGTTATGAATGAATTTGCATAAACCTGCATGAGACGGTTAGTTATGGGGATGGGAAGGGAGTAATAGAGGTTTTTAACGTGTAGTATACCTAGTATAGCTATGTAACATCGATAAAATCAGGTCTCATATCAGGCACTACAAACTCTATACCAATGATTTATGTTTTAGCTCATCCCTTACAAACTATGAAGAAGTGGATCTATAGTATAATGGTTTAAGCATTTGTGGTTTACACATTGGCCTATCAAGTGTGCTATATAGCTCAGATATGCTGGTCTAGCGGCTGCGGTGGGCCCTTAAGAGGGAGCACTTGAACGTAGCTTGCTACAAAAGATTAAACATATAACCCTGCTGTAGCATCACAGTTTTGTGACTTTAGTGTTTTTCTATCTTTTTCTTCACCTTTTAATTTTTTTTCCCCTAACACGTTGGCATGCTAATCATGTATTGTCTGCATTCATTTTTAAACACGGCCAAGTAGCTTTTCAGGTCTGACTACAGTAAATTGTCCTTACTGGAGTGTAATAATGGAGCTTCATTCACTCAACAGTCTCTTCCTTTTGCTATTAGGATTGTAAGGAAAACACATTAAAAAAGCAGAAATGATATCCTTTGGGGAAAAAGGTCAGCAGAAATATGAAGTTTTAGTGGAGGAAGTAAAACTTTCAAAAGTGATGGTATGATGGTGGTGTGTGTGGTGGCTGTTTTCTTTTTTCCTTTGAGCCATCTCCCTTCTTCTCTTGTGAGGATTTTGATGCTATTTTTTGATGACTTGTTTCAAGTCTGTAGAGAAACTGAAACCATAGCCTGTTATCCAGGCTCATTACAGTGCTATTGATCGAAAAGAGAAAAGTTTTAAGTACTTGTTGTAGCACCATCAAACTTTGTGCTTATCAGCCGACCCTTTATCAAGCTGGCCCTCTAAAACCGGCCCAATCAAAGAAAATGAAGGTACTTATAAGCTCATTATCAGTTTAGACATATCTAATGTGTAGTGTTCCTTTTCCCCCCCATGTGTTTTTAACAGAAATAGAAGGGCGGTACTTGCAGCCATTCAAGTGCAGATTTGATTGTCCATATGGTGCCGTGACAATTGTCGCAAATGCTTGAAAGTAGTTCTACTTTGATCTCATTTTTCATTCCAGACAAGCTCATTACAATGTTTGCATTTCTTAATGTGAACAAACTGTATAATTAACAGAGAAAGAAATTAGGAATCTTGCATATGAAATTGACTCATCAAGACAATTGCACATAACTGTTATAAGTGATGTTATGATGCAGGTTTCAAGGGGACCCATTACTTTCTTTTCCAGAATCTTTGTGTCATTTTAAATCACACCTCTTCAGAGCCATCCTCCCTTTTAAGCCAACTTTATTCAGATTGGCTGCCTCTTGCAAACAGAAGATTTGAACAGCAGATACACTACTGTGCAAAAGTCTCAAGACATCATTCATTTCTCTATATGGAGACATGAAGCCAGACTTTCGTGTAGATTTTTTTAAGGTGTTCTTGAGCAATTGTTCACCAGACTTTCTGAAGGAATTTCAAAGTTTTTCTCTGGACATTGGCTAATTTCAGTCCAGTTATTGTGCCTGTGTTGACTTTCAAGCATGTAAGAATTACACCAACTTGTTTATGGCTTTATATATATAGTATTTCCATTGCATGTTTCAATAAATTGCCTGTTTATTTCCTATCTTTGAAATTAGTTTCCACAGAGTTAGCCTCTGAACCTGACCAAAAATGGGTGTCTTGTATCAACAGTTTTTATTTTTTCATGACATAGTTGTTAAAGTCATCGTCCATAATATAATAACGTTGCCATTGCAACTTTCACTGAACTGCAACCAAGATACACATTCATACATGAGGCCAACATGTTCAGATGCCAGATTAATGGGAAGAAGTACATGTCCCAAAGAGGTTGTTGACATCATCCAGGTCAAAGAGCAGAAAATAAATCTGCTGTAAATTGAACATTTAAATTAGTCTAAAGCTTGAGCTTTTGACTCGTATGGCCTACTTATACATAATGCTGACCTCATTATTTGAAATCCTGGCCTTGTTTACTGTAATAATGGGTTCCCTTTGAGGAGAAGTAAGATGCTACGTCATTGCGTCATTAATAATAATAATAATAATAATAATAATGAATAAAATTGTCAAAAACAAAAGTTGTCAGAGGAATACTTGATTTACTGTTAAAAAGTTTCTTTTTAGTAGAAAAATTGATAAAACCATAAAATGTTTCATGTTCTTTTCTGTTTTTAACCATCTCAACCATCTATATTAAGAGCAAAAAGAAAAGTCCTTGGATATTCATCTTTTATTCTTGATTCATTCAAACTATCCTTACAGAAGCAGTATTGTTACATTATTAATCATCATCATCAATTAATAGCAATGCTTTTCATGAAAAATGGACACATTTGAAAGTAATCCTTGATCATATAAGTATATTTTCACAACACATCTTTTGCAAATGTAATCTTCTCTCATTAAACAGATTATACACATTGAATGTGATCCATTATACTCCCACGCTTTCAAGGACCGTGTTAATGTCACTGATGCTGACTCAGGCATTTCAAATTTTGTTGGGATTCAAAGTTTGCCGTGCCACTCCCTGATGCACACCCCGCCTCTCCTCTGTCCCGAATAAGAACAACAGCTGAAGCCCCCCACCCAAAAATTACGCGCATTACAGCTTGTTTGCGGTCAAACCAGTGCGTCCTCATGCTGAGCACCTTGAGTCAGCTGTTACAGCACTGGGGAATGCATTTCATGTGTGTTTAAGCCTCAGCTGACACAAGAGACAGTGCCGTCTAGACACTGAGGCAGAAAGCAATAACTCATCGGCTAGCTGTTTGCATAGCTGATCTATGTTTATGGTATGGGAATTTTTGGTGCGAGTCCCAAGATTTGTTCCTCATTATTATATTTTTTTCCTGCTGTTGTCGCCAGAGTCAGAGGACCAATTTCTCTCTGTTAGGGGGAATACGAGCTTGTGCAGCTGTCTGATTGCAGCGCTGTTTGCTCCCCTTGTTATTTTCTGTGCCTGCTGTATTCTGTAGTTGCACGCACGCTTGTTTGCATCATAAACACCAGACCCATCTCTTTGTGTATACCCATGACAGGATGCCTTTTGTGCTATTGTTTTTTCATATCATAACATTGTTGACTCGACAGAGGGGGGGGGACTACCAAAGCAGAAACAAGACTGACAGCTTGGCTATCATCCACAAACTGTGTGATAAGTTCCCAGTAAATATTCATTAAAGTTGGGATGTATAATGACAACAGAAGCTATTCGTCGGTCAACATTATGACTGAGATGTCTCATTAGGCATGGATCAATAGAGCTGCATGAGTGGTGTTTTGTGATTGTGCCAGTATGGAACTGTTTTGTGTTCTGGGAACTTCCTGTGTCATGTGTACCTAAAAGCAAGTCAGATACTGGCTGGTATGCATGTCCTCAGGCCAAGGAATTGTTGCCCTGTAGTAGACTCCAGTCTACTACCCATTTGCTCGCACCCAATTGTGACCAGAGTTTTCCTACAATACCAGTGTTGTCTGTTGTCATTCGCCCTCCTGTCTGCATCGTCTGAGTGGTGAAAAGCTGCAATTAAACTCATGTTTCCTTCTAAGGGAACATCCAGGAAACATCAGGAAACTGAGCAAACTTCTAGTGCTCACAATACATTTAAAACAAAAGTTCCTTATATGTACCTCCACCTCTCCATGACCCACATCGGAGTCGTCTCTCTCCAACATGGGGAGATAAGTGACTGAAGACAACCAGAGTTCTTGTAGGAGACTTCCTGCCTGCCACGGCGAATGAGGAAAGTGGCTGGAGCTGGAGACAGAGCAGAGGCAGCGTCTGCTTTGTGTCTGATCTTAACTCTGCTGCGGTATCTCTGGTAAACTGTCAGGCCTTTCCCTACATCATAACTCTGCCACATTCTCATTCCCGGGCCTGTTCGCATATTCACGCCTCAGATCCAATCTCGTGCTTTGCGATAACATCCCAACAACATCCCTTTAGCCATTCAGTTTGTAAACTGTTTAAGTGTTCTTTGCAGCTGATTTGCATACGTGCCCCTGCTTCTCCTCACTCACATGCTTAAAAGGTACTCCAGCATGCCTCCCCCTCCTCCTCCTCCTGCTTCTCCTCCTCCTCCAGTGAATAGCCCCTAACCTCCATCCCCCACTCATTTTAAACAATACTGTGCCCAGCCCACCCCTTCTTCAAAGAGCACTAATTAGAAACTGCCCTCAAGTGTGATCCAAACCAGATATTTATCTTTGGAGTTTCAGGGGAAGGTGCTATGTTTAACAATCGCATTTAGTGGGTCTATTTACATGCACCATTCTTGCTTAGTTATACGACCAACAAACCCCCACCCCAAATCCCTGGGGGTTTTGCCGACTCCTCCCGTTTTGCGATTCTGTGTTAGGAGTCATGATGGCTGGTTGACAAGAGGATTCCACTTCACTCCTACACACACACACACACACACACACACACACACACACACACACACACACACACACACACACACACACACACACACACACACACACACACACACACACACACACAAGTACCCACAGTACTGAGTTGCTGTCCTTCCACGCTGCTACACTCCCCTGCTCCCTGCTTGATCCTCCACCCAAGCAGATCCCACGCGGGTGGGATGCACACCAGGCGCTGTAACTATGGCGACCACTCCCCCTCCCCCCCCACGTCCTCATCATCTGACAGACACTCATCTCTATGCCCGCGTTTAAAGAAGCACGTGCGCATAATTAAATGTCTATATTAATGTTTCTTTGCCTTCAACATTCCCCTCGCGAAAAGCGCTTGACTCACTTTGCCGCTATGTTCTGTTACGGCGCTCGCTTTTACACATAAAACCAAAGATGTGCTGGCGTGTGTATGTGTGTGTTTGTGTGTCTAATTGCTTATGCATAAATGCATGAATTTACAAGCGCATGTCTTTCATTGCCTGAGAGGCAAAATGACTGACAATGGCAGAAAAAGTCTGTTTGAAGTAGAGTAATTAATAGTTAATTAGTTTTCTTTCCAATCTGCGGCTTAATGCACAAACGTGGGAACTGATAGCAAGTTGCCAGTCATACAAAAAAAAAACCTAACCGGTGTACATAAAGTAGACGCAGCTGTCAGGCATAATTGTACACAAGTACAAGATGGATAATGACCAGAGATAGCTGTGCGGTTTTTATAGCTACATTTTCTTTTGCGACAATTAACGCGAACATTGGACTCTTCTGTAAGAGTTAGTCACGACTGCATATATTGTGTACAGCTTTATTATTATTATTATTTATATATTTCCTTTAGTCTTATTTATGGAGGAATAGCTTGGTTTGGGCGTAGCTCTGAGACCGCAATGCTTTGTTATTCAGACCGGGTGGGGGATGTGTGTGTGGGGTGGCAGGTGGGGGGTTGGGAGGAGGGAATCAGGTTGGTTATGACTGGGGGGTTGGGGAAGAGGAGGTTAGTGTGGTAGCAGGTGTCCACATAGAGTTAATGCATTTGGGGTGGGGTGTAGATGGAAGCACTAAGTGCACTGAAGGTGTGTTTGTGTGTGCACACGTAGATATGATTGGCCCAGACAGACTACCTCTGTCCTCTGTCCAGACGCCTTTGTCTTCCTCACAGTGACAAACAGTAGTTGGAATTATGGCTGTATTTGCCATGGAAAAATTGTCACTTTCAGCTATTAATGTAGACACCTCAATGTGGCACAGACGGCCCTCCTTCAAGTTCTGTTCATCAGTCTACACTGACTGTAGCCATCTGTTACACTGTATGTGTTTACCCTGCCTTTCAGTAACCCAGATTCCATAATTCAGGAGTCGCACATTTCCAGAAAAGCATTTCAAACACCTGATGTGGACCTGTTATATTTATATAATTTCCAACGGCATATTTTTATTCTTAGACTCTGCTTGCATTATCTTTAATATTGTTGCAGCCCCTTTCCCCCTCCTTTTCAAGTTAACGGTCTTCTGATTGGCTTTCCCTTGGAACAAAGATGACCATATTAGGACGCTCTCTGTCATCGTCTGTGAGCCAAGAGTAGGAAAAAATAAGGGGAACCAAACATTTAGGGAAGTTTGAAGCTTTTGGGTCACAGGGGTTGCTTGTACATAGGCTGGTGTGAGTAACTGATACTTTGACCACATTAAACACCATCATCACCAGTAATTACATGTTACAGCAATTATGTCATGAGATGGTGTTAAAAATCCAACTTTCTGCTCTTTTTTTTTTTTGTGATATAAATCATAGAGTAAAGACACCTTGACTCATTAGCGATTCGGGAGTCACTGGTAAACAATGCTTTGGCGGGGAAAGAGTTTATGAGCATCCACTATTATACAGGTTTATGACAGAAATTAGGAAATGCCTGCATAATAGGTTCCTTTGAATTTGCTGTAGCCTTGGCTGGAGCGTGGAAGACAAAGCATTACTAGCCAGCTCTGTTTTTAATCATTATGCGCCGTTGTTAAGGAATGACCTTCACGCACACGTTTAAGGTTTTAATTAAATTTATATGTCAAGCTACTGCTCTAGCTGTGTATGTCACAGTAGTGACTGTGTGTTGATTATCCGTTCCGTATGATCTCTCCGGATAAAACAATAAAACTTAAAAGCTCTATTTCCGACGTGGTCCAACAAGAAGGCGAAGCAGCTGAGGGTGTAGGAGGGAGGATGAAGAGGCAGCTGTTCTGTCGAGAAGGATAGATTATGATCTGCTCTGCGCTGTTGACACTACTGACGAATAATACCAGCACCGGAAATGGAGAGGAGAAAATATGAATCAGCCCACACACTGAAAAATTACATTTCAGCTAAGCAGGCGTATCCTTAATGCTTGGTTCCATTTATAGTGCAGTGGCCACTCACACTTCGAGCATTCAGCACCATATTGACGCAGAAGTAGGAATTAGGAACCCCCCTCGGCTTCCATCCTGGTCTCACCAGCTGTTACGAGCAACAGCGCAGGTGAGGTCATGACTGCTACAGCCCAGGAGGCCCATAAATTAGAACTAGTTAGCATAGTGAGGCGCGAGGACAGCATGACCCAGGTGTGATTCAAAGCAGGAGTCCTAGTTTACACCGAGATTTGAGAATTGGATGGGAGTTACAGAAATGGAGACTATAGCATGATTGATTTGAATGCAGTGAGACTTGAATGGCATTTAAAAAAAAAAAAAGATCTATTGTCTTTGAATCCAGATAGAAGATTGGATCCAATGGCTATTTGTCTAGGCAATGCATAGCATAGATATATATATTTTTAAATAAAGGATGTAACACATAACTTTCTGGAAAACTGCAACTTGGGCTTCTTTTATGACACGTCGGTCTGAAGGATGTAACTTGTTTTTATTTGTGAGCTTTATTTGTTGTTATAACCGGACAGTCAGACTAACCTAACTGGCTGCTGCCTACGATCTTATGCTCACCACGTTTACCTCAGGTCTGCTGAAAGAGCAGGAAAGCAAATAAGTATTCATTCAGACACGGACACATTTGTATTTCATGAAATGTCAAACAATTTCTCCCAAAAATTGGCTCCGTCTCACTTGTGTTAAAAAAAAAAAAAATACATATACACAAGCTACTTGCCTGTGAAGTCTTTGCGTGCAAAGTTTAGGGGGAGCATAAATGCGTACACAGAATTGAAGTGCACACTTATTCACTTACATATATACGAAAATGTGCGAGTTAGTTTACTTCTGATCCTCTTCTTGCCCTCTGGCTTTGTTTTCTTCCATTTAACACATCTACCCCTTAGTGAATTCGGCCCTGTGTATCTGTTATTTATTATTAGTCTTTTTTAAGTCTTGCAATCATTTCCTATGTACTACTAACATCACCTCTGTCTCTTTACTTGACACATACAAAGACAAGATGGTGACATACAGTTGAACTGCTGTTCTACCAACCCCGTGGACATCCTGTACTCTGTCGTTGTCGCTGTGATTAGAAGTGTGTGGGTGTAATGGGCAGTTGTTGTAGCTGTTCGTCAGCAATTGGATTGACCAGCCGGCCTATGTAACTGACCTCTCGTGGAAGACGTAACACTTGCTTTTTCTTTCTTCATTTTTTTTTTTTTTTTTAGCCATCTCTCCCTATCACTCAGATGTTTGTTCGACAGTGCCTTGAGGGAAAACATTTAGTTTTTCACTTAAGTACAAAAGATAAGACGCTCCCACTTAATAAATGAGGCTGTCAATATTAAAGATTCTGAAGCTGGAACAAGGGTCAGAGGTTTTTAAAAACAGCCCTGCTGCAGCGACTTCTACAATCTGACACACGCCATGATTATCACTGCAGGAACGACACGGATGGCAAGAGGAGTAAGAGGACGAGGCCTGAATTGCAATATTCGATGCTGTCTAGAGTCTCTCCAATACGATGAGAAAACTATAGGAAATAAAGTCGGGTTTTGTCATCAATCTATTGCTGGGTTTACATTTGGATGATTACATAGTGCCATGTGGAAAGCCTGACAAGCCGAATGTTAAATTTCTTCTGCACAGGCAATGTGAAGAATTTTAGTCTGTTAAATCACATTTCTTTTGCACAGACACTTTCACGTAAGAGGCATTACAAAAATACAATTCGTGCTCTTTGCGGCGCACGATATGATTTGGCATGTAAAGGTTTATTTTGTTGGACAGTTTTGAGAAAGAGGCTAGAATTTGTATTGTGATCATACCCTTACTGACTGCTAATGTGCCCCTCTTGCATTAAAAAAAAATCTCTCTTCATTGATCTTCTTTCCTTCTGTTTTGCCTCATCTTGGAATCTCTCTGTGTCTTTGGCACTCTTGCTGTCTCTGGTAATGATGTTAACAGGGTCAAATGCTTTCAGGGGCCTAGAGGGAGAAATATACAGAGTGATTTTGGAGTATGGTTAATGAGTGCAGGGAAGAGTGGACAGGAAAATATTCGCCATCGCTCTTTGGTCTTTATTTCTTTCTGTAATACAAATGGCAGCACATTATTTAGCAGCATGCCTACACACTCACTGGCCACTTTGTTAGGTACACCTGTTCAACTGCAGGTTAATGCAGATATTTAAGTAGCCAATTGCATGGCAGCATTTAGGCCATGCGTTTAAGCATGTGCACAACGGTAAGATGACCTGATGAAGTTCAATCTGAGCACCAGAACTGGAAAGAAAGGTGGTTTAAGCAACCTTGAATGGCATGGTTGTTAGGATCAGATGGGCTCGTTTGAGTCTGAAATTGCTGATCTACTGGGATTTTCCTGTACCACCA
Source organism: Simochromis diagramma (assembly GCF_900408965.1). Classification (NCBI taxonomy): domain Eukaryota; kingdom Metazoa; phylum Chordata; class Actinopteri; order Cichliformes; family Cichlidae; genus Simochromis; species Simochromis diagramma. The sequence goes on from NW_024387320.1 coordinate 1,271,197, forward strand.
TCTCTAGGGCTTACAGAGAATGGTCTGAAAATGAGAAAATCTCAAGTGAGCAGCAGTAGTCTGGATGAAAATACCTTGTTGATGCCAAAGCAAAATGGCCAGACTGCTGATATGAAGGCAACGGCAACTCAAATAACCACTTGTTAAAACCAATGTATGCAGAAGAGAATCTTTGAATACAAAAAGTGATTAACCTTGAAACAGACAGACTGCCACAGCAGAAGACTACACCAGATGCTTCACCTATCAGCTAAGAACAGGAAACTAAGGCTAGACTCACCAAAATTGGCCATTAGAAGATTGGAAAAATGTTGCCTGGTCAGATTAGTCTCGATTTCTGCTACAGCGTTCAGATGGTTGGATCAGAATTAGGCATTAAAAACATGAAAGTGTAGCTCCAGAGTGTACCCATCCTCTGAATGCTACGCCCATCAGGATATTGCATCATGTCACAAAGCTCAAACCATCTAAAACTGCTTTCTTCAACATGACAATGAGTTCACTGTACTCAAATGGCCTCCACAGTCACCAGATCTCAATCTAATTGAGCGCCTTTGGGATGTTGTGGAACAGAAGATTTACATCATCAGCTCCTGAGGCAAAAGGGGGTCCAAACCCCAAGGTGTAAAATATATATTCAAAAGCTTTGTGCATTTTGTAATGTTCTGAAACCTGGAGGCAACTGTTCTTCCCCTTTCGCTCTTTTTCTTCTCTGCTCCCCGTGTAATCCTTTGCTCTTCTTATTGCTGCCTTACTCTGGATCATTTTGAACCTCCCTTGGGCAAACTGGACACTGATGCACTTTTTTATATGTAGCATGTTCATATTTTTAAGTCGTGTTTCGCTGAATCATTAGACGGTCCCCTGTTCAACTTTCCTAAATAGTTTTTGCCAAAAAGCATTAAGGTGAAGTTTAAGGGCCGGCAGCATCTCAAACACTGGCTATAATCCCAGTTTGAGATTCAAACCACTGTGCGCTAAACTAAAATAGTCACAGAACTTATTTAGTTTTATGCATTGCGTATCTCCCTGTAATATTAATAATTCATGCTAAGTTGCAACCTTATTAGTCAATATTTCATGATTTCTTGTGGTGGAGTTTACCAAATGATTGAAGGTGAAGTAAACACAAGTAAACCAACTTGAAAAAGTGGCAGCTGTGAAGAAAAACAAGGAACTCACAGAGGGGAAACAGCAGTCAGTGGGGGGAGAAGCTAATCAGAGAACTGAGAGGTTCAACTGACACGTTATTAAAATTAAATAATAATAATACATAAAGTCATTGATGCAATGGTGCAGAGGGTAAAAAAAATATTTTTTTGCCCTTTTGAGGCTGCTTTTTACTCCTTCAGTTATAGAGATGATTTTCTTGCAGTGAATACAGTATCACAGAATCAGTGTAATGTGATGTCATCATTATTGTGGACATATATTGTCACGCCTTGACTTCTATCGCTACTGAAGAACAACAAAAAAGTCTTCCGTCAGCTATACAGCAGGGTTGTGGTAGAGTGGAGTTCACATGTTCTCTCTGTGCCTGTGTGGGCTCTCAGTAGGTTATTTTAACTGGTGATTCTAAAGTGGCTATAGGTACGAATGTGACCGTGAATGATTGTCTGTCTCTACGTGTTAGCCCTGTAATCAAGTAGCGACCTATCCAGGGTGTACAGCTGAAATAGGCTCCAGCCCCTATGCGACATAGAATTGGATAACAGGTTAAGAAAATGGATGGATGGATGGATGTTCGGAGTTGTGACCACCTTTTTCCACTTTAGAAACAACTTGCTTCAAGCGAGAGAAGTAAAACTCTTAACAAAACAAACAACACAGAAATATAAAAACCTCTGATGTGAAACAGCCAGAGCTTTTATTCTCGCTGAGAAAATCTGATAGTATCTATTCACTCAGAATAAGGCAATTGAATAAATGCATTTAAAAGGAGTCTAATCTATTTTTTTTGTATTAGAGCAGTCAAGTGTTATGAATTCACAGTAATTTAACCTCATATATTATATTAGTAAAGCAAGGCTGACGCCTCACCTTTATATCATAAACAGAGACATACTTTATTCAGTCCCACACTGGGGAAATTCACTTGTTACAGCAGCAAAAGGGAAGAACAGGTGAATTAGAGATGCAGATGGTTACTCTATACAGTAAAATACACCACGATTTTTCTTTTTGATATATACGTAAAGTACAGTGGAAGTGATAATAATATACATCATTTTTAAACAGAATTTATACTGTGTGGGTATTGTACAGCCTGACTGCGGTTGGGATGAAGGAACTACGTTAGGCTGATCCTCGTTAGGTTGCTTAAACTTTTTATGGGCGTCCCTGTGTGCACATATAGAATATAATCTGTATTTACACGTGTGGGTATGTAATTAAAAACTGAAGCAAAGTGAGAGTCATTGATGGACAGCTCTGTTCTCTACATTAGCATGTGTTTGCACCGCTGTGAAAATGCCCTCTATATTACTTACGCCCTACAGTGTTTTTTATTATACACCTTTCAAGGTGTATAATTATCATGTGTCATAGAAGAGTGATGATGTGAGGTGTAGGTATGAATGAATGCGAGTGGCCTCACTGCTGTTTCCGCTGAGAATAAGACACTGGCCACGAATGATTGGATTAGTGTTTAACCCCCCCCTTCTTCTTAGCTTAATCCTCTTTGCAGCTTTCTCTCTCTCTCTCTCTCCCTCTCTCTCTGTTTGTGTGTGTGTGTGTGTGTGTGTGTCTGTGCATTTGCAATCATTTGCTCCCATTTGCTATATCCTCCAACCGATCAACAGGAAGGTCAGCTTGCTTGTGGTCATTCTTCATCACCTGACGTGGGACACATGTTTTTGCTTGCACCAAAGTTGTGTGGGAAGCAATGGGCCAGCTATGATGAGGTATGAGATACAGGAAAGGAATACCAGAGAAGGAAAAAGGTAGCAAAGCAGGACATCTGCGGTATGCAGAGATGGAGATGAGCGTTAATAATAGAATATCTGAGGCCTTGTTGAACAAATATGGACACTTGGAGATCAAGGCAGCGCAGCCAGAGGTGAAAAAGTTGGGAGATGGGGGGGGCCTCAGGATTACTGTGGAAGGGTGGTGGAATAGAGCGATCAGTTGAAGGTCTGCAGGGTTTGGTTTGTCATTGTCATCCTTTCTAAACAGCCTGCAGAGCGATGGGCACTTTGAAGTTTCACAGAGCTGCTTAAATCCTGCTTGAAAAGATGCAGAGAAGCGTGAGGCACAGAAAAGAGACAGGAATATCCAGAGAAAGAGAGACTGCAGGGGCAGGACGAAGGGGAGGATTGATGATTGGTGAAACATGGAGGAAGGGAGTGAGAGTAATCAGAAATGAGGAGAAGCTTGTTTCATGAGGATGACAGGAGACAAGTGAAGGAAAGCTCTTAGTGCACCAACACAGTATGAGTCGTATGGTTTTTTTTTTTTTTCCTCCTTCTTTTTCTGGATGTATGAGTAATATGTTTCCAGCAGTTCTAGGTGAGAAGCTGCAGCGTGAGGAGCACTAATGCAGCAGTACAGACTTGGATTTGGGTAGACCGGGTGCCGCCAGATTAGCACACTGACATCACAGCAAAGAAACACTGGGGGAACCAAGGTCTGAGTCATTACTGATGGCTCCTGCTCTTACATACTACATTCCATGCTGTGGTCAGACAGATTTTGCCAGCACATTATATTGTAGACGTTCTGTCTTGAGTGCTTAATGCTTTCTCTCTGTAGAAACATTTTTTTATATCAAGTAAAAGTCAGTTGCCAAATTTTTAACAGGTTATGATTCATTGCAGTGTGGTACAGCAGTATGTGCAGGTCTAAAAAGATGTGCAAAGCTGGCAGATTAGCAGAAAAAAGCTGACGGCACAGATTGCATACAAATTGGATAAACAAGTATGCAAGTTTATTAACGAAAATATAATAAATAATAAATGAAAACATGTTGAATTCCCTCTCTGACTGGTGTGCGTGGTTTATTAATCCATTTCTGTGGATCCTCATCTAATTATTTTTCCTCTACCACATGACCCCCAGGGGGGCTCCACAGAAATCCGGGGATAAATATTTTGCTTAGTGACTTTTTGTTTTTTTGAATTCCTTTCCGTTTCCATGTTCAAACAAAAGATGACTTGCCTAAATGGGTTGTGTGTTATTGATTGAATGTGTAAATAAAGCATTGTCGATGCGTTATGAAAAATGACTCAAGACCGCATTCAAAATGTCAATATGATTATGACCCCCACACACACTGCTTACGAGTGCAGCATTATTAAGAGTGGAATTGGAACACTACTTTGTCATTTCAAGTCTTGTATAGTATTTCTATAATATTCGCACAGGAACGTAGCAAGGCTTGGTGACCTTACCGGAAGCTACAATGAGATTCCGAACTTTTATCTTGTTTCTATAGTAACACAATAATATCACAACATAATTGTGCTGTTTGAACAATTTAACTTGAGTTTTTTTGCGTTTTGTTTTTCATTTCTCTTTGAAGAAAAGGTCAACCTATCTACAGTGGCTGCTTTCATAATTATCAGGGCGTACAATTTTGAAATCCTTGCCTTGAGGAATGATTATTTTAATCAGTTTTCACTTCAGTCTAACTGATTTCATAGAGTACTAAGGTGAGGGACTCACAATAATAGATTTGTAAAACTTGTTCATTTGTGGAAGGTGTTCAGGAATCTCAGGAAGCAAGGAAAACAAAACAACACACGAGCCCCTCATCTAGATAACGATGCTTGCTCCGACTCTATTGGAAGTATTCTCCTACAGCAAAATCATCGTAACTTTTCCTCCCGTTCATCTACGTTTTGCGGACTCTGCGAGCACGATTTGCAAAAGGGCCTTTGTTTTTCTACAAGATTGACCTTGGATAGACAAACATGGGTGTTAATGGACCTGCGCTCACAGTGAATGAAAGGACGGGTGTAGTGCAAGTGTGAGAGAAAGTTACTATGGTAAGAGTGAGGATGTTAAAGTTAAAAAGCTGTTCTAGTGAATTATTAATGCTGAGCATTGTGCCTACAGACACAGCCTCTTACAGACTTTCTTTCTTACATGCACACACACACACACACACACACACACACACACACACACACACACACACACACACACACACACACACACGAAAACACAGCTGCAATCCCCAGTTGCTTGTGCAGACAGGAAACAGCGTACTTGTCACTCTGTCTGGATTTGGGGGTATGTGTAAATGCTCTGTTGTCTCTGGCCCCAATGAGAGGGATGTTTGTAGTTGTTCCCTGAATGGCGAATGTTCTCTGTGTGTGTGTTTGATATGTGTGGTTTTGTGTGTGTGTGTGTGGGTGTATAAGGAGTTAAGGCAAACTTCACATATGCTGAACGCCTAAATATAGGCTACAAAGAGTGATAATAATCGGTCTTGACAAGGGCTTGGTTTGCTCGCAGTTTGTTGCAGTCCCCTGTGATGGTTTAGTTCACTAATTATTTTTGTTTATAATGAGAGCAGTGTGTAGCCAGGAGGGAGATGTTTTAAAGCTACCTTCTTAGCAAATGACAGGCTAGTAGAATAACATGGTGAACAATGTTGGTACCGGATAAATCTGTATGATTTGCCCTCAGACATTTCAATGTTAATGTGCGTAAATAATATACACTTTATGAAACTTAATGTCAGTGAAAATGTTAATGGCCACGTATATATTTTGCAGGATATAAAATGCTTAGTTACTCACAGAGAGTTTAAAGACTGGAGCAGCATTGTACATAAACATAAAACACCAAGTTATAATCCCCGCCCCCTAGTGAGTGAGAATTACTGTTTCAGCTTTATTTCTATTGGTGCTTTCTGGTGGAAGAACTACTAAATATAACAACAACTATTTTCTAAATAGTTTATTTGGCATTCCTGTCTTAAAATTTCTTGCAACCACTGTGTGTGGCTAAATTTATTATGAACAACATATTGGATACCAATATGTTGTTCATAATAAATTTGTTTGATCATATAAACCCAGTTGATTTATGGGTTTGATTCTAATCCTTTGTCTGCTCACACCTCTACTCGTGATGTGGACTAAAGATTAGGGATGCATCAGGCCAACCAGTGTTTATTATCCGTTTCAACCACAGCTGTAGTCTGTACAGCTTGACACGCATTTTACCAGCTCATGCTGACCTCCGTCCTGACTCCCAGATGGCTGCTTCTCACCACAGTGTAGTACAGCTGCGGTGGTGTCCTTGTGGGGAAGGGTTAACATGCGAGTGTGTGTGATTGCCGTGAGCGTGATTAGATTATAGCTGTGAGCTACTGTGATTTTTCTTTTTCGTTTTTCTAAGTGGTTACTGGTGTTCAGAACTCGTTCGGGTGAGTCTGTGTGCACACCTCGACCTTGGTAAGCACACCCGTGAATGCTTAGTTGCACATGTCACACTGTTTCTGTATTCCTGGGAGATGTGGGGGGCATAAACTCTGTTAATGCTAAATATTTAAAGTGCAGTTTTGTAACCTATGCTCTCTCTTTCCTCTCTCCCTGCCTTCACCCTGTCCACTCCTCCCTTGCTCCCACTACCTCTCCATCTCTAGCCGGTGTCGCTGTGGCTCAGCGAGTGGTAACGGTGCAGAGTGGGCCGCTCGTACGGACTGAAGGCTCACACGTGACCATCTGGTGCAACGTGACGGGCTACAAAGAGGGGACGGAGCAGAACTTCGAGTGGTCCATGTACCTCCCTTCAGTACCAGACCGGGAGATTCGCATTGTGAGCACAGCTACGAAAAACTATGCCTATGCCGTATATTCCCAGAGGGTGACTAGTGGGGAGATCTTTGTGGAGAAGCTGAGCAGTGACTCAGCTGTGCTGCACATCACCAAAGTGCAGGCCAAGGACCAAGGTCTGTTTGAGTGTTACACACCCAATACAGACGGGCGGTACCTGGGATCCTACAGTGCACGCACCAACCTCACTGGTGAGTCTCTAAGAGCGCACGTGTACACACAGAAACAAGCTTATGCACGCACACACACGCAGTCAAACCACATCTCGGTACCACAGGTACTAAAACTGTGTGTAGCTGAGCATGAGCATGCAGCTAATGTGACATCTGTGATACGCATACAGAAACATAATTGGAAGATTTTATACTGAATTAGCATTCAGCTTAGGGAGAGGAGGTTTGCTTTGCACCTTTCAAACAGAGGTTCATTAGCACTAATCTAACCTTTGCAGCAGTGCAGTTTATGTGCCACTTCACAGATATACAGTACTGTGCAGAAGTCTCGAGTCACCCCTCATTTCTTAATATTTTGCTAGGATGGGAACTACGTGCAGCGATTTGAAACATGTACACATAACATCTTGAAAGTCAGCATTTGGTATGAACTTTATTCTTCAACACAGCCTTTCTTCTAATTTCTTTAAATAATCTTCAACAATAGTTCTCAAGGCATTCTTGAGACATTCAAAGCTCTTCTTTGGCTGCCTTCTGTTTCCATTTCCTGTCAAGATGATCTCGAACTGCTTCGGTAATGTAGTGCTCTAGGGAGGCTAGCCCATCGATGAACATGATGGATGATTTCATCCTTTGTGTTAGGTGCCTTTTTAATGCTTGAATGATTCATAGGTCAGTTTTTAGTGGCTTAACAAACAAACAAAAAAAAGCATTCCTGTGAAAAAGATCGGGTACAAGAACTGGATGGAAAATTGGTGAAAAGGCTGGAGAACTTTTGCTCGAGAGCACTAAAAAAATACAAGAAAGTGTGATACCTTGGGACCCAAATATAAAGACATGTGGAGTGGCTTAAGACTTTTTCACATTGCTGTATATTCTACTGCTTTCTGCTAGCAGAAATTTGAAAACTTTAATTTATTAAATCAAATTAGCTAAAAAAAAAAAGCAACAAAAAACATCCATTTTGGCGTAATGATATAACAGTTTGATCAGTGACTGTTAGGATAATTATAATTGTTAAAAAAAAGCACCTGCGCACACTGAAACATGCATTGAAAGACTTTCCCCTCCACTACATTGTCATGTATTTCCCACCTGTTTTGAACGGAGGGAAAACCAAGACGCATGCACACAGGTATTCCCACACCACCCATTTATCTATTGCCGTGGGCTCTTTCAGTGTACTGGCAGAATGTGAGACTGTAGCAGTCAGTAGTTTCCCCTCTCCCGCTCCTTATTTTCCGGAGTCATACACACATCTACCCAAAAGGCAGTACTGAAGACACAGCTGTCACTCCATTCCCCCCATAACTTCATGCCTTTATTTCTCTCACGACTGACCTTCCTTTTAAGGTCAAAGCAGATTCCGATGGGATGAAAGCACAGTATCACTGCGAGCTGAGAAATGCAAATATTTGCATACTTTTTGAGTCACCATTGCAAAGACATTGTTTGCCTAGAAGATCAATGGTTAGTTTAGCTTTTTTTTTCACCAAATAAGTTATTATTAGGACTTCAGTGGTTTGTATTTTCTAGATTGAGCAGTATGATCTGAATGTGGGGCAGGGCTCAGTTGCAGGGCACTGTGAAACAGCAGTGCTGATAGCACATAGTATTTATAGATCAGTGTGTGAGAGAGAGCTAGACAGAGTATGTGAGCGGAGGTGTTGAGGGACTGTTATCTGAGCCTCTTTCTGTGTCTCTAACCTCTTAACCCAGTTTCTAGGGTCAGGGGTACGCAGCAGGGTCTCCATTTCTTCCCCTTTCCTCTACTGTGCTTTTGAGTCCCTGTGTATTCCCCTGGCAGCTGTTTGCCTCGCTGGACCGCTGTGAGCAAACAATACCTTGTTCTCCCTCCTCTCACCCTCCTATTTCTCTTCTATAGCACATTCGTCTGGCTTTCATACTGTCACGTGTCTGTTTCTATTCATCATCAACCCCGGCCCCTTTCTCTAATTTGATCTCCCTCTGATGTATTTAAAAAAACCTTTGCTGATGGTGCCTTTGAGGAATTGTGTTTCAAGGGTAGTGTCAAAGGATGATCATAAGCAGGGAGTATTATGAAAGACATATAGGCATGTAGGAAGTGAGATAGAAAGGGAGACAGAAGGGATATGTCTGTGTGAGTGTCTGGCAGTGGGGTGGCTGGGTTAATTGTAGGGGAAGAAGGCTGCACAGTAATCTGTGCCCTGAGTACTACTGTATTAAGTCTTACTCAAGGTGATATGTTTCATCCACTGTCATCTTTCTGTACAAAGAGCAGGGAAGGGTTTTAATGTGGAACTTAACACTTGCTGCCTAAAGGGAAGTAGTTTCAGCCATGAACCTGCACATTATTCTGCACGATACTGTGACCTTTTGTTTAACATCTTGTATTGTCTATCAGATGGATACAACAACCGTGTGTTATTGACTACCTGAAATGTGATACCTGCTTCTCTTTTTTATCTGAAAGGGGTTGTTTCTTTTTTTTAGGGAGGGGGTAGATAGAAAGTTTGACTTTTTTTTATCCTCCATGAAGGTAAAGCCATTAATCAGCTGAAAAGGTTTCTCTGCTTGGTCCCAAAAGACCAATATTTCACCTGTGCAAATGATAATTAGCCACCACTGCACACATTCTGGATTATATCCACTAAATTATGGAATGGCTCCAAACTGCGGGAAGATCCTTAGTATGTAGGAGAAAAGGTTAGATTTGACATTTTATTATTTTCCTCTGTGCATTTGGATTGGGAAAGCAGCTTGACTTTGACAGCATAATGTTCTTTCACACCTTTGCTATTTAGAAGTCAGATTCATTTTGCTCTTTTGCGAAAAATGGTACCAGCACAACTGCATCATGGCCCTTTGGAGGAGGTGCTCTCAGTCTGGTTCCAGTTGAGCTCCAAAAGGGTTCGCTCACATCATCTCGATCTAACCCAGCTCGGGCGTACATTACATATTTGAAGTAACTGCTGCATCCTTGAACATAAAGCAATCTGACTGTTGGGAAAGTTCTATAGATGTACACAAACTGTAGCATAAAATAAATGTAGATTTTCTGTTTATCCACTAATCAAAAACAGTCTTCCTGTATTTACTTTTGTTGCTTATTTCTGAGACACTTCAGGCCAGTAAGCAGACCGAGTGTACTTCTGTGGGACATTTGTTCACTTGGATTTGTCTTAGTGTGAAAGGATACGAAACCAAGAGGTTAAAGTGTGAAAACACCCTAAAAATATTTTCTTGCCTTTGTTAAACACACAAGCAGAAGTGGATTGTGATCTTGTTTTACATTTGGTTATTTAATGAATTGGTGGTACACTCATCGCAGCTACCCAACTGTGTTAAAATTGTAGATTTTTTTTTTTTTGTTGCAGGGTTGAAAATGTGTGTGGGATGTTTTAGAATTTTGTTAGTGAAATCAAATTTAGTAGTTTACTATTATGATTCGAGTATTTGCTCCTTTGTGTCACCAATATGAATTTACTAGAGTCATGGTTGAAACATCATCTGTGTCTTTCTATTCAAGCATGTTGCTTATGATTTTAACTCCTTTAAAAAAACAAAAACAATCTACCATGCTTCTCTGTTTTTACCTTAGTCTGTCTTAGCCAGAGTGTTAAACTTAAGTACATCTAAACACTTAAGGGTTTATTACAGAAGCTTAATCACAGCTGTCTGCATGCACTTCACAGTTGCTGCAGGTTCTCCCACATCTGTGATGAGGTAAACGATTTAGTTTCTCTCATCAGTTAAACAGGAGCGCTGCTCACGTTGTTATATGTTGAATGCTCGCCTGCTGCTTTAAACCTTCAGCTTTCAGTGGGCAGCTCTGATGGGAAGTCTGGACAGCAGCAGATGTAAAGCTCCACATGACTGTTTGACAGAGCAATAATTATGATTCACACCGCTTTACTAGATTAGCAAACTGGGTTGAGTGAACCACAATTTGCTATGGTCATCACAATGGAGGGTATATGTTGCATAAATGCATAACCATTTTTCCCTTTTTTCTGTATTTAATCATGTGCTTTTACTGTAATAATTGTTGTTGTTGTTGTTGTTTATGCATGCTCCACTGTCATTGTCAAATATTACATAAGGCGTGCATTTAACCTGAGTGATGTGAAGCTTTTTAAAGTCAAAGATCACCTGGCATTTCCCTCTGTACACCTCGGTTCTCTTAAGTTGGAGGCTGACTAAGCTCAGTCTGTTTTACTTGGGTGTATGCTCTTGTGTGTGATTTTCTTTCTTTCTATGTGTGTGTGCTTGTGCCTGTTTGACTTCCTCCTACACATCAGATTGCAGAAGAAAAGGACAACAGCCTGACATGGCCGTCACGGTTGTCCTTATCCTACGCACCAGCCTGTGTGCGAGCTTGTCCAACAACTAGCAGAACAACAAGCCCTCGCTGAGACACGCTGCTCTCCATATACCCTCACTGCCATAGAACACACAGGAGTCATTGTGCTGGCACATATACAGATTCTAGCCTCCATGTTTGGCAGAAGCCAGGACTGTAGTAACAGAGTAAAAGAGATGGGTAATCAAAGCCATGGTAAGTTCATGAACAAATGGCTTTCTGTTATTCGCCTTCTCTAAATGAGAGAAAAGAAGAACATGTCCATCTTGAGATGTGTGACATCAGAAAAAAATACATTTGGCAGCAAGCAGTTTTGAGGAAGTAAAATTTTCGATATATGGTGTGTTTTTTTTTGTTTTGTTTTGGGTTTTTTTTGTTAAAGAAAAATAAAATAAAATAAGAAAAAAAAAGGCAGACATAAGGAAATTGGAAAAGAGGGGAATAGGGACAGAAGGAGGCAGTATTGGAAATAGGTAGTGGAGCGATGCTGAAAAGAGTGTGTGACCAATAAATGATGAGCTCTTCGTCTCACTCCGATGTGATTGGTTACGCCTCCTAGAGGCATTACCCACAATACAACTGGTGCTATAGGGTTGCGTTTTTAAATAGTCTCTGCCTGATGTGACTCCCGAGGTTAATGCAGTTACCAACCACCATGCAACTCCTAAATGCAATTAGCCAGCACAAATTGAGGCGTCTGAGAAGGAAAGAGGAAAAAGTAAAAGACTAGAGCTGAGACCTTGGAGATTCCCATTATTCAAATACCGTTGGGCAAAAAAACCCCAAAAACAAATTCATAACAAACCGCAGCAAAATACCCAATTTTTCCAGAGTTTTTATTTTGGTTATTTTTATGGCTCATATTTCATTTATTTAATTTCCTTATTTTTTTCTGCTGTGTATTCTCTTACCCAGCTCATATTCTGTTCTCAGGCATAAAAATGAACATTATTAAAAAACAAATAACCAGTATTTGAAAGCAAAATGAATCACTTTACAAGTTAAACCATGACTGAACAAATATTTAAAAAAAAGACTGCCAACATTGCATCTGTGTAAGTGAGTCCATAGGATGCTGAACACTTGTATTTACTTTTCTATCTTTGTGCGTATGTTGCAGGCTCATTTTTTATTTTCCCAGCTTAAAGTTACCGGTGTGTGTTTTGATGTTTTTCCTACATTGTTGAGTTTCCTTCGAGGCTATTTTAGCGTGGTGCAAAGCACAGGTGAATGTCTGTTATCATTACAAGTCTGTTAGCCTGTTTCTATTAATCATAATTCCCCGTACACTGACCAGCCACAATAAACAGCTGATCTGTCACAGTATGGACTTCAAGACACTTCTGAAGGCGCCCTGTGATATCAAATACCAAGGCAGTAGCAGCAGATGGTCTCCTTCAGATGCATGTCTGCCATTGTACACATTCTAGGAGTGGACGGGGTCACCACGGGTACTCTGATCAGTCTTGCGCTCATTAACTGTCACTTCCAGCAGTCTGCAGTCTTCTGCATGCTTTGCAATCTTTTTCTCTCACAGCCACATTTTGCTTTTAGCAGTTTGTGATGTTGTAGCTCTTCTTCTGACCTGCTCTTTGAAGATGTTTTGACCTACGTTTCTAGCTATAACCATTTGTCCCTTTAATGTCCTTTACAATTCCTCTTTAAATATGATTAACTTTGCTTCCTGATGTTTCCCAATGACAAGTACCGTTCTATTAGAACTAATAGTTAGTGAGCAGTGATCCAGGCACAGTCCAGATAATGAATTTATGCAATTATTGGTTTGCAGATTAAACCAATCTGCAAAAAAACATGTTATGTATATTTCAGTGCTTATAGGTTCTGAAGGGGAGTACTTCTTCCCCTTTGTTGACCCAGTAATAAAAAAAATGTGCTTATGTAGTGAAGTGATGCCCAACAAAGGTCATAATGTGTAGGGAAAGGGGAAAAGAGGAGTGTGGATTTTTCGAAGCATTGCTGAGACTGTGCACTGCTAAAAACATACGTTCCCAATGAGAGTGGCGGGATCGTGCCTCAGCTGAGCTCAGCACTGTGCACGTGTCTGATTTGTGCGTTTCCCCTGCCTTTCTGTTCGCAGAGGATTCAATGCTGCCAAGCTGCACTCCTCTGCTTCACTTAATGGGATAGACAGATCAGGAAAATGTCATCTCACTATCTTTCGTACAAAGACACCCCCCCTCCTCCCTTGTTTTCCTGTTCTCTATGCTGTCTCCCCATCTGAATCCCGCTCGCTCCATCAATCTACAGAGTCAATTCCTACTCCAGACTTTCAGCCCCCCCAGCCCATGTTTGTCATGCAGGTATATGGTTTTGTCAATACAGATGTTCACTGAGCTTTATCACAGGAGAAAGCTGTAAGGGTGATTGAAGCGCAAGATTGTGGAGGAAATCTGTGATTGAATAAAGGCTGATGAGGAAAAATGGGATGAAAAATATGAAGGGAGGAATTTCTTTTTCTTTTCTTTTTTTAAGGGAAGAAGGGAAGATGAAGCCCTGTGTTGAAAATAAAAAAAGAAGAGTAAAATGTTTGCCTGTTGGGGGAAAGGGGCGAGTAGGGGAGAGAAAGAGCAGATGAATAGACAGGGGAAGCTGTATCTCTGTGTCTCTTGGTATTGATCGGGAGCACAGGCCTGAATGTGACTGGAGCTTTTTATCTCTTTTGTCTCTCCTTGCAGTGACACCTAAATTTCTTTGCTTCCCCTTAGATTTGCCTTAACAGCCCTCTGTTTCTTTTTATAATTAGATTTCCTTTCCTTCCATTTGTGCACGCCTCTTGTACTTATACAGATCTTCTGGTCTTTGTGTGAGTGAACCAACACAGTGAAGGCATTCCTTTTGTGACCTTCAAATGGCTTTTTTGGCGGGTTAAATTTGGTTTTCAGGCTAGTGCAAAGGTTGTCAAAGATTTGGCTAAAAAGTTAAAAGGAAAGGAGCTAGGCAATGCATTATGACTAAGTGTGTTCAGAAACAGAGAAACGTGTGTATGTGTGCGTATGCATGCACAAACTGGCTCTAAGCTGCCGACCAGGCAGGACTCCAGATGGAAAGAGATTTTATCACTGTGGCTGGCTTGCAGTTTCTTGCACATCTCATCCACTTTAGCGGACGGGGTTTCCTGCTCGATAACATTACTGCCACTCTTACCCACCATACGCAGACACATTTATGCATGCACACTGGAAACACAAACACAGCCACAGTCACACACTGTAGTGAGCTGTCAGTCAGGACAGATGTCGCACCCATAATTGAGTCTGAGAGGGATGGTGCTGTAGTGCTCCCATTGGAGCACACGCTTTCCACTGAACATCAGTGAAGAGGGCTTTAACAACCCGGTGGATCATTGTGTTAGACAATACAACCACTGAATAGAACATGTAGCACTGAGTATAATAGTGCTGCATAGGATACCTTGATTCTCTCTAGTCATGTAGGACAAGTCGGACTTTATTGTATGTACATGTGTAAACTATGTAGTGGGTAGATAAAAATGATTCCGAAATTATATTTTCCTATCAATCTATGGCTCTTTAAAACTGGCAGTTAAGCAACTACATTTTAAATTTATCTTCAGACCTTTCCCAAAACAGTCAAGATCACATATGTCTTTCTGACACTAGGTACCGCTCTAAGATGCCTCTTAGGTCCTGCCAACTGTCTGACACTCGAGTGACTTTGAAACACTGAATAGACGCGTTCAGTTAGAAAGCAGTTTGGATATCGGACAAATTAATTGTGTACATTGCCAAAGTCACAGAAGACCAAACTAATGAGGTTGCCGATACTAACAGTTCCAACATTTTAGACTCAAATGCAAGCAGATCAAACACTGGAACCTGACTTCCATAACATTATTTTTAAAGAAGGGATCTAAAATTGGTACGGTCTAAGTAAACAGGATAACGACCCTGACTCAAAATAGTGTTAAACAAACGAATAAGAAGAGAATAGTTGTTTAAAAAATACAATCATGTTTTCTGTACTCAAAGTTTAAAACAGCAATTTTATATTGGGAACATTATGATAGCTGGGCTCAGTTCACACCACTCTACCCTATTACAGTGAGTAAGATTTGGACCAAATCAGGTCCTGGATCTTGTAAGGGACTTGCTGTACCTGTGAAAACTACTAAGGTGCAAGATGGGCCAGCTATTGCTGTTACAAAGCTGAAAACCATCATTGCCTACAGACACATTTTGAGACATTCACTGCCTTGCAGATTTTGACTGTAACACTTACAAAAATATTAACGATGTCAGTGGTGCTCTGCATTTAGCTCATTGCCCTACACCACTGAGTTTGGCAGATGAGAAAGGATTTCGTGTGTCAACAAATTAGAAAACTACAAAATGCATGTTTGTATGCACACAAATGCATGTGCACGTGGATGCACATGCATTTGTGTGTATTAATGTTTATGTAATGGGCTCAAGATACTCCACCGTTCCTCTGGTTGATTTGATTAGCTTAGCTAAGCGCTAACCCTCAGGGGCCTGCTGCCTCCTCTGCGAGATTAACGGAGCACAGCCACCGTTTGAATATGAATTCATCATAAATATGGATGTGAATGAATTTGCTAATGAGTGGTTGTATTCACGTTGTTAAAATGTGTTGGTAAAGAGTGGAACTTCTAGTGTAATATCCTCGAGCAGTCACACGGTTCTGAGTGCGTTCCAGGATGCTTCTGCTCCATTGTTTAAAGTTGGCGGTTGGTTGGAAGCCTCATTTAAAAAAAAAAAAAAAAAAAAAAAAAAAAAAAAAAAGGGGGGGGGACTTTCTCACTTCAGTAACCCCTTTTAATATGGATGCACACCACCATCCGAATGTATTTACACATTATTTTATGTACAAGAGCATACACAAATACTGGCATTTACGGCCTGCCATGTGGCAGGGCATAACACTTACACAACTGTAAAAGACATAACGTGTCCTGTGTGTGCAATGGCAGAATAGTTGCATTGTTGAGTTACTCTTTACTCCACCCATACAAATTTTTCGTGCTCTGCCAACTAATCTTTGGCAACGATCTTATCATTTGTGCAGCACAACTGGCTGTAGTAGCAAGCACAGAAGCTACACTTCACGGGACTGGGCCTCCATGCTGATGGCTCATACATAGCATCAAGCATGTGGAAGAAAGACCACGCAGGATAAGAAGCTGTAGATTATGTTAAGTATCAACTTAATCAAAAGGCTCTAACAATGTTATCTGCACAGAGCAAGTTGACAGGGATGTTGCACTACTTTAAGTTTTCATGGGTAACCCTGTTGTTTATAGTTCTGTATACTCTTAGCTGTCCTTATTGACAGGCATATGCAAAGGACGGTTAAAGGAGATGGGGACTAAATGGATACCGGTTTAAAGATTAGCATCACACCCACCTCATTAGCATACTAATCACGGCCTCGTTATTTGCAATGGGAAACTGAGATTTAGTTAAAATGTCTGATGTAGTGGATTTGAGTGTAGGATGAATGCCACGGGCTATTTTTTTAAGTGCTGGTGTAGAAGTGAAAAATAAAAGTAGAGAAGCCCGGGAGGCTTAACTCAATTTAGTGAAGCAGCACCAAGGCAAGCAAGCTCATTGCCTTCAAATTCCAACTCGGGGACAAAACACTATCTTAAATCTGCTGTACAGATTCTAACAATGTGTACACACACACACACACACTTGCAAGTATCTAAAAGCTTTTGTAAGTACGGACTGACGCTTCACACATGAGCAGACAGGGGCAGTCGGTTTCTTCCTCTCAGTTGACCTCAGAGCAGACGACAAACATATGCTGCCACCTGTGCCCCGGTGCCTGGGTGGCCACCTTGGGATGTGTGCGGAAAGAAGTGGGTGTGAGCGTGTGGGTGTGTTGCATGTGGGTGAGAGAGAGTGAGAGGAGCAGGGCTGGCACATGCCTAATTTCCCTCAGTGCTGGCAGCTCATACAGACAGTTGCTCCCTCATCTGCTGCCCTGCTGGATGGGTGCCTAGTGATTGAGCACTGCCCACCTCCCTTTGTCACCCATCTCCTTCAGTGATACCATTTCTGAAATGGTAACAGAACACGTGTACAGTTGCTAAGACTTTTCACCACTAATAGACCCTGACTCTGTCTCTAGCTTGATTCAATGTGGTGATACAGGAGCCACGAAGGAGGAGCCAAGCAAAGGCTCTAGATGACTATTCCTGGACTTGTATGCCAGTATATGCTTTTTAAGCGAGAGGGAGTATGGAACTGGCCAAAAAACAAGGCTTTGTAGTCTGATTAAAAAGCACTGATATCTCTTGCAAGGCTTATACATGCACATACACACACTAGAAAACAGAAATGGTCAGATGGCTGGGGCTATAACTGGTTCTATCCTCAGGGAAGTCTTTAATTGGTCACAGTGCTTTACCATCTGGGGCTGGAGTGACGATGAAGGAAAATGGTGGGAGCTCCTGTAAGGCAGGAGTAGAAAATGCAGCTAGTGCAGGACAGGGATGGAGCCTATTAGTTTTAATACTTCCACCTCCAGTAATATTGCAATCATAATATGCTTGATGAAAGCCGCTTGTAGTGTGCAAGAGGAAAAGGTGCGTGAATAATTGCGCATGTTGTATTCCTTTGCCCGGGTGCACTCATGTGTGCCTG
Organism: Simochromis diagramma; assembly: GCF_900408965.1. Lineage (NCBI taxonomy): Eukaryota > Metazoa > Chordata > Actinopteri > Cichliformes > Cichlidae > Simochromis > Simochromis diagramma. The sequence continues at coordinate 1,289,150 of NW_024387320.1, forward strand.
TAGGTAGACAGAGTATTGCGTGGCAGCATCTGTGTTTGTGTGTAGAAGTGCGCTTAACTCTGGGATGTTATTGGCCGTCAGAGCAAAAGCCTGCACATGTGCTAACAACCTTCAGGACAGTAGCAACGGATCAAAACTAACAAACCCTCACTGGGGTGGTGTCTGTTTATATTTCTCGTTTTCCGGGTGCAGAGTGTTTGCTGTAATTCATGTTATTTGAATACATGGCCAGATGGAAGATATTAAAGGAAGCGTATGACAGATGGAAAGACATATAAAGTTGGTCTTTAGCTGATGAAGAAGAGAAACATGGAGAAAGCGGGGGGGAAGAGGAGGTTGATACCGAATCGGGAAGGGTGGGGTAGAAGGAATATTTCATGTGTTTAGGCATGATGAGTAAATCTTTGATGCTCTAAAGGATTTCAGTCAACGATAGCTTTGCACACAGCTCTTCTCAAACGCTCTTAGGAAGATTTGTCTTTCATACTCCCACCTCTCTTCAGACTACCCCTCCTCTCACGCCTTGCCTTTTAATCTCTTGCTTACTCTCCATCTTCCATACTCACTCACTCAGGCTCATTTCCTGGCTGGTCCTCAGTAAGAGGTAGTGTCATATTTTGTGCATATGTATGCGCTCGTGTGCCCGTGCGTGTTCCTGTGCATCTTAGTTAGTCTTAAATCCCCCTCTTCTGCATTTGTGTAAACACGTTTCATATTTGAAACACCGTGGATCCCTTTCTTATCGCAAAATTCAGCCTTTTAACTCTACGTCACCGTTCTCCCGCCACAATAACAAAGCCCACTCTTTCACTCACTGCCCGTCTTTCTTTTCTTCTCCCACTTTCTTCTTTTGTTATTCCACTCCCTCTATACCCGTGCTGTACAGCTCAAGAAAGTGAACAAATTCACATAAAGCTCATAAAAGCAAACTAGCGAGATACACTGGTGAATTTATACCAGACAAAACTGAAGAAAGAAATTAAATAAATGAGCAGAGAAAGACAATGAACACAGATGATTCCACACAGGAGCCCACATGGTACAATTAAGCAGTTAACATTAATTCATGCTCTGTGGCACGTATAATAATCCCGAGCATGCCTTGTTGGTTCTGAGGAAAAGATCTAAGTGTCTTTGAAAGAGGGTTCACTGTTGGGTTGGGGTGCTTGGATTTTTTAAGGCCACCATTTCAGTTCATTAAAAAGATCAAATTGAATACATTTAAAAAAAAAATCTTTTTACCCCAGGCATAATCACTTGATCATTGCTGGATTGTAAGTTTAACTCCATAATTCTGATTATTATTTATATTGTTATTCATACTTTATATTGTGGTTATATTTCCAGCTCAGTTGAAAATCTTTGAGAAATCTTTTAAATACCGCAGCTTTCATCAGACTACCAGTGCTGTGTTCCTTTCTTAGACAGCATAAAACATGGATGCAGCTTCCAGCCAGCCAAAAAAAACCCAAAAAAAAAACAGTCTGTAAGTGTCTTAAACCTGCAGTCTATCTGAAAGCCTTCGGGTGGAAATAGCTGTGGCTGCAAAAAGACTTCCGATGTCTATGGGAAAACAGCTTCCTGACTTGACCTCTGTAAACAATTTCCTGCTGAGTTTATTGGCCTGTTTTCTGATTCTGATTCTGTTTACTCATTGTTAGGTTATAGCAATGAAAATTGATAACAGATTTTTTTATTCTGGGCATACTGCCTTAAAAAGGTGCCTTATCTGTTATAATATTCATGCGCATATTGGCCAACAATTTAATTGATAAAAACCAACGAGCAAGCAGTTTTACAGCGAAACCCGCTCCTCCACCTCGCATCTGGTTTTTCTTTGTGAAACTGCACTGACAGAGGTTTCAGAGTGGGACTTCAGAAACCAGTGGATGATGTTTTTCTTCTACTGTCTGTGGTTCCTGTTACTTTAGAAATTGGAGCTGGGAGGAATGCTGTTTTAGCAGTCGTAGTAGTAAACTGGAGTCTTCCAGCCCTCACAGGCACTAAACTTTTCTGCAGCACATTCACAAATAGAACCTTCTTATTTCTGTCCTTATTTAGACACACACCACAGCAGTGGTATTACACATTACGACGACAGTTTTATTGGACAACTGTTTACATTCACTGCTGCCGTCTTCAACTGCAGTGTGAATTTGGACTTTAAGATCAAGATAAAACTTCTGATTTACCACACACGCCTTCACATTGATAACTAGTATGAGCATCATTCGCACATAGCTAATTAGTGTATCATTACATACATATAGATGCTAACTGCTATTTCTCAAATGCTATTTCTCAACTTTTATGTGCACACATGCTGTTTAACCAACAATATTGCAAGAGGCTCATAGTTAAAAAGTGATCTATTTTAACAAAAAGCAGATAACATTTGTTCCATTTTAGCCATAGCTGTTGCATAACCCTCCTCCTGATTTGTCTCTGTTAACATTCATACACTGAATTGCTGCTCTTAACTTTTTCAAGGTGTGTATGTCCTGACACCTCTATTAGTCATGTAATGGAAGCTCAACTCGAGGAGCAATGTGGAGGCAGCAGGTGGGGCAGAGGTGTAGGTAGAGGGTTATTACAAGAAGGGAAGACTACAACTCACAAGCGACCATGGACATTTGTACTGCAAATTCTATCAGAACCCCTGTGGTTGTTGCACAGATGGCAGGAGATTCATGCTTTTGGAAAGCAACTCCTGGTATGAAGTACTCAATTTTGATATTATTTTTTTTCTAAATTTTTATGTTGATAAGCATCATGTCCGTTAGCGCTGTGCATGATTCAGTGACCCATCACCGCTGAGTCACAGCTCTGGAGGAAATGTTTGGGCACACAGAGGGAAATACCTCAGTCACTTATCCCCATCTATGTGTGTCAGAGAGCAGCTGTTCCCTCAGGCTTGACGTTCGGTGTGTTTAGGTGAGTTTGTAAGAGAGGGAGAAAGTAGAGAGTGAGAGAGAGTGTGAGAGACCGCCCATCTTTGATGTGCCTGTCCCTTCCACCTTTAGGTATAATGAGCTGAAATAGCTGCAGGGGCTTCGCTCTGTTTCTCCATGTCTGATTTCTTTTTGCACAGTGTCATACGGAGAGGATGCCACTCATTAACTAGTTTAGAATACACAAGAATTTAAAAAAAGGAATTGATAATTATGTGGTGTAAAAAAAAAAAAAAAAAAAAATATTAAAGTGGGATCGAGATGCCTTCCTGTTTTGAAAAAAAAAAGATGAGCTGGAGGAGTAAGTCAACTAAAAAAAGAAGGAAAATAAGTGATAATTAGGTGCTGACAAGCAACTTGTCTAACAAAGGAAACTCACCAGATCGTGTGGTGGAGAGGGCATAAGGGAGTAAGGGTTTATAGTGAAGGTGTTGGTGTGTAGCTAGAATGAAACTTGAGTGAGGAGAAAAAATGGGACAGAGCCCAGACATGCATGGCAGAGAGAGAGACAAAGGAATGCTCTGAGAGACCCCTTTATTAAACGAAGAGGCCTTTTTCCTTTCGGTCACCGTGACCTTTGTGTTACAGCGTATGGCACACATTGACGCTCAAACACCCACCCAGAGTGATGTTCCAATAGCGGTAGAGCACCGACTCCTCACTGAAAATCTCATAACAGCATCTGTAAGATCTCTCATATCCTCTTACCCCTCTCAGCTCACCCCCCTGATTTCTATTTCATCTCTCTTCACATTTTTAGAAGATTGGATTTGGTGTGATATAATAGCGCAGTGCGGAGGCCTCTTTGATCGGTCAAGATAGTGTGAGATATTCCACTCATAGTGCCTGATTTGAAAAGCAAATTATCGACTAATTTGTTGTCTGCTTTAATAATTTTTCCAAATGAGTTTTTTTTACACTACAGGGCTGCAATTTGTCAGCTGTGATAATAAACAATGGTTAATGCATTCATTACAATATATGAATTATATTATTTCTGCACACTCAGCTCAGAACATGCAATGCGTTCAACTGCAGAGGATATAATGATAGTTAACAGAAGTTTGATACATTTCTTTTTAAACAGCACTTTGATGATTCAGAAATTCTGTGCGTGCTTATGAGCTCAGAGATGCTGTTGATACACTTATGTGGTAGTAAACACTATGAAAAACATCATGTTTTCTGTTTTATTGAAATTATACTTTATATATTATATTGTTTTATTGGAAAACACACACACACACACACACACACACACACATATATATAATGCAATACACACACACACACACTTTATTAAAAAAAACATTTACATGTCTCTGACTTTAGGTTTATCAACTATTTGATTTACAAATGTGGTGTTCAGACTTCCTGAGAACAGGAAAGCTGCACACAGGCAGTAGGACAGTACGCTCTCCACTGAGGAGCTGTAGAAGGCCAGCAGCAACTTCCTCAGGATGTGTAGCTACCGCTGGGCCTTCTTTACCAGGGCGTTAGTGAGATCACTGGAGATGTGGGTGCCCAGAAACCTGAAGGTGAAGACAGATTCCACTTGTTCTCCATATATAAAGAGAGAGGAGTAGACCCGTCTGTGTCTCCTAAAGTCCGTTATGAGTTCTTTTGTTTTAAGGATGTTCCACTTCAGGTTATTTTCTGAGCCTGATGAGTCCAACCACGGTGGTGTCATTGGCGTGCTTGATGATGACGTTCATTAGGTGGGTTGGTGTACAGTCATATGTGTACAGGGTGTAAAGTAGAGGGCTGAGAAGGCAACCCTGCTGGGATCCGGTGCTGTGTGACGGCGGGGGCCAAGTCGGACTGATTGAGGCTACGTCCACACTAATGCGTTTTTGTTTGAGAACGCATCGTTTTCTCTCCGCTTTGGCCTCCCGTCCACACTGAGAAGGCGTTTTCCTCAAGGAAAAACGAACGCAGCGTATTGGAAACGCTCTCGAAAACGCATATTTCAAAACGGAGCTGTCCCGTCGCAGTGTGGACGCTCAAAAACGCAGACTTTCTAAAACGATGACGCATTTTAGTCATGTAATGCAGTCATGTGACCAATTAAACATAGATAGCGGAGTGCATTATACAGCAGTTGTTTTGATTGCTCTCAATTTTGACAGCCCTAAAAAAGATTAATATCAGTCTATACATGCTCCAGATAGCTTTTCTTCAAATTCTTTAATTCTCACTCGCTTTTGTGCATGCGCAGGAATGGAACGTAAGCGTTTTCGGTTGTTTCAATGTGAACGCACAACTCTGTGAAAACGACTGAAAACGCTAGTGTGGACGCGTTTTCAAATCTATCCGGGCTAGTGTGGACGTAGCCTGAGGCCAGTTGGTTAGGAAGTCTGATCCAGGAGCAGCTAAATATGGGGGGGTCTGAATGTGGTCCAGTTTGGTGGTGATAATGTCTGGGATTATAGTGTTGAACACTGTAGTATACAAAGAGCATCCTCATGTAGGTCTTCCTGCATCATCAGGCTGTGTTTTAATGACCTGGGTGCTTGGAGGAGTTTGTTTCCTAAGGGGGATGTAGTCAAGGATGAGGAGCAAAGAGAGACGGTCAGATTGTCCTAGATGGGGGAGGGTTGTTACTGTGTAGGCCTGCTTGATGTTGCTCTACACATGGTCCAGTGTCCTGTCCCCGTGGTAGGACACTTAACAGATTTCAAACATACCTTATTAAAGTCCCCAGCAACAATATGGACACCCTCTAGGTGCTCTCTCTGCTGTTTACTGATAATGTCATGATCCTGGGCCATGTTGGCCCAGCATTCTTAGTTTTCATGTGTTTTGGGTTTTGTTCTTTATTTATGCCTTGGTTTCTAGGTTGTTCTGTTAAGGTTAGGGATAGGGATGGGTATCGTTTAGGTTTTATCCGATACCAGTACCAAACCGGTACTTTTGAAACGGTGCTCAAACCGGTGCTCGAACCGGTGCTTAAAGAATGGAGAACAAAAAATTGGTCCAAAAACCTCTCATGTTCAGCTGTTTTTGTTTTTTTTTTTATAAAAAGATAACAATGTTAGCCTTTTCTTCAGCTATAGGGGATTTATGGCATCACTCTTGGCTGGAAGCAGTGCTTAATCAATGGAAAAAACAAACTTTGTCCAAAAACCTCTCATGTTTAACTGTTTTCCACTTTTTCTTTGGTCATTTTAGCTTTTTTGGGCAGGGTGAAGGGAGTATCTGCCATCAAACAAGAAGACAGCCGCATGTAACTACAACTGTGTTTGCTAGTTCACCTTACATGCATTAATGTAATAACGCAGTTAGCCTACTCAACGTAAATTACACATGAACAACATTAAGCTACTCGCCCAGAGAAGAACAGCTGCTGCTGCCATCATCATCCGTCATCATTTCTGCTACACTGGCAGGGCTAGGGGCCAGGACTCTCGTCTTCGGGTTTTTGGGGGATGTTGCTAACTCCGGGTCAGATAACAGGCACCACACCCGCAGTAGATATGCACGATGTGAGGTCTCGCAGCAAGCTATCAAATACGACGCATTTCTCAGCTTTTAACAAAATGCTATATGTCGCCAGGTGTTTCATCAGATTTGAGGACTTACCTCCTTTGCACTGCCGGTATCCCGGTACCCATCCCTAGTTAAGATGTTTCTTATTTGATTACCCCCTGTGTACCCCTGTGTGTATCTGTGAGCCCTCGTTTCCCCATGTTTTCCCCAGCCCGTTATGTCCGTGCTTTCCCCGTGCTCTCCTCCTGTCTGAACCTCTGTGTACTTCCTGTTTTACTTTGACAGTCTCTTGTCAGTATGCATCATGTTGTGTTCACTCCTGCCCTGTCTCATTATGATTATCTGTGTCAGCTGTCTCCCCGTGTGCTCCCACTTCCCTCGTTAACCCTCTGTGTATTTATGTCCGCATCTCCCTCAGTTCTGTGTCGCGTTCTCCCTCATTCATGGCTGTGTGTTTCTCTGTGTATCACGCTATAGTTTCCCAGTTTAGTTTGTATGGTTTTGCTCTCCAGCAATAAAGCTGTGAATTTTGAGTTCATTCCTGCCTCCGTGACTTTGTGATTGGGTCCTTATCCAGCCTGCACACAGCTGCAATCATGACAGATGATAAGTTGGAGGTGGTTGAGTGCTGAGCTAACGTTAGCATCAGGGTGACGTAAACAGTCAGTACTGCACGTTTCTGTTTCCTTAAACCGAAACTCCCAAAATTTAGTTGAGAAGCCTGTGTGAGCTGCAGATGAGCCTGTCAGTCACAGCTGTCACAGGACACAAATCTTTAAATCTTATTAAGGTAGAAATGATTTCCAAAATCACCAGCAGAACACTTAATAGATGACCCAAATTACTTTTTTCTTTTTTTTAAAAACAATTATTGATTTAGCAGAAAAAGTATCACTTTTTTAATAGGAGACAATTGGGGAAAAGATCAAGCAGCTAGTCATTGCGCTTCCATCTTCAAGCCAGGGTAGTAACAGCTTGAGCACATCCCTAATCCCTAATTCTAACCCTTACATATGGAATCCAGTCTCATTAATCCGTATGCCTGAATTTATGTTGATGCTGATGATGCAAAGGAGTTCTGAAAGACTTTAAAACAGATATTTTTAGACTGACTTTTTTATAAAGGAATTTTGTTGGGTTAGGAAAGTTTGCAAAGCCCTTGTTCGTTCAGTTTTTCCCTTAAATTTGCCAACACACCTTTTGCTACTGGATGGTTTTCTAAGCTGTTGCCACCACATGACCTGAAAACCAAAAACAAACCATGCTAGTAACAGAACAGGAAATATATTTCCAGAAAACTATTAAATTAACATTTTACATGGAACAAAAACTAGTAAAACAATGTTCTTTAAAAAATTCACGGAACAAAAAAGTATTGCACAAAAACATAATAGTTTCCTTGGACAAGATATTGTTGGCCTGTGTTGTATAACATATGAATATGCAAAAACAGAAAACAGAATGGGTGGAAGGAGCTTGCTCCATATCTAAGATTCAATTAGGTACAGCTCTCATCTGATCAGAAGCTTATGTTGTATTATGGATGTGCCCCCTGCTGTGGACCCAGATCCCAAAATGACAGGCTTTGACTCCTGTCTTCTTCTTCTTTCTTTTTTCCACATGCTCCCCCCTCCTCTCGGATAAAAAGGGCTCTTGTGTGTCTCTTTTTCCCTCCCAGTCCTGATCCGTTCTCTGCCCTTGCTTCCTTGTTTTGTTCTGTATCGTGTCCTTACTATCAGTGCAGGCTCTTGAGGACTATATGTAGGCCTGAGTTCATCAGAGTTTGCTAGTTGTGCAGTGTTTCATGAACTTGCTTGATTTTTTTTTTCTAGACTCCCGAGAGAGTGCACTCGGTGTGTTTTTGTTTGTTTGTTTGTTTTAAATTTTGTTTTGTTTTTGGTGCACTTGAATGGTGCATTGATACTAATTAAATATAGGCTACAAACACAATAATTTATTTATCCTGTTTTTTGTTTGCTTATTTTTTTACTTCTTGCTGTGAAATAACAAAGCATTGATGCTGATCCATGTGGTTGGCTGTATCAAGCAAAAGAGCATTGTCCCTTTGTTTGTCTTTGCTCTTTTGCTCGATTTTCTTCTTTGTCTTCATCTTGCTGTCTTTCTTTTTCCTCCCACTTTACTCTCTTATCTACTCTCTCCCATTTTCTTAGTTGAACCTCTTCATCCCTCATTCTGACTCATCGACAGCTCCACAGAAAATAACAAAGGAGTGGAGGATGTGAATGGGCAGGATGTTGGGTAATAGGAATACGAAAGACAGGTGTAGGCACAGCTTCTGTATTTAAATCTCTTTTTCCAACTTCCTGACCCGGTATGCCTGCAACACAAGCAGGCATACTGGGTCAGCAAGTGACGTCTGTTCAGCAAGGAGGTTGGACTTGCATGAAGTGGAGCGGCAGCTCGCCCACTTGCTTTGTTTTCCTCTCAGCAGTACTCTTAGTTTCAGAGAGTAATTAACAATAATTACCCTACTGGCTTTGCCAAATGGCCATTTGCTTTGCAGCAACACATGCACGCACACACATCCACTCACACACTCACTCTCTCTCTTAAAGCTTTTACCCACTGATAAGTGGTAACCATTTCAGCTGTGTCTAAACATCTCTAGTGCTACGTCTTGCAGTACACTTGTGATTGACATACAATATAGTGCCAAAGGTATGTATGATCACAGTTTGTTTGCTTTTGGGGTTTGTTTGTTTCATTTATTTATTTATATATTTTGGTGTGTGTTTATATAATTAGTTTCAGCTTAGCTGTAGTCATGCTAGGGAAAATGATGATTGGTGTCCACGGCACAACCAAAATTATTGCGACTGTGTGCAATCACCTTACAATCTCCCTACTTTTGAAAAGGTTAATTCAAAGATGACGACCAGATATCAGACCACGTGTAGTCAGTTGCCGTCTTCAAACCGTCTTTGGGGCATTAAGATGGCAACAGAAGAGCAATAAGACGGAGTCGGTCTACAACCAGTTTTCAAATGAATGGGGTCAAGTTGGTAATTGCATGCAATCTGTTTGTGATAATGTACTGTGATGAATTGCAAATCTGTTGCCGTCTGTTGCTAGTTACATCAGATTTATAGTGGAGTCTGTGGGAACTCACACCGGCGGACTGCACAAAATCCACACATAGGGCACAACTCTGAGATTGGGCCAGTTTTGCACTAACAAAAGAATAAACTGTTGGCTTGGCAGCATGCTGCAGCTACTGCGATAGGCTGATAAAAAGAAACAGCCACACTCTTGAGTTAGAAGGTCAACCTTAATCTCACCATCATTTAAAGCAGGAACGTGTGGTCCATGATGCTGTAAAACATGTTTTGTTTGTTTACAAAGTAAACAAAAAAATAATGTGCTGTGCTGCAGGAAAGCATAAAAAATCAAACTGTTTTCTTAGAAATCTACTTTAGTGTTATACTTATTAATTCTTTAAACTGACAACACATTGTGTGTTGCATTTAGATATTATTTCAAATTAAACACAGATGGTAAAGGCAAAATTGGTCAAATACCAGTAAGATAGGAGATTTGATTCTGGCATGTTGAAATATTTGTATTGCTGCATTTGACTCAGTGTCTGAAAAGGAAAGTGTGATGCTGGGAACATTGTGCCGAGACTAATCTAATCGCACTAACACAATCCAGCTAATAAATGCATTTTGACAGACACATGTTATGTAAAAGCGCCTATCGAAGGAAGTAAAAGACAGACAGCGCGCGAGAGAGAGTGAGATGTTTTCACTGTGTGCTGATCTCTGTGTAGAAATATGACTAAGAGCCTAAAACACTGGAACCCGCTTGACTAACTTTAGAGAAGAAAACAGGATGTATCCTTGTTTCTGTCTTGCATTGGGATTCTCTTCCTTTCTCTCGTCAATGCTCTGTGGAGTTCAGCTCAGTTCTGATATGTTTCAATAAAACACCAATATTACTGTGGAGCAGAAATACGTGCAGTTCAGCTCTAAATGCTCAGAGGTGAGCACTGAGTAAAGAATGACGGGGCACAACTCACAGCTTTGAGCTATCCAACTGTGCCAGTTACGCACTCTTTCTGATAATATCTCCCCCTCTCATTCCAAGTAAATACACACTTTTAGCAGCAACTATCACACACGCATTGGCCGCAAAATAAGACATGCTGTTTGGTGTTACATTTAGTTCAATTTACAGTAAATTGCCTGCCACAAACCTTAATAACTGACATTTGGGTGTTTCGTTATTGGATTGAGCAGACCAGTCGCGCTCATTGGCACAGACTGCCTCGACTGATTGCAACATGTTGGCAGTGTGTCTGCATTCATAAATTAGATGGCAATTATCTGTTTTAGGCTGATTGTAGTCAGTCAGTCGGACTGAGACAGGTTGCCGCGCAGCGGGTGACCTGGGCAATAACCTTGTAACCAAAACCCTCAACCTCTGGGTGACCAGCTGGTCTTCTCAACTATTTGCAGTCAGTAATGACAACAGTGAGTCAGGCCTTATTACTAGCCAGTAATTCAATCCTGAATGGAAACTGTTCATTAGAACCACAGTTTGATCTTCCAGCTACACTTAAGGCATTGGGATTAGGAGCACAACACTGATGATGATGATGTGGGTGGGACAAGTACTACCGCTTCACTTTCCCACCCAGATTTTATCATGCAAACATGTTTCTGTAACGTTTATGACTCTGTACAATGCCTCAAAGAAAAGCTGAAGATGTCGCACACTGGCACCCATGATTTAAAAATGATAGCTTTGTGCGTGTTTGCAGGAGTTATTTTATTTGCTGAATAGAAAGCAGGCCTGCTTTTGTGAGGACTGAAGATTTTTCTGTATCTTCCAGCATGGAGTTGCTGAATGGTTGGATCTTTGCAATCCACAACAACTCTAATATATAGGGAAAAAGAACAACAACAACAAATGCACAACACTGCTGTTTGATTTGCCGTTGGTGCTTTCTTTCGGTGAGATATCTTTTCTGGTCCTGTTACTTCCAAACCCATCCTAAAATGTAAAGATCAGGCTTAATAAATTATCATCTATTTTTCCATGTGTCATCTTTGTGAAATCCTTTTCCCCATGGTGGTGTGTCCCCATGTCACCCCCCAGTTCTATCTCTATGTGACTGGACTTAAAAGGCTAGCTTGGGGGATGACAACCGTCACTCACATCAGAGAGCTGAAAGAGTAGGAAAGGATCTGGAATGGAGGGAGATGAAAGTAAAAATTGCAGATGAGGTAAAGCAGGAAGAGCGTAGTTTTAAAGATTTATCGAGGATTGACAGCTTCGCTGCCAGTCCAAAAAAAAAAAAAGAAAAAGGATAAGAAATGCAAACCATCCACACATGAAAACCTTCATCTCAAAATGTAAGATTACCTGATTCACTGGTGAAAAATGCATTTTTTGGAAATCCAGTCTCCGTCAATGTTTTGCAGAGGGTGGGGGGTATCTGAAATCCTTCACAAACCACTGAAATGTTTATTCATCCTATGATAATAAAGGCTGATTTGCAGGGAACACATGCAGAGTGTTTTGCAGCTGAGAAATGACTGAATGTGATTTTTGATGTTTTCATGTTAATAATGAATTGAAATGAGTCACTCTCATCAATGTCAGCCTTGTATCTCTGGTAGTTTTACCGGGGTTAAAAGAGAAATTCTTAAAGTTTATGAATATCTGAAAAGATATTTTCTTATTTATAATATTTATAATATATTTAAATTTCAAATTTTAGTATGTGAGTGTTACATGTGTTTGTATTAATCCTATTTGAAACACAGCAGCTCATGAGTCACATTTCTATATCAAGCCACTCCTGAACTAGAGATAACATCAGAAGCATCTTATCCAGGCTAAGGAGAAATAGAACTGGACTGTTGCTCAGTGGTCAAAGTCCTCTTAGATGAAAGTAAATTTAGCATTTCTTTTACAAATCTAGGTCCCAAAGTCTGGTGAAAGCAGGGAGAGGCACAGTATACCGTCTGTTTGAAGTTCAGTGTGAAGTCTCTCCACAATCTGTAATGATTTGAGGTCACCTGCAGATGTTGGTCCAAAGTCGATGCACCATCTACCTCGAAATTTTAGAGCACATCATACTTCCATCTCCTGACAAACTTCATGGAGATGGCAATTTCCTTTTTCCAGCAGGACCTAGCACTTCCCCACAGTGCCAGAACTCGCTACCAAATCTTTTGCTGACCATGTTATTACTTTTACTATTACTGTGCTTGATTGGGGTAGCCCACTTGCCTGACCCCATGTGAATCTATGAAGCGCTGCCAACACCTAACACTGCAGAAGAGTTGAAGGCTGCAAAGCAGCCTGGGAAACCTCAACGGTGCCACTCTCCTTTGATGCCAAAATTGGTGGATGTGGTTCAGGAGGTAGAGCAGGTTCCACTAATCGGTAGGTTAGTAGGCTGGCTGCTCCAGTCTGCATGCTAAAGTATCCTTGGGCGAGATGCTGAACCCCGAGTTGCTCCCAATACATTGGGTTTGAATGTGTGTGTCAATGTTAGATAGAAAGCTAGAAAACACTTAGACACAGAAAAAAGTGCTTGCATGAATGTTGCGTAAAGTACATTGAGTTTAAAAGTGCTATATAAGAACCAGTCTATTTACCAAGCAATTTATGGTAGAAAATCCCCAATCAAGTACTGGAGTATATAAATGATAGGGGTGGACAACATAATCAAAATTATACCACAACAGTTCAGGGAAACTTGTAATAGTGATATTTGTAGAGATACAGGGGGGGGGAAAAGCTTGTTTTAGTGGTGATTGCAGTTTACCGGCATAGGCTTGTGTAAGTGCAAAGAAAATTATGTGCATTTTACTGCCATTGACAACACACTGCCTATTTTGAAGTGTGAAACTATTGCCACAAGGTGCCGGTAGCGGGTCGCTGTACAATATTGTCACATAATAAATTTGAAATTAAAAAGTGTTTTCTAACGTGGCTTTTTGTGCAATGCAACCACATCTGCAATTTCCATCCATCTTTCCGTCGTATGGACCAATAACTATCGAGTGCTCCAGAAATACTCGTCATTTGTTTAATTTCAGGGTCGCACATCACCTGCTGCTAGTATCTTTTGCTTGGGTGCCTTCATAGCCTAGTTGTATTCGGCAGTGTATTTTTGCTTTCAGTTTGTTGTTTCCACATTCAGGAACAGTTTTCCTGTTTGTATGAACGTTTGTTCAAAGTTTTGTGCTTTGCTGGAGGTTGTTGAAGTTCATTCTCAGACATGGCTGGATTTTTGTTGGTGCTGTGCACGCAAAGGAACATTGATATTGTTGATATCATGAAGAAAACGCGTTCTTTCTTTTTTTTTCTTTATCACACAAAACATCATGCTGGTATTATCATGGACAATGTGACATGGTAATTTTTGTTGTTTCAAGTCTTTTCTTTCTTTTTTAAGGAAACATTTGAATAATTTCTGGTGATATAGTAGTGTGTATTTGTATGTATATGTATATTAATGTGTATTTTATTTCATTTTTTAAGAAATACTGTTATTTATCCCAAAAGCTGAGACTGTACTATTTTATTGTTGGCAAAACATTTTAAAAAATCAATAAAATAAAGACAATATCACAAAACTAAACTAGACACCCTTAAATGAACTGCAGTGCCTGTGTTCATTGTGATGAAAATACTTTGCCTGGTCCAAAAGCGTGGGTATTGATGTTATAACAGCTCAGACAACAACTGAGGCCTTTAACTTCTGAAGTGAAAAGAAGTCAATATTTTTCTTCAATAAAACGAGTTATTTGCCCAAGCGCTGGGCTTCGGCTACCACAAATTCTGCTTCTGAGCTGTGTGATCTTCAAGAAAAAAAACACAGAATGTCCTTAGATTCATTTCTAAAGGCTCTTGTAATGTTTGCAGTTAAGGACAGAACAGGTAAAATAAGTCCTCAGAAGTGTGTGTGCATGTGTGCATGCACGTTTCTTTTTTTGTTTTGTTTTGTTTTTTTGCATGTATGCCAGAGAATGCCATCTCACGCTGTTCCTAATCCTTTGCAGATTGAGGTCAGTGGTACTATTGGATGATCCCGGTGTACAACTTCAGCCCGACTGCTGGAAAGGCTGAGATTGGCTGGTGTTATCTGATTTGTTCTGTCCTCCCGACATATCTGGTGTAGGGCTCTGATTGGCTCAGACGCCTTGAGATGAGGTCAAAAATATTAAATATGCCCACAATAAACGGGCCATCCGACAGGAGGAAGCAGCTAACTGCTTTCACCGTCCATTAGTGTGTCTACAGAAGGAATGCAAGTCGGTTTCAGGATTGTGTTGGTGGGTGCGGTTGTTATAGTAACTAATGACTGTTCTCGCAGGCCCTCAGCACCATGTGGGAGAGTTGCTATGGCAATGCCAGGTTGTAGCGTAGGTGTGTTGTATGTGAGTTTGCTGTTCACTCATTGTTGACAGGAGTGTCAGAGTGAGAGGACTTTGCTACAACCAGTGTTTGAAGTGCAGAACTTTTGTGTATTGAAAACACCACAGAGCAAAGAAGAGATATTATATATTATTAATATTATTAGATATTATTAATATTACAGGAGTAACTTGCACTGGATTATGAAACTGATGTCCAAATTAACTAACCAACTCCAAAATGTATAATCAGCTACTAATTTATATTTTAATTTCATCTTTGAGAATCCATCATTCAAACAACACAAATTTTAGAAGAGTCCCATAAGATCACACCAGAGTGATTCTGCGGAAGTTCATAACTGATAATATTTAACAATTATTTCCCAGCAGTTACCATCATTACCACTAATTGCTCTGTTTCTGAAACTGTTACAAATAAAGTATTTGAATATAAACACTAATCCAGGCTCAGTAAGATTCCCATGTCAGTTATTTTATTATTGCAAGAAACAAACAAATACATCAGCAGGATAGCTTTATTATTCCTGCCCAAGGCTCCCATTTGCATCCCTTGCTGCTAGGCGGTTTTTCGAGCACTCAATATGACCTCTAGTGAACTTCCAAATTACCTTGAATCAGACCTTGTCTGTGTTTTTGTAAGACACAAAAATGCAGAAACCGTTTATTCTCGTCTGGACTTTTTATACATCTTTACTTAATCCATTTCAGGAGGCAGTGTCTTATCAGATTGTGGCCCACCTGATTACTTTCCGTATTTTTGTGCCATTACTATCTCATTGTTTTCTTTTTCTTTGAGTGCTTTGTTAAACTCTGGATAACCATATATCGAGTCTCTCTCAAAATCCTCTTTGGTTCTATGCACTTTTGTCCCTCTGATATCCCTTCCTTTTTTAAAAGCAAATGACAGACATCACCACAGTGGCCTCTACTTGCATACATTCAAAATAATGCAAGAGTAAAGCTTTTCTTTCCCACGCATCTACACTTAGACGCAGCAAGTTACTGCGCAGAGGCAGACTCAAACATGCTGAATTGTAATCTTCACAGTGACATTCCCTTAGGAGCGTGAATAGCCAAACACAATGCACTTCAATTTTCTGGCTTTTAAGAAGTGGTCACAGTCCCTGCATGGCAAAGCGCAGAATCCTCTGTGTGAATTATTTACCCAATTAAATTTTGTCCAGTAACCTTTATTTCTAGCATGATCCGCCCCCACCCCCTATGACTGACCTTATTGCCTTTTGGTGTTTTTGCTCGTCTGTAATGGATTTAGTTTTGGAAGCTCAGATCTAATGCTGTCTCTATTTCAGTCTTCCTGACACACATACATAAAGTTTTGCTCTGGTACCTATCTAAAAATACCTCTTTAGCTATTTCAGGTTCCCTTTTAAAGGCTATACATGTTTATTTCTGTCGGTGTGTAGAGTCACTCCATCTTCCTTTCTGAAATTATCACATTTTGATTTATCTTCTGCTTCCTTGCACCCCCCCCCCCTCTCTCTGATCTCTTCTGTTCTCAACCATCTGGCTTGGATCCCATCCTTTTTATTCTCAGTTGTATTGTAGATAGAAGGGGTTGGGCTGAATTTATTACAGTAAATTTCGGTCTTGCTGTTTTGTATATTTACTATGCGTGATCCAAATGTTCCAAAAGTTTAGTGAGACACTGTAAGATGACATTTTATTATGTTTTCTGTAGCCAGCCATATGGGATATAATCGGTCTGAAAGAAGTGCCAGAGGGTTCTCTGGAGGATTCTGTCTGTGTGAGATGGAGAAAATACCATCACCACACAGTAACATGTGAAAGTCATATATGGAAGAGGAAATGGAGGGCAGTCACCTCAGGAAAAAAAGCAAGGCTGCATTTACACCTTTTCTCACACCGCATAAAATTAATAGCTAACAGTGGAATGGACTTTATCACATATATAATAGCCGAAAAAAAACCCAAAATGCTTTTTTGGGTGTATTTGGTTTTCCTTATTAATTAGCTTTCTGTTGTTTAAGGTCTTTTTTTTTTTTTTCTTTTCTTTTCAGAGAGGTAAAGGGTTCATATATTATTTAAGGAAGCAGATGATGCTATTCTAAAATTGAGTAATTACAGAATAATTACCATTATACACGCTAAGTAATAATTGCCCCTGTTCTTCTGTTTGTTTTTCAGTTATTGCTGACTCTTTGACAGTAACAGCTCCGGCCCAGACTTTGTCCAAAGTGGAAGGCGACACACTACAGCTTACCTGCGAGGTGTCTCGGACCACAGTGCAGCACACTCACTTGTCAGTAGGCTGGTACTTAAGGTCCCCAGAGGACCCAACCGCCCCGCCTCAGGAGTTAGTCACATTGTCAAGAGACTTCGTTTTGCGCTCTGGGGGGCCGTATCGGCAGAGAATGGCAGCGGGGGACCTCAGGCTGGATAAAACTGGCGCTACAGCCTACAGGCTGACCATTCACAAGCTGCAGCCAGTCGACCAGGGGCTGCTCTACTGCCAGGCTGCTGAGTGGATTCAAGACCCAGATGGAAGCTGGTTTGCTATGACCCGCAAGCAGAGCGACAAGACTCAGCTCCGTATTCAGCCCACTGGTGAGTGAATTGTAAATGGACTGCTTTAAAAAAAAAAAAATTACCTTTGCATACACAGTGCAACTATCATTCAGCTCTCTCACTGAGCCATTTATCAGTGGATAAAGCTGCTGTCCAACAAGACTGTTATACTTCTTCTCCATTAGCTTCTACTCGGCTCAACTCTACTCTGTTTCAGTCATGCTTTTAGCATGTACAGCACTTTGTGAACTCTGATTTTATGTTAAAGTGCTTTATAAATAAAGGTGGTATGGTATGTTCCATTACAAGTGAGTACCACCGCAACGTTGGTGGGCTCGACACGGGTCGTTTGGAACCCCAGCCAAGTGGATATTAAAAAAGGTACCTGTTACCAGGTACTATCATCCAATGGAACACCCTAAAACAGAGGTGAGCCTGGCAGAGTTGGTACTAGTGGAACAGAGGCTTTAGAAACACCGACATGAGGAACTGGGGTTTGAACCACTAACCTTGTGAAACCTAATTCCCTTTCTCTCTGCGCCTCAGAGATAGGCCGAAGGGATCATATTCTGTGGGAAAGAAAAGGAGGGGTGGTGGGCAGGGTATAGATATTGGTTAGTGTCAGTCCCCTCTGTCCTCTTGAGTGGCACACACTCATGCATGTGGGCCGGGTTTCACTGATTGCTGATCAGTATCTCCGGCTAAGCTCATTAGCTTTCTAAAAAGGGCTTAACTAAACCTCCGCAGATTCCCTACTTTTGTATTTGTGTCTGTTTGATGGGCAACATTACAAGCACATCCAAGAAAAATGTAACCAGCTCCAAATAGCGTGGGTGTTTGACACAGGAGACCTATGGCTTCCACATAAGCAGCTTCCCCAGCAACATGTGGCCCATGGTTCAGAAGGCAGAATGTGTTTTTCAGCCACTTCCTGCCAACAGTTTGTCCGGTGTTGATTGGGCTAGAATGCATTGCTATGAGAGAGACAGCTTTCTTTTAATGCTTCTGCCAAATGTAAAGGAAGAGACCTATGGAAAGCGGAAAGCATTAAGGGAGTTTCCAGCTTAGGGAGGTACTGCGGGGGTAGCAGTAACAAGGTTTGCGTGATGTGCAAGTGTGTGGAAACAAAGAATGTGTTGAGTGGGCTCATATGATAATTATTTAATAGGCAGCCAACCTCTAGACCAAAAAGATGAGAAAAAAAGGCAGCTTAATATCTCATCACATGTCCTTATAGCTTCTCACCCGACTCGAGCCCATCACATTCATCGTCCTGCGTTCCACATACATAAAGTATCCCTTTGTATGCTTCCAAGAAAGGGCCAAAGAGATGGGTGATAAACTGCTTTGACATTAGCTCAGTTACCAAGAAAGCACGCAGTGGCGAATGTCTCATGCCAGTAAATCACTTCAAAGAGGAGTCATTTTGCTTTTCTCCATTAAGCATCAGATCCGCTCTGGACCAATGCGACTTGATGGTGCCCCAGATAGTCGTGCGTGAATGAGAAGGAGAGTGAGAACTCCGATGTAAAGCAGGTTTGTCAGATGAGCTCCTGCTACTTTAGTGAGGAGACAAAGGGCACAAAGAGCTAATCTCTAAACATTCTTTGTCACTCTCTGTCTTCCCTATAATCTATAATGGATGCAGGGTTGTTGCGTGACAAAGAGAATAAAGCAGTTGCGTTGTGCAAGCTATGAATGTAACTGCTCAAACTTCAGTGTAATGCGTAAATTCATTTTGGTTTTCTTTCCACGTGCTTATTGCATGACGAAGGAGCCACTTGCACGCCTTAAGGCTGAACTGGTGTATGTGACGTTCCACCTGTCCAAGTGCATATTTGACAGAGAGCCAGGGAAATTTAGAAAGGAGAGGGAGCAGCTTCTCCATTAGACTCCTATTATAAAAGATGGAGTGGATCTCAAGACAGCCCCATCACTAGCTAATCACCCACTGCCGGCATCAGAGAGATGAGCAACAGACAGAATCTTAATGTACCTTTCACTCCCCCCCCCCTTTTTTTTTTCCCACCATACCTATCTTTTTTGGTCTTTCCACTCATCTCCTCCCTTGTTCCCTTCTTTCACATACCCTCTTATTTTTCTGCAAACATTGCTCATCACTGCAGGTTTTTTTCCTTCCTCCTCTCCTCCTCACTTTGGCTGCTTGTGCTTAGCATTTACTTCTTCTTTTCTTTTTTTTTTTTTTTTAAATTACACCCCAACATGAATATGTGTTGGCTCTTTAAGATGATCTTCTACCAGATCTATACTGTATTAAATTAAAAAAAATAATCCCAGTAATGAATGCTTAGAGTTTCCTAATATGTATTTAATAATATATTTGGAATTTGTTGCCAGCAACACATGGCAGAAGGCAGATTTATACACATTTATGCTTTGTATGTGTCAACAATATTCTCTTACCTCTCATCATAATTATCTCTGCGTAACTAGCTCCATACTAGGGGCAGGCTTTGACCTTTTCCACACGAGTGCATTTCTCAGAAATTCACTTTAAAGTCTTTGTAATTACTGCTTGGGGCTACCAACTCACTGAGATGTTTTGCAGCTGTCTCCGATATGTACAGAACTCAGGATCTGAACATTAATATAACAAACAGACACAAATGCAATTGCACATGCAGAGACAACAAGCATGATTTGGCCAGGTAGGGGGCCCTACCAGTGTTTATTCTGCTCTGTGGTTTTAGATCATGCAGGAAAGAAAAAGCGTGCCTGACTGTTTCAAACAGCTAACGAGAATTTTAATTAGAAGTGTTTTTTTTTTCCTAATTGCAGAGGTGAAAACTAGAGAGGAGAGAGCAGGCCTGTCTGTTATGCCACTATCCCACCGAGTGACCTCAACCATCTCTAATTTATATTCTTTTTCTCTGCACGAGCTGATGCCATGTTATTGCCCCATGGCTTTCCTGAATACATCAAACCCCACCTCTACCACCCACTGCTCAGTCTTCTTAACCCCTTTCTCTTGGGTAATGCATGTTCAGCTTACCAAGAAAATGAAGCAGCACTGTGCGCTTCGGTTTCGAGCAGCTTTAATTGAAATCTCCGTGCATTTATTAGCCTTTAACCTTGTTGTTTTCAATTGTTTTCCTTTCTTTCAGACCGGGATTTCAGCATCCAGGTGAGCACGGAGCGACGGTCCTTCACGGCCGGTGAGCCGCTGGAGCTTCGCTGCACCATTGAGGCGCAGAATGTCCCAGAGCGTTTCTTCTCGGTGTCGTGGGTCTTCAGCAGCTCACCGGTGGCCGTGGTGGGCCCCAGTGCCGTGCCTAATCTGGGCCCCGATTATGTCGCCCGGGAGGCCGCCGGTCAAATGACTGTGCGCAAAGAGAGCGTCAACGTGCACCTGCTCAAGCTGCAGCACTTGCGTCCTGAAGATGCCGGGAAGTATATCTGCCGCGTAACAGAGCGGGAGAAGACGCCCACGGGTGACTTCATCGACCGCAGCAAGAGATCCCGCAATGTCCAGATCACAGTCCAGGCACTGAGTGAGTAATAATCTGTTCACTGAAGCCAGTTGTGTGGCCGTCCTGTCCTTAGTTGTCAAGTTCACTAAGAATGATGACATTTTGATAATGGCTGTTTTATCTTCACTTAGTCCACATGTAATATCGTGCTGTGATCCTCTGCTGCCACCCCACCCCCGTGTCCTGTCCTTCTAAGGGTGGCTATAACGGATAGCTGCAGAGGTTCTATTGTTAGCTGTGAGTAAGAGGGAATGGGATAATGCTACTCTTATTCCTGATGTATTTCCTGTTTGAGTGGATTGCTAAGGATTGGTAATGCAGCATTATGGTCCTTCCCATTTCCTTGGCTTAGTGGGGAGATGGGGAGGGTGGGTAACACTATAGTAGGATAATGGAGAGCAGAAGAGTCCTGAGTGAAGGAGGCTGAGCTAACAGCCATGAAATGAAAGTGTGGAGAAAGAAAAGAAGCAGAGAATGGCATCTAGCTCTCCAGGGCCCTCTAAGTGGCTCCCTAGGCTAAATTAATGTGTTCTGCTGGGGCAAACCTCCTCAGCTGGGTTAAGCAGGGCTAGCCAATGGGGTGATGTCAGCCTTGCAGCTGATTGATACAAATATACAGTTAAACCTTTAAAACCTTGTTCCCAAATCACTTCTGGTGTTTTTTCTTCTACACACTCATAGCATCTGTGTCTGATGCTGCCTTCCCTTGTCTCTCTGTGCTACCATGCCTCTGAGGACTAGAACAGTGCATGGAGCCAGCCAACTGATACCAGCATAATAAAACATAATGGCCACAAAGTAGTATCTCTGCTCAAGCAGCCGATGCTACCTTATTCTGACCGTTCTGCAGCCCCTGTTAAATCACCCCAAAACAATGGCCCAGAGCCTGCAGCAGTCTCTTGGGAATATCTCTGTATGGAAGGTTTGTTTTTCCAACAAAAGGCCCTAATGCCATATAAAGGATGTTTATAGGGTTTACACAAGATAATGGGCATGGTTATTGGTGGAGAACTTTCATGAAACACAGCAGTAGTGTTCGGGGAGCGTGTGTGTCGTATGCAGACTTTCCTTATGCCTCCTTTCTCTTACATTCAGGCATAGACACAAAGTTCGAAGATGTGCTTCATCACTTTAATTTGTGGAATTGGGGGGAAAGCTGTTAATGGGTTGCGACAGGGGTTTATAGTTGATGATTTAGCGGCAGGCAGAGGTTACAGCGAAGGAAAAACAGGGGTAAACACTCATGACAAATGAATGTTGATGGATGGAGTTTACCTTTGCACTGAGAGAGGGAGGGAGAGCTCACTTGCCAGACTGAATCTCTATCATAAAGATGGAAGGGACAGGTGATAAGGTAGGGAAAGAGAGTTGGGGCTCTTTGGGATTGGAGAGAAAAATGCATTCTGTTCAGCACAAAGGAGAAGGAGCCCGTGGGTAAAAATTGAAAAAATAAAATAACAGGGAAAGGAACGTTGACTAGACCAAGAGATTTTTAAGGGTAGGCAGGCAGATATATCTACATGTTACAGTCTATTCTTAGCTGTATAAGAAAACTATGAGCTATTCGAATGAAAGACAAAAGTAAAGGATGAAGCATTTTCCCTTTTTTAATGTGAATCTGATAGAAATAAGAATTGAATTCATTTCATATTCACAGAGGACTCATGCTTATTAGGAGGGCCGGTGAGCTGAGAGGGAGGCAGCAGAGCTTGGCCTAAGGGAAGGAAAAAAAATGTGAGAATTCTTAAGCCGCACCCCCCACGAGACAGCAGCACTAGCTCCGCAGAGGGGAGGAGAGCTTATGGGTCAACCAGAGCTCCGTGATGTTTGATGGATGCTGAAGTGATAGGAGTCTAGATAAAGCAGAAAAACAGAGCAGAAGAGTCAGTAAAGACTTTTATCCTTCTCCTCTGAAGTGCCACTGAGCCCTGTGATCTGAACCTTCTTTCCTGTGCGTATTAAGGACTTGGTGAACAAGCTTCACAAGGTTCAGGAAGAGAATCTCAACCCACACACACACACAAAACTTATCAGTGTGTCTACTGTGGCTGTCACTCTGACGTGCCTGGGGCCAGTTACAAAACTGCACTATCTTACCCTGACACATGCTTCCATACACACTCATAAGCATGCAAACAGACGCACACAGCACTTTTACAGTGTTGCACTCCAGGGAAAAGCTCAGCAATTTGATTTATTGCCCGTGGCCACCTCTGCTCTCTGAATTGTTTGACACAGACAGAGTTATTCTAGCTATCTCTTGGATTCAGTTTGAGAAGGAGTTACGCTTTTGGATAAGTTCCTGTGTCCTAAAATCCGTATCAAATATAGTATCTAGATCCGATCACTTTTCCTTTTTTTTTTCTCTAGTTTTCTTTTTGGGGTGCTTTTTGTGTATTTCATCTTTAATTGATATCGTGGACATTTTGCCCTAATCGACACTTGCACGTCATTATTTTCCATCATCTAATTTTCTATGAGCACAGTGACTGTGCTGGTGCAGTCATAGCTCTGCCTTGATCTGTGTTTTATAAGCAGCCAATATTTTATCAGGATTGGGAACTAAACATAAATTATACAGTAATTTTCATACAAGGAAAAACATAGCAGACAGAAACCACAGGCTCCTACGTTCCCACTAAAAACAATGACCAGCCCCAGTCTGTTTTTTCAGTATGGAACTGGTTCCAGATTTGGACCCAGCGCTGCACTAGTGGAAAAAAGATTTAAATTTTTTTTTTTTGAAAAACCTCTACTTTACACAAGTGTAGAGATTGCGGTAAAATTCTGGCATGGGAGTAAAATCTATGGAGAGAAATATGCCTAAAAATGCATATGCTATGATCCACAAGTGTAAAGATTTACAAATGTGTACAGTAATTTATGAGGACTCACAAATGTGTGGTTCAATCCTTGCACAAATGTGAAGTGAAACTATTTAATTTTATTTATATTAAAGTTTTCCAGAATGAAGACTGATCATTTACACACAATTGTTTAAGTTTGGTTTCACAGCTCTGATCATTTTCTCTTTCAAAAAGCTTTCTGTGCATTTAAAAGTCTAAAACTGCAAGTAACATCCCTTTTCTAAAAATAAAAATAAAAATATTGGGGAAATCCGTTTTTTAAATCTACAAATATAAGTCTTGGTTTTGGTATCAGTCTTAAAAATCTTATCAGTTGGTATGTAAGTAAGTAAGGTTTACTTATATAGCACTTTTCAAGAACACAATTCACAAAGTGCTTTACAAAGCAGAAGTATGTATACACCAAGTTGGTTTGATTGCACTGGACTGGCTGGCGCATTAGCGTGTCAATTGAAACTAGTGCCAGCTACCCCTCACACCTCTTGATTTGATATACTTGTTAGCCTCATGATCAACCAGTCTTTTCCAGTCGAAATTAAAAACAAAACAAAACAAAACAAAAAAAAGATCAAAAGGGCCCGGCGGCTTTCAAGAGAAGTGGGAGGCAGAGTAACTGATCACTAACATGAAAGGGTAAACCTCTTTGTCTTGTGTGCGGAGCCGATGTGACCATAATTGAAGAATATAGCATAAGATGACACTATGAAACAAAACACCAGGACAAACAGCAGAATCTTCAGAAGGCAGAAGAGATGAAAAGAAGTTTGGTGTCATGGCAGACTGTGTTCACAGAAGCAACATTTCAAAGAGAGGCTGTTGTTAAAGCCAGTTTTATTGTGGCAGAAGCAATGGCCAAATCAGCCTGGTGACAAAGTGAGGAGGAATTTTTAAAGTGCTGCATGTTTAAAGCGTGCAATCCCAGACAAAAAGTAAGCATTTTAAGTACTCTGAATACTGTTACAGATTGTCTTTGTGAGGTTGCCACCAATCTGCAAAAACAGCTGATGGAAAAAGGAGAAGGCTTCGCTGCAAATTCCCTTCCTGTGACACGGCTGATACTGCCCAGCTCTCAATCTTCACGCGTCGAGCTGACTCCAGGGGAACTGTTGGAAATTAAATCAATGAAATGGCACAACTAAGGGAAAAGACATATTTGAAGAAGTAATCGAAGTGCGTAACTTAAATGAAGCTGCTTTGGGGGAGCGCCAAAGGAATGACAACAGATGGACCGCCTGCGATATGTGGTGAAAAGAGTGGCTTAGTGGACAGCTGTGTGGGAGAAGACGCACTGGTGAAGTCACAGTTTATAACTGCCTTATACACCAGTAAGTGTTGTGTGGTAAAACCCTGAAAGTGGAACATGGAATTAGCCCGGTAACACCAACATTTATCATTACATGAACCAATGGTTTAAGAGATGATGTCTGGACATGAAGGCATGCCCTATCACACAGAAGCGTCATGGTTAAATGAAGGGAAAGTGCTGGAAAGATGTTTCAAGTTGAGTTTATGGAAAGCAAAGGGAAAGATGCCAAAGAGCTCGTGGATGAAAAATGGCTCTGTGAGTTTGAATTTTGGTGCGAAATACCAGTTCACTGTGGTAGGGGCAGCTTCAGGGGTAGGGCCATGTGATGATGAAACATGCAAGAGCTTTTAAAGCCAATCTGGCCCTGTGGGAAACACAGATGTTAGAAGGAAACCCGAGTCACTTGCTGTCAATCGATGATGGAGCAGATCTGTAGCGCTGCATTGCCCGTTGCACTTTTTGTTTAAAAAACTGAGCAAACACAACTGCGCTCTCAGAGCGAGTTTTCTGACTTTGAAGCCCAGAAAATCAAGTTTGAACTTCTCAGCAATCCATTTGCAGTTGACTGTGAAAGAGCACCTATAAGCACACACACACACACACACTCACACAAGCTGCTCCAATGCTCTGCATGTTTGGCAGCACTTAACTGCATTTGGCAACTTTCCTCTGTGATAAAGACGAACACCAAACAGGAGTCTCGTTACTTGTGCACACGTTCAATCCATCCTGAAAATATTCACAGCACAGAACCTGAACCAAACACTGAACTTGCAGTTTGAAGAGAAAAACAACGACCAGGCATCTGGCTTAAGCTGTTTTGCATCACAGCAAAGTGTGGTTAAATATATATGCTTCTTTTTTTTTTTAATCTTTCAACAGATTGATCATTAAAATGTTGTTTCGTTTGTTGGTGTTAATGAAATCAGAATAACTTTAGATTTCCATCATGGACAAAACAGTTTTAATAGTCTGCGAGAAAACATTTTTACTGGAAATGACTCAGAAAAAAAGTGCATATTGAGAAAAATACATCAAAAATAAATTCTACTGATACATTCTTTCATTTTTTTCTCCTTTTCTCGTTTGTTTGTTAGACATAAGTGTTCTTAATTCTAAGATATTGTAGGAGAGTTAGAGTTTGTATTTCTGTATGAATAATTCACCATAATACAAATAATTATAAAAAAAAAATCATGGGTCTGTTTTTTCAATAAAATATTTACCATGATTTGGACGTAGCCCCTCTATGACTGACCTTGACAGTCCTTGTTGTTCAAAGGCCACTCATGAGTTAAAGGATGCTGATCAGCCACAACATCAGTGCCACTGATCAGTGAAGTGAATGACATTCTGCTTTGTAATAAGATGAACAAACTTTGAGCCTTAACATTAATGGCCTCAATATGAAGCACCTTTAGCAACACAGTGGGGAAGCTACACAACATTAAGTAGGCAGATAAACTGTTGTGACTCGATGTATTAGAGCCCACTTGGAATTTGACCTGACAAACAGACTCTGATGAAAAGGCTGAAGAAAACCTTTCTCTGGTCTGATGTGACAGAAGTGCAGCTCTTTCATCAGAATGGCCCTGTGACAGCCCACAGTTTAAAAAACCACAGTTTACCCGTGGAGAGACCTGAAGATGTCACATTTTAAGTCTGTTAAGACATGAACTTATTGAAAAACACTGCGAGCCATGCTGGATAGACTTTTGCAGAGTTCTGAATTTAGTAATCCATCCATCGCATCCATTTTATTTTGCTTATTGGGGGCAGGTCACAGGGGCAGCAGCCCAAGCAGAGAAGCGCAGACTTCTTCTCCCCAGCCTCCCCCTCCGGCTTATTAGTATTATTATTTATGTAAATGGGCGTGTGGATATTTTCTCAGTCAGCTTTCTCTCTGCATCACAACCAACTCACTGTCTATCTCTGTATTTTCTTTTCCCACTCAGAGAGCAACATCACAGTGTTCTTGTCCAGTAACTCCTCAGTGGTCCTAGAGGGTGACGTGATCCAGCTGACCTGCACAGTCCACGCTACCACGGGCCCCGTGTCTGTTGTCTGGCAGTGGACAGACAGCAAAACAGCTTCACTGACCAAGGAAGTGGCTTCCATTGATCGGGATGGCACAATATGGCATAGCCCCAGCTACAGAGAACGTGCCAGTTATGGGGAGATACGCGTGGAGAAGGTGCGAGCTGACACATTCTCTCTTTCCATCCACAACGCCTTACCTGGGGACAGGGGCTTGTACCGCTGCTCAGCCACTGAGTGGCTTCACACCGGCTCTGAATCTGAGCTAAACTGGGAGAAGAGTGAAGAAAGATCCGACACCAAGATGGTCAATGTCACAACTGTCGGTGAGCAATGTCATCCTAATCTGATCTGTATTCTAATATCTTCAAGTCAGTGAGGCATGTAAATGCCCTGACAATTCCAGCATGTCTGTACACAGAATCAAAGGGACACACATGGGTTTTGTGATTTGCTAAAGACTGACAAATGGCTCAGGAAAAACATGGAGTCCACATGGTAGAATAAAGCATGTTTTATTCATGTACTGCTTAGGGACTAGAGCTATTATGACACACACTCTCACACCACCTGCCTCATGTCAAGAGCAGTGCTTCCATGACACCCATGATAGACCCACACGTGCGCACACACACACTTGGATTAGCCAGAATTATTAGAATGGAAATGCAGTGGAAATGTGTTTCACAGTCTGTGGGTCTCCTCTGTCATTGCTGACTTAAGCTGAACATCCTCAGTACAGGCGGAGGAAGCCACTGGAGCAGAGCAGTGAGGCGCTGGCAGGGCAGGAGCACCGGGTGCAGCATGCACACACACACATAGACACACAACTAACGGATTAGCTCCCTACAGCAGCAGACAGTGGTGCTGCAGAGAGGAGATGTCAGTTTTTAAGTGGCCATTTCTTAAGTTTGGGCAACAACAGAAACATTTGTTTGAGGAACAAGGGACATATTATGCAAATCCGAAAAAAGGAAGTCCAAAGATGTTCGTCTTTCTTCAGTTGCACTTCTCGACAACCCTCTTCTCCTCCATGCTTGGCTTTCTAAATAGGCATGATAGCATGACGGCCAATACGTGTGTTATGTCTGATTTGTTTTGGCCTGTGTTTTTCCTCACTTTAGCTTCCAAAAGCATGTTTATTGGACCTAAACCTACCATGTGAATGGAGCATTTGATTTAATTAAGCATTATTCTTTTTTTTAATGTATTTAAAAGGAAAAAGAAGATCTTACACTTCTGTTCCTGAGCTTAAAAGGCCAATAGTAGCATTTTCCGATTGAGACAAGGGGTATACCATTGGACATATACTGGACATTCAAAACTTGCATCAAAAGCAGGGTTTGTCCCACCCAGCCTTCGACAACAACAAACAGAGGATTGATTACTGCTTGTAAAAACAGTGACTGACAGTGTGGTGGGTGAAATTTCATGCGGCCACTGTGCCCATACCGTATTCTATATCATCCTTGTTCACAATTCCCTTTGCTTCCTGACAAGACCTACTGAGAATAGCAAGTGGATGTCCTCTGGGACTTATTTCCAGTTGACTGGCATTAGGGGCCCTTATGGTGTTTCAGGTGGCACACATAAGCAGACACAAACGACAGTGGAGGGTAGATATTCACACACACGGTGTTCCAAACAATCAAACACACTTTGTACGGTAATGGAAAGAAACACAATGTTTATTCACACAAAAAGAGAGTTGTATGGGGGAAAAAATGGATCAGCGTGAAATCCTCTTTTCTGTCACTGAGGCAGACAGACTGTGAGGGGAAAATGGAAGAGGGTTGCCAGGCGATGAGAGATGGAGTGAGAGGGGAGAGTTATTGTCTGTTAGAGAATTATGGCCCCAGGCGGCTGTCCCAGCTGTAGCCAAGTCTGGACAGAAAGCCATTGATTACATCCTGAAGGACGCTGAGGATGATGACTGTCAGAGGACAAGAGAGGGTGAGGGACGGAGAGAAAGCAACGATGCTGTCGACAAGAACATAATGGAGAATGCGCAAAGTCTCAAGGAAACGAATTATCCGATCTGGCGAAAGTCAGACTTCATCAACATGTTTTCATTCCACCTCACGCTTTTTTTTTGTTGTTGTCGGTGTTGTATCTGTGTATGACCATCTTTCTCATTTTCAAGTGCAATCAGTCACATTCAATGAGTGCCCTGAAATAGGTGCAGCAGGGCCAGAGAGAAAAGGGATTGTTTTTTTATTATTATTATTATTTATTTGTTTCACCCAGTCTATCTCTTTTCTCTCTCCCTCTCTGATCACTCTTGTTTTCCAGTGTAGGTGTCTGTTGGCAGTAATATAAGGAGTTGGGAGATTGTTTTTAGCTTAATGAGGATAGTTTAGACTTGGCAAGCAGTTGAGCGTAGATCGAACATCGGCGCTTAGAGGAAATCTCCCCCCTGGGTTTTCTTTGTTGCATCACCGTTAATTTTGAGGCGCTCTCTCACATTCAAGCTTACAAATTCACACTCACGCGCACACACAGCTGTCTTTTGACACCTGCCCCGTAATGATGCTGGAGAATACTTGGAGACTGAGAAATGCTTTACCTGTGAACTCTTAGATAAGTATGGTCTTTTTCAGCCGAGGACTTTCTTCCTCCTGGTACCTATGCTGAAACAAAAACTCTTTCCAGAATGTGATTACTTTTTAAACTTTATTATGTAAAGATTTATCATTAGTCAGATAAAAAGCCCATTTGACTGTGTGCCAGCCTAACTTTCCTTCCCCTCTTCTTCCATCATCTAGAGTCCTCCTTCTCGGTGTCGGCCTCATCGCGCACACCATCCATAACCTTCGGAGACTCCTTTGATCTCCTGTGCCTGGTCAAGCCCCGCCATAACCCACGCGTCCCCACTTCCGTCACCTGGCACTTTAAGCCAGCTGGAACAGAAATCGATGGCGAGGCTGAAGGAGAGTTCAAAGAACTGGTGACTTTCACACGCGAAGGCACGCTGCAGTGGGGGGAGCAACTGCTGGGATTGGGCACCCGCACCACCGTGGACCGCTCCCACTCCCACACCAATTTCTGGCTGTCTGTGACCCGGGCCGGGCGCCGTGAGGCGGGCAAATATCGTTGCACTGCAGTCCTGTGGAGGAGGAACTACGACAACAGCTGGAGCAGAGTGGCCAATCGCACTTCCAACCCACTTGGCATCAGTGTCCTACAGCCAGGTAAAGCTGCAAGACTGTGTTGCCAGGTTGACACACACCTAATTGGAGTGGACACAGACCAGCACACAAACGGGGATAAACACAGATTCAAACATACAGTCACACACAGACACACACAGACTTATACACTTTCAAATAGGGTGAAGGCACCAGAGCTTAGAGGATTTCTACCTGCTCTAATTGCTCTTAGTCTGTGGTTTAGCCACTAATTGGAGTTTCTGTGGATGTCCTTGTGTGTGTGTGTGTGTGTGTGTGTGTGTGTATGACTGAGTATGCAGGGCAGGGTGGAGCCTCCTAATGGAGCGCAGTGAATGGATTGCTAAATATCCCACAGGAAGAGAAAACTGAGTGAAGGAGGGAGGAGAGAAAGTAGCAAAGGACAGAGACGGAGCGAGAGAGAAAGTGTGATAAAGGGAGTGAGCGATCTGTCCTTGAACCCTTTTCCTCAGCGGAGGCATTAAACTGTCTATTCCACCCTCATTGGCCTTCTGTGCTTCACAGGCACACTCACATGCACGCACAGAACCCATTCAGACACAGCCCAATTAGTGGCCGAATGCAAACAAAAAACCCCCACAAAGAAGCACAAACCCACTTTGGCCCAATTTAGCCCAGTCTGGTGTACCTTAACAGTACGATACTTCATTTATTCAGGTGAATTTACCTCTGGAAAAAAGCTCATCCTGCTGATAAAATAACCCACTATTTTCGTAGGATTTAAAGCAGTCCAACTAAGCGTTGTTGTACCTGCTGTACAACAGGGGATCCGATTTGTTGGATTTAGCAGGAAGAATGTCAGCGAGATGTGTGGGTGGGATGACAAGTAGGCTTTCAAGTGTTAAAATAATATCAGCAATCATTGAAGTGAAATACAAAGATTTGGTCTGCAGTGTTCTATATGTGACCGTGAACAATGCGTGCCTGCAGGCACCTGTTCAGGTGGGGATAAGTGATATGCTGTATTGAGTTCAGAGGCACTTTGTGATGATCAACAGCACTTTTCAAGTCGGCCAGATGAATGTCGTTGCACGTATAGTATGAATAGTCTTTCATTCCGTGGTGCTGTTAATTCAGATGCTGTTGCAGAAAGTCATACTGCAACAGATGAAACTTTCTTTAGCAAAGCATCTTATGGTGAAAGTCAATTTGGTTGTTTTGACCAAGTGTCCCACGTCCAGTAGAATTTCAGCAAAATCATATTTTCATCAATACATGTTCTTGTCAGTCAGTACAATACACTGACTCAGCTTTCGTACTTGATCCAAGGTCAAGATGACCCAGCTGAACATCACCTCTCTTCCTGTTCTCAAACTCAACTCAGACTTAATGTCTCTCCCGCTGCGGTCCTCAGTGTAACCCACGCATGCACCTCCAGATGAGTGCAGATGGGACTAAAACATGTAAGAAAGAAATAAGAGCAATAAGAGTTCAGTTTTATTATCTAGAATGCAGCAATACATAATGCAAACATGTATTAAACAAACCTACAGAAGCACCACAGTGCAGAGACGGTGCTTTACTTGCGTGACTGATTCTGCTCTGACCTTAACCGCTCATGCAGACCGCGCTGCATCTCCGGCCCCTTCAAAAAGTATTTGGAAATCAACGTATCATCCTGAATGCTCATTTACCTCCTGCCCGTGTGCAGTTTACTTTGTTTATCCATAACCAGAAAAATGTAAAAGGACACAAACACACAGAGACAGACATTTCATAGCAATCAGGGGTCTCCTCCTTCCACTCTCTTTTCCAGCGGTGTCTGTCTCTAAGACAAAGTGATCGGTTAGCTTGGTAATGCCATTAGTTACCATGACGATGTGATCAGTTATCGACTTCAATCCAATCAGTAACCGTAACGATGCAGTCATTCTGTGCATGAGGGCACTGTCACACAGGGGAGGGCGAGCGACTGATTTCCTTTATCTCATTGGTTGCCAAAGCTTATTTCAGTCATGGTCATGCCGTGTTCATGTCCACTGCCTCTTATGGGGCTTTCTATCTTCTTCTTCTTCTACATTTCTTTTTTTGGTTGTGTTGTCAGACCTGCATTTAGGCCGATGATTCATTTGTCAAAATGTAGGACGTGTCTTTCTGCCTCACGCCTCTCCTCACCATCTGTTTTTCCTCACTGTTTCCCTAAATGTTAACCACTCCTGGCTAAATGAGCGGCTGGCATTTACTGTTCCTTTCCCACAGAAGTGGGATAAAGGAGAGTGTGTGTAATGAGGTGTGAGCAAACACAGCATCTGACCAGATACATAATTGAGAGACTTTAAACCATGCTTCCAGAGGTACTTTTTCAATATGTATGAGCTGCTTTGGCACCGTACATACATACTGCATATGGGCATGCCGCACACCTTATGGTCAGCTTCTGCAAGCTTTCATGTTAATATCTGACAGGTTGACCAGCTTGTTAAAAATGTACTGTTAAGAAACCTTGAAATCTGGCTACTTTGACCTTTGACCTACTTTGATGTACCACTACATTCAAATAATAATAATAATAATATATATATATATTTTTTTAGTGGCTTACCAATGTATAAAGAATCACCCAACAGAAAAACAGCTTCTCTCAGCTTTCTGATGGTCTGTTATACCGCTATCTTTAATTCAGAAGAAAGGTACATGTGTGCCAAGCATAGGGAGGTTTGTATATGTGAAATGGCTCTCTTCATTAAAATATCGCTGAACTTCAAAAGCAGGGACGTAAAACTTGTTTGCCCTTGATCAACAGAAGAAAATAAAAATGTTGGAAGTCGATGAAAGCCAGACCAAACCCTCTGAGAAGGAGTAGGCTGGTCAGCGTTATACACCGTCAAACTAGTGGGGTGTCTGTAGCCCAGTCCAAGCCTACATTTTCCAGATTTCATTAACAGTACGATGCCTGTCCCATGAGTCATATCAGACAAGTTCACCACCATATCTGCACACACATGCAGTTATTATGTTCATTGTGAGAGGCAACTCTGTGCAGCAGTTTGGCTTGAATTATCCACCATAGCCTACATGGAGAAAACCATCGCTCACATAGGAGCACAACCATCATCATCCTATACAAGAGCACAGTGTCTATGTGTGCGTGTGTACACACATTTGGAGGGGGGTTGTCTCCCTGAGCAAAAGTGTAATTATCTTATGATGGAACATGATTCCGTATTAGATCCCACAGCAGAGTATAGTCGCCAACAAACGGAAATAACATAAACACGCCGTGGCTATACAGCTTCACGTACAGTGGTAGTGATATTAGATTTCACCTGATTGAGTTTTCTCTTTGTATCTTTCTGAAACGCAATAATGGCAAACACATGTTCAGCATGGCAGATCACCGGGGAAGCCTCAGTCTCTCTAACACAATCTAATATCATCTACTCATAACGCAGACTACACACACACACACACACTCGTACGCAGAAAACACAAAACTAATTATGCTGAATCTTCCCTAATGGAACGAGAATTTAGATTAATGATAATTTGGGGAGATCAATACATTTTTCTCATCACTGTAGTGTGTGCGTGTGCACTTTTGTGCGCGCGCGTGCGTGCGTGTCTGGTATGAGGAGCGGGATATTAAGGCCGCCTGGTTATTGGCTGAGTTAGAATGATGATGGTGATGATGGGGTGGGGTGTCCCACTTAGAGTTTCTCCTCATCTAATCTCCCACACATGCGTTTCCCTGGCTACCTTTCGCTCACATGATCAAACATCGCAGTGCAGGAATGGATTCCTTTTTTATTTTTGCTTGTTCCTAGCCTCCTCTCTTGTTTTGCTCCCTTGTGGTTGCGCTTTGAGTTAGAGAATATATTCCTCATACCGTCATGTCCCGCCTTGTGGGCCAGCAGTTGGAGATGCCGCGTGCGCCCTCCTTTCATGCCACTGAAGTAGTTGCCTCCCAGGCTTTTATTGATAATGCTGCCTTCACTGCAGTGACTGGAGATTGCTGCGTATCAGGGAATAGATGGGAGCTGTCTGTCTTAGGGCCTGGCCTGTCACCCTCATGTCTTCTTTTTCTTTCTATATTGTGTTCTCACTCTTCCCATAAGTATCTAATGTCTTCTTTCCCCTTTACTCTCACTTAGCTGCATGTTTCCCTGCAAACGCCCCCAGCTTCTGCCTCAGTCTTGTGATTTTCAGTATTTTATAATTCCCTTCTTCCCTCCTCCTCATAATTCTTCAGATAGCTTCTTCACCATTGTTAGTATTTCCTGTATGATAAGGATATGGAAGCTCTGCTTGTTTTTTTGCACAATAGAGGCTTTACCACAGTGTCATTGCTGGTGACAGGGTTCTAAATCTTTTTTGTGCCCCTTTCTTTTTTCCCTTTTTTTTTTTTTTTTTGTTGGCCTGCGATGGATGTAGTTTGGGATTGCCACAAGCTCACCTGAGGCAGAGCTCTGTGTACGGGGCTGCTGCATCCATTTCTGAAACACATCACCTGCCTCATCAAATGTGTTCTTTGCATATGCAAATGTTCAACGTGCAGTCATGGGCCGTTTGTCTGCACACACGCGCATAAACGCGCAAGGTCGTGATGTGTGATAAATTAAGAGACTTTGAGGGGTGTGGTGAAACGGAAAATAATTTCCCAAAAAGGTTTTTTGATTAATCACGTCTGTTTCAGACATTCAAGGTCAGGTTCCCTCCGATCGCGTCTTCTTCTTTCTCACGCGAGCGAATCCTCACGTTCTCTCTCGTGCACTCACAACGGCACATTTTTCTGTCAAACCCAATCCAATCTCCGGCTCGTTTCCTTGTTCGGCCCTATCTGCCGACACAATGAGATTCTCTGTGTTGTGTCTCTCCATCTCTCATAAGCACCCGTGTGTGTATGTGTGTGTGTGTGTGTCCTGCTGTTGCTGTAATTGAAGTCGTAACTCAGAGCTAGATACAGTGCTGCTGCTCCCCATGTAAATCAGCAGCTAATAGTAGGAGCGAGCAGAAAACGGCCCTGCAGTGCTGCCTCCTGAATACACACCCGCTCTCGCCCTCCTCCATCCTGCACTAACAGAATGGCCACTGTTCTGTGGTTTAATGTGCATAATGTGTTTTATGCTCATCGGCAGACCCCTTTCAAACACACACACAGGCAAGCATGAAGACACATGGCTCAGTCTGATACATCTTGTGCTCTCCCCTTTGTGCAAAGTTTTTCTGGGTCATTAATGTCCCGAACGTTGCCCTGACCCCAAGAGGATGCACACCTCTTGTGCATCCTGTTCCTGCTCTCCAGCCTGCTTACAACAGTCAGTCTTTCAGACAGGCTGGCGGGAAATAGGAAATGAATTTGGTTTGACATTGTGTTTTACAACTAGCTATGAATATATATTGCATGGGTTTGCCCTGTATGCGGATGTGTTCAAGGCTGTCCTTATGTGCAGATATCCCTATAATAGGCCCAGTCTTAATGAAATTATTCAGGGGGATTTGTGGAGTAGAATTGAGAAGTGGTGATATCCCTTTGACACAATGGGATCATAGATACATCATGGTCGTTAGCATAGACATTAGCCTCCTAGTTCAGAAGAGAAGCCAATTGTCAGTTGGGTGAAGCCTCTCCCTCGTTGTTTCTGACACTCTTATCTATGCCCCCGCTCACAGAGGTCCAGACAAGCTGGCATTTGTAGCATTGTATGTTGTGTGTAAAGTGGCAGGGGTTGGCAAGTAGCATCAGGCCAAAGCGTGCTGTCCTGCAGAGGATTGGGGTGTGTCTAAAGCCTTCAGTCCTGACATGCTTGGTGTCCTGGCTGTGGATAAGCCCCAGGCTGTGCTAAGGCTAATGCTAAAGGCGGAGCAGGCAGCCATTAAGACTATAAGTCCTCTGGAGTGGAGCTGAAGAGGCTGCCTGCTGCTTTTCAAAATCCCCCCAGGAGCATGTTCTCACTTTCTGTCTTTTACATCTCTCTCATCTTTTCCAGGCTCTCTTCCTCCCTCTGCACCCTCACTTTCACTTGTCTTGTGAATATCTGTTCAGCTGATGATTTATCCCTTAACTTTTCCATTTTTCTCTCATCCTGTCTTCTTTAAGAAAAAAAATCTCATCCCTCTCTATGTTCACCTTTTTTTTTTTTTTTTGCTTTTATTCATTCCTCTTGTGTGTGGCTCTTTCTCCCTGTCTCTTGCCCACTTTTTCTCCCTTTAAAGTGGAGGCATTATATTGTGGCCTAGTAGAAAGCTTGTCAGCTCAGTGGTCATTAAGTAATCATTAGACTATTTAAAAAAAAAAAAGAAGCCAAAGTCTTAGGCAGAGACCCAGCAGCACCTCTGGCGTTCACACTTCATTTACTGTATGCCTCATTAAAATTAATGTATCTACAGGTTAGTCTGTTGAATATTCATGCAAGCATCAGGTGATTAGAGAGACTGGCATAAATGACTGTAGGGCAAAGAGGTTATGACTGATCAATACAAAGACTGTGATGAAGGCACAGGACGAGAGGGTTGAATCAGATTTTTTTTTTTTTAACCTGAAACTCGATGTATTAAAAGACTTCACCTAAAGCGGCGACAGCACAAAACACACACGCAAGAAAAAAAAAAAAGGAAAATGAACTGCAATTTTCTCCCTTGACAAAGAAAAAAGGATAACTTTTTTTCTTTGATTTACCATCTCTAGCTGTATTCTCCTCTTCTGAGCGCTCGGCCGGGCAGTTTTGTAGATCCTTTGAAGTTATCCTAAAATTTTGTTATGAGCGTGTGCTTGTGTGAGCTGTGGTTGGTATGCTCTGATGTGCCACAGTAGCATCCTTAGCTGTACACTTCTCCTCCCCCTGGACTCAAACTTGTTTTCATCTGCTATGCTTCATAAACAACAATTGTGCAGTGCTGCTTTTGGGATTTGCAGTGCACTTTGCTATCCCCCCTTTTTTTTTTTTGCATCAAAACTGGGCTGTTGTTTGTAGCCTTTATGTACTTGCCTCCACTGATGACTAAATGGAATAAAGACAGTTTTGTCTCAACTCTGCACTTTCCTGTAGCTATTAAACCAGACAATATCCGCACACATGGAGAAGGGATGAGATGAGGGTTCAGTGAGCCAATTAGTGTGACTGCACTGTGTGGATTTGTGTGTACTGTAATGACTGTACATGCCCAGCAAACTGCTGAAACACAGTATTTCCAGTAGAGCCGAGACAATTGTGGACTGAGCCGTGCTCTGTCTCTCATTACACCTCCATTTCATCAAGTAAAATTCATTTCAGGCTTTCTGTGGAGCAAAAATCAGACTTTTTGATTAAACGTTATTCAGTCCTGGATGCTGATGTAAGGTTTAACTGAGTTGTGTGTTTTTTTTGTTTTTTTTGTTTTTTGAGGATGAGCTCACTGACATTCTTAAATATATCCTGGCCACCCTTGTTGATCATGAAGAAAGCGTTGCCCTGGAAACGGCAGGTGAACAGTGCAAGATGCTGTCAACGTTAATGCTCAAGGTTAAATGAAAAATTGTTATGTTTATTCCATGAGTTTAAAGAAGAGAATTCAAGTGTTACTACATAAAGAAATCCGTGCGTTGCTGTTCACACCCGACTAACAACTTGACTGGCACGTGAACTAATGCGGAGCAGTGAGAACAAGTGTTTCCAATTACGGATTTGTCTTACTTCGTGGATGAACCCTTGAGGCTTATTAAAGAAACGCTGTAGCAAAAAACGTGTGATGACAGTTAAAAAAAGGTATCGACAGCCTTGCTGACACACAAGAATGCAGAACTACTCTTGCTGTTTAGGGAATGCACATAGATGATAAGCATCCTTGTTAACAATCAACGCTTGAACTGCCTCCCTGTGCTGGTTTTCTTCCCACAACATAATGAATCTTCTCCCATCAGTGCTGCACATGAAAAAGCACTGCACACTGTACGCACATCATCCTGAATTTTTAGCTCGTCTGCTGCTTGCGTCAGCACATGCACTCTTGGTAGGAATGGCTATAGTGTAGCTGACAGAAGGAACTTCGCTCTCTGTGGGAATGGACACGTGTCAGGATTTGACAGGCTGATCTGTGAAGTCGCTTTCACAGCATGAGGATTCTGCAGGGAGCGGAGACTTTTAAGATGTTTTGGCGTATGAAAAGATGCATTTTCTTTCCTTTAATTTTTCTTTCTGCTTTTGTGCTCATTGTTCTCAGATTTTCTTTTTCTTCTACTTCTTTTTCTTTGTTTTGTTTTGTTTTGTTTTGTCCCTTCAGTGTATGCTTGACTGAGCAATAATAACTTGTAATAGCTCATGATGCTACTTAATAGCTCTCAAATAATTTGCCTATTTTAGATTTTTAAACGGCATATCTGTAAACACTGATGTACGAAAAAAGGCTTTCAGCCCCCAGTTTTTCTCCTGGCTGCCGATTCAAACTTCAGAATGGAAATGGCAGAGAATCGCTTTGTCCTGTGCCAATCCAATCCTGCATGGTTCCACTTCAGGAGGTTCGGAAGTAATTCTCCTGAAAAAAAAAGAAAAAGAAAAAAAGGATTGCCAGGATTCCACAGGGCTCTACCGCAATTCCGGATAGGGACATTGTCGGGCTTCCTCCCAAGTCTAGTGGGTACAGAGGTAAAGGGGCAATGATGATGACTAATTTAAGATGCTAGCTTTACTCTTACGCAACATGGTGGTCTCACAATGTCTTGTAGACAGGCGTCTTTTGAATGCAGCTAAACACACGCATACTGAATGTACGCGGCAGCTTTGAAATATTACAAACGGCTCTCATTTTAGCATGCGTGCCAATCTGTGGATAAGGATGAGCCTCTCTAGGCAGATGGCTATGACCCTAGGCAGTCAATCATTCAGTCAGTCATAGCAAAGCCTAGCGTGAGCTAGAAGGATGCATGAATTTGGGGATACAGAAGGTTGTTTTACAAAGGAGAAACATAAAAAGGAATTGGGAAGCTTTAAAAGGAGGTCAGATATAGTTCAAGTTATCAAACAGGAAACAAAATGTACATGACAACTCATTAACATCGAATTAATACAAATGCACTGCATATTGCACATCATATCTGTTTTTATTTACAGTTTTGGGTTTTTTTTTTTACAGATATGCCTGACTCTAAAAGCATCAATACCCAAATTTTCCTTTGAAAATAAATTTTTCAATAAAATCTTTCTTTTAACTTGGGGGGGAAAATGTCAAACTGTGCTTCCATCTCAAAATATAAAAACGGTTCGGAAATGGTCGGATGGAGGACGAGTGGAAAAAGAATATGGATGTCATCCAGCATTTTATGCCAGCTTTAGGTACTCGACAGTTTTTGATATTCAGTGGAACAGATGCATTGCAGCATTGCCAAAACTGTAGGTTTGAGAATCTATGGTGCTATTTGTGATCTCAAGTATATGATATCTAAGTATCAATTTTGGGGTTTTTTTGTGTCTGTTTAATCTTTATGTTGTTAATTACAATAAAAACTGCATCTATAGATGCATTACAACAGGCAGTTTTTTAAAACTGCTGTTTTAATCCATCCAGAAATCACCCATGTCCTTTAGATAATGCTAGCTGATACCTCAAAATGTGTTTTACACTTATTCTGGTGTGAAGAAAGATGGCATTTCCTCAAGATGCATGTCTATAGCTGCTAACATGTATGAAATCTGTTTCCCTGCACACGAGTTCTACCAGTCAAATTGTTGTTGTGCAGATAAGATGGTTAAAACTAGTTATAGAGGTGGTGTGCCAATTCCACTGGGAAAAACTGCTAAAAAATAAACTATAAATGCAAAACTATGCAGACCTGTTTGGCTTAATGTATGAATATTTGATTACTTGCAAGTACCCCTGTTGTTATGATTGTTGAAGACAGATCTTCACTGTATTATAACAAGTATTTTCAGGTCTCATGTAAATTACAGAAGCTCTTACATCATGAAAAAATGTGCTTTTCACGACAGGAACGGAGAATTATGAGGTGCAGGTGGACATAAGATGTGTGAAAACACACAATTTCTGTCCTTGTGTTTTCATACATTCTATGACAAGGATGTTTATGTCTACACGCATTTTTGTGGTTTTCTACATACTTTGTGCTCAACTAATCCCTCTCCCCCCAGGCATTTGACAGTGGGACTCTGGTTGCGGTCACACCTGATGTACCTGCAACTAATCCCATCGCACAACCAATGTCACTGTAACCAATCCTGTCACAGCACTCAGGGCAGCCTCAGTTCCTTCCTGACATCTCAGTCACACCTCACTGTCGTCTCCTTCCTCTCCTATCTGCTCTCTTCCCTCCTTGCTTGACTTTATAAATGGATTCCTACTTCGTTTACTTTCTGGCAGACTGACAAGACCCCCCCCCCCCCCCCCAACTGCTTTTGTCTTATATCTTACTTAATAACGTAGCCCTACTTTGCAATCCACCCCACTACCATTCACCCTTGTCTCTTCTCCTGTTCTGCATCTTATCATACATTTTTACTTTGATACCAGCAGACCTCCCATCCCTGCAGCTTTGGTTTTCTTGACATTTCCCTCTCCTTCCTGTTCCCTTCTTTCTCTCTTTCTTCATCAACCGCTGCACCCACCCACACATCACTATCTTTTCCTGCCCTGGTGCCACCAGAAATAAACCTAGCAACATGTCGTCTGTCACAAAACAGAAATTGCATTGTGTACCTGTCACCAGCGCTCACATTTTCCTATACCCATAGAAATGACTGTCTGCTCCTTTTCCTTTTTCTCCCTTTTCCCCCATCTCCCTTCATTCCTTGCAGAGAGTAAGCTGAGAGTGCAAAAGAACAACCAGTCTCAGGTGTACCTGGAAGACAGCCGTGTCAGGATCAATTGCTCCATCACCTCCCAGACCAACCAGGACTCCCAGCATACCGTGATGTGGTATGTGAGACGAGCGACCGGGTCGGAGGCTGACGAGCTCCTGCTGAGGATCGAACGCTCCGGGGCCTTCGAATATGGCGCCTACGCAGATGAGGAGAGACTGAGACGGCGTGTGCAGGCTGAGAGGTTGTCACCCCGTCTGTATGTGCTGACGCTGAACAGGGCTGAAAGCAGCGATTCTGGCACGTACTACTGCTTGGTGGAGGAGTGGCTGAGTGACCCAGATGGAGTCTGGTATCGACTCTCCCGGGATTCCTCAGGGTTCACGCAGGTTCTGGTCAGAAAACCAGGTGAGCAAGCAGTGCTTTTCCCTTTAACCAAATCCATGTTTATTCCCACTGCAGCGAGGTAGCAGCTGCCACTTAAGCCCTACATTTTGTGATCCTTTAAACCACTTAACCATTGTTAACTCAATCCTTCCTCCAACTTGCTTTCCTCCCTCTATGACATGCTATGTCTCACTCCAATGACCTTACACCTGCCCCAGCCAGAGCTCAGGTGGAAAAAAGATGGATTGAAGTCATGCCAGCTGATGGAAAACCCTAATCCTCTTGTCCAGAATTCAAAAACTTGAGCTTAAAGCTATGATGTTCCAACTGCCACCTACACTCTGACATCCCACCTCATTACAGTTATTTTAGGAACTCTCCAACTTGTATCTTTTTCCTCTCCCTAACTGAATTTTCCCTTTTCTCATTTACCTAAACCCTCCTACTCTTCATATACAAAGAGATTCTTTGTCTCACCCCATAAATGCCAATAATAACTGAACAGTCCTGCTGAAGGTGACTTTTCAGGCACTTGGGGAGCAGTATTCATCTGCCAGGTGTGCTATTTACAATGCAGAATTTATATCATTGATCAGGCATCTGTCCAACTAGAATGTGAGGATGAAAACACCTGGTGATTAGCCCGTAGAGTAAGAAGTGCTTACAGTAGTATGTTTTTAAGTTGAATCTGGTCTACCAGTGCATAGTTGAAGCACTCAGCTACTCACGCAAATGAAAATGTTTTGAAATATGCGCATCGTATACAAGGCTTGTTTTGGGGAGACTAACTCGTCCCTTTCATGCTTCAGAGAGTTAACACAATATATGTGGAAACTCATCATGCAACATGGACTGTAACTTTTATTATTCATGACCCTATAGATTTAAACTTTTATGGACATGTAAACATCTTCATAAGCTAAATATAAAATGCGGTATAAACTTCGTAGATGTTCATTAAGGTGTTAAAACATTCACCCAGGAAGTCATCCAGAAATCTGCCTGTCGAGAAAAAAGATGAGGGGAGACGTGTGCCAGAACTCTGCTTTTTTTCCCCTGCTTTCCTGCTGTGCTTTCTGCTTCTCATTATGCTTTAACAAGGAGACCGTTCCAAACTGTGTGTGAGATGGGTCCAGGCATGCCAAGTCTGTACTGTCATTTTTTTTAAAACTGCAGTGGAACTGGGTCATAGTATCACCCCTGAAGGACTGTAGTATAACCGCACACCAGACACAGTAGCCTTGGGGTAGGATCCAACCCTGCTGGGAAGCTGAAAGACTAGTGATAGCTCTGGGCAGCGCTCTGAGATTTATTTATTTTTTCCTTTTTGTTTGTGCATTTGGGAAGTTTAGTGTCCCATTTTCAGAATCATTTGCTGTTTTGTAGTATTAATTTCTTTGGACTTGTTCAAATTAGAGCAATGACTGGCATTTATTTTGATTCATTTAAAAAGAACATCTCTTCATGATTTTATCAGTAAAACACTGAAATACAGCTACCGAATGCCAAACTGACAGCAAAGAAAAAAGAAAATCATCATCACAGAAGCGTTTTTTGTATGGGGAAATAATAATATAATATTAATATGCTGCTATTCTGAAGATCTTCAGAATAGCAGCATGGTAACCTACTAATTAACTGATTTGTTTGTTTTGTATTTGAACTTGAACTAAGCTGAAATTATTAGAAATTTCTTGGAGAGCTTCAGGGTCTTCAATTTCTGTTTATTTTCCGGACCCCTGCAGAGGTTCGCTTGCAGGTTGAAGAACTGGAGTCAAACATGACTGTGGAAGAGTCCGGTCCAATCCGACTAGGCTGCAGCATTCCCTCACAGTCATCCCGAAACTCCCGCTTCTCCGTGTCCTG
Organism: Simochromis diagramma; assembly: GCF_900408965.1. Classification (NCBI taxonomy): domain Eukaryota; kingdom Metazoa; phylum Chordata; class Actinopteri; order Cichliformes; family Cichlidae; genus Simochromis; species Simochromis diagramma. The sequence goes on from NW_024387320.1 coordinate 1,332,423, forward strand.
GTATGTAGAGCGCCCTAAAAACGACAACAATGAGGATCAGCCAGGGGAAGAAGAAGGAGACCGGGAGTGCGTGTTCTCCATTGGACATGATGCCGTTTTTGGAAATGGAAACTGCAGCCCCATAGAGGAACCCGGGCCAAATTCTCGCTTGCAGTTTGAGAGGATGGCCTCTGATCAGTACAGCCTGACCATTCAAGGGGCCCGGCCAACAGACGGGGGCCGATACTACTGCCACGTCGAAGAGTGGCTGCTCAACCCCCGCAACGTATGGTACCGCCTGGCCACCAACAATTCTGGGTACACTATTGTCAATGTATTACAACAAGGTAAGCTCGTAAAAGACAGAATCTTTTGATCTGTCGTGACACTGAAGATTGCACAAAGCTATACTTTTATCAATGGCTGCCTTCTAACAGCATACTGGTAATTTATTACCAATTAGCTACTGCTTATTTGGAAATCTAGGCTTATCATAGGTATTGTCACACTGTGCAGTCCTAATATCTCCTAATATGTGTTTTGGTGCAGGCAAATGGAAACTAATAATAAGCAAGTTATGCAGCTCTTAGTTACTTTTTTTTTTCTCGTAATTTCTATCTTGTGGGATCTGGCTTCCTCAGTTGCAATTAACAAGTAAAAATGAGAGCCAGACATGGCCGCTTACTGTTTAGTACTGAAGCTGAGTCATTTACAGTGTCAAAAACTGTGCTGGTATTTAAAGCAGTAAAATAAATCAAATTACAAGGCTCAATAAATAAGAGAAGATGATTTAGAAGTGCAAAAAGTGCAAGCTGTAAGAGACCTGCACTCTGTATTTATCAGTACTCAGCTATGTTTATTATTAACCCTCTGAAGTCTGACTCACATTGTCCTGTTCGTTGGTTCCCCTGGTTTCATTGTGTAAAAATGCTTGCGTAATCTTATTTCTAACGAGTACAATCTGGTTATATACATCTTTTATTCAGTAAATTCTAGCCTATTCAAATGTGCTGCAGTGACGCCAGGTGAACTTCTAAAAGTTTATGACTACAGACAGAAAAGAGAAAAACTCTGAATGTTCTCTATTTACAGTCATTAAGGTCATTTTGTTTTTCTCCATTACAGAGGGCCACGTCATTTTCCTTACTTCCAGATATATACACGCTGATCAAAAAGGCACTGAGCTTATCTAGGAAAAAATCTAAGTTCCTTCTGTTTTTGCCAAAACTTGGTAAAACTATTTTTAAAAGCCGGAAATCCTGTTAATTATTGTTTTACACAAATTCTGAGAGGTGTAGTTTTCAATTTCTTTTTCCCCCCACTTATTCTCACATAACCACATATTCATTCATGTGACATCATAGCAGCTTACATATGCTGATACAGCAGCTTCTCAGGTGGAAGTAAGAAATATAATATGTATGTATATATATCAGCAAGTGGTGATATTTTGACACATGAATGAGAAACTTTTGAAAGAATAAAACAACTAACGTGTTTATTTTCTGCCAACAGTGTCCACCGTCCAGTCAGTGGTGTGCTCCAATAGCTCCCTCTTCTACTTTGTCTTTTTTTATCCCTTCCCCATTTTTGGCATCCTCCTCATCGCCCTGCTGCTAGTCCGCTACAAGAGCCGCAACAACAGCAAGAGCCAAGAAGGCAAGAACGGTGCTCCCTTACTGTGGATTAAAGAACCTCACCTCAGTTACTCTCCCACCTGCCTGGACCCGCCAGCTCTCAGCCTGCACCCCGGCTCGGTCGACTAAGCAAGGGTCCTGCCCGACTGCCTCGCTTAAATCGTGGATTTAGCCTACACTATGCCAGGGAGCAGATCTGGACTCCACCTTCAGACCTTACTGTCGTTCACTGCTGTGTTGAATTAGTCAATCAGTTGATCAGTTTGAAAATTCACACCCTGGTGGCTGTCTGTTTTATGTTAAAAAAGTGTGCGTGTGTGTGTGTGTGGATGAGGTTGTGTCTAGTGTGTAAGCACAATTAACTGTGCACGTGCAAAGTGTGGGAAAGGAAGTATCATGAGGCTCTCTCATTTTCTTTTTGTTTTGTCTTTTTTTTGTGAATCTTAATTTCTTAGTTGCATCTTTATTACTCTGAATATTCGTCTATTTTTCAAAAGAGTGCGGGGAGGGAAAAAAACTGTGCACATGAGATCACGGGCCAATTTAGGAAGAACATTTAAGAGAAGGAACTCTATAATCAACTCTGGCATTAAGAGTATGCCAAAAAAAAAAGTCTCAGCACTGATCCAGGAGCAGCTACAGCCTTGCCCACTATGCTGGTTGCCATAGTGATGCTTTGCGCCCACTGACTTCGTAGCTGCCGACTTGGTTGCCAGGCTGCATAGAGACAAAGGCTAGGACACACAAGTCTGTGTCCTAAGTGAGGATGTGTGTATGTGTGTTGGCCCACCTGCCTTCACAATGAGTTTAGCTTGGCAGACAGAAACAGGTCCTGGTGTGCCACTTAAACACTGCCAGACACTCTGGCCTTAGTGGGAGACTGTCCCACTCTTCTTCTCCCAGAAAAGAAACTGCAAGCGAAAGAGTGGGAGATGGGGAAATTATGGAAAATAAATGAACAGCTCCCTCCTGCTGAGGATATATGTACTTTAACACAAGTGATTTTTTTTCAGTGCCAAGTCCTCCTTATTTCCTCAACAGCTACTCTTTGAAATTTTAAAGGGGGGGGGGGGGTTTCAAAGGCAGATTGTAAATACGTCTTCTTACCTCCTGCTGTGGATTTATGGGACTTGTTGGCAAAAACAAAAGAAAAAAATGTACTTATGTTGAATCAGTTGAGTTGTCCTGGTTGAATTTCCACATTCTTGATTGAAATTGAATTCTTGCACATTTCTTTGAATTCCCCCGTACGACCACGAAGTCCTACATCTTTAAAAGATATCAGATGCATATTTTTTTTAAGGGATTTGTATAGCGCCACACTGAAGATTAAAAATGTGTAGATGTATCATAAACCACTAAACACATTATCTACACATCAGAAGACCAGTTTATGATGACAAATGTTTGACTTTTGTGATTATTCTAAGGTTGTTGTTTTTTTCTATTTATTGTTTTATACTGTTTTGCATAGCTTTGTAAGATTTTCTTTTTTGCTTTGAATTTCAAAAAAAGAAAAAAAAATGCTTCTGCTTGTGTTGCCAGGCAACTGCACCAAGCACATATGTCAATAGCCTGTGTGTTGACAATGTGGTAGAAGTAGAAATGCTAGATTTGTCCTGCGCATTTCATACCAGGTTGTCAAGTTCGGTCAGTGTCAAAACACTGTATATCTATAACTATAATGAAATTTACTGTGGCTTTAAATATACAATAGTTGACCAGGCAAGTCACAAAAATAGATTCACGTAAATGCTTATAAAATTTTTTTTTTTTTTTTTTTTTTTTGCTCGAGTCGCATTTATTTAGTGAAGTGTGATGTAACACCTTAGGTAGGATGTTTGGTCAAAGACAGCGGAACTGTTTAACATGTCTTCTAATCAAGGATTCTGGCTGAAGGCATCCGCTTCAGCTCCCCTGACGCAAGGGAGAAGGATTGAAAACCTCTGTTGCCTTCTCTGGAGTGCCAGGGGAGGTGTGAAATCCTCTATCCAATGTGGGCCTAACCCCCATTCACTGCCAGACTGGACATGAGAACTCTTGAGAAACGTGACATTATTGTCGTCTCAGTCGTGTCAACGTGTATATTGCATGACAATATTGCAGGAGGAAATTTGATGTTTTGTAAACTTCGAACTCTGTGAATTGTGTTCGTGTGACAGAGCCCAGCCCAGCCCCTCCCCCTCCCCCGCCCCCGCCCCACCCCAAACTTCCTGAGCCAAGAGCGAATACGAAGCCCCGGCCCCAGTCATCATTTACGATATCTGACTGCCAATTCTACATGCCCTTTGAGCCTGTGAAATAGATCATTTCAAGAATGGGTGTTGTGGAGACTGTGTTTGATATTTATTGCTCCTATTCGTCTTTTTAATGCTTTGCTTTTATGCAGCATTTCATTAAACATATTTATGTCAAAAAAAAAAACAACAAAAAAGAAGCTACAAGTATGTTTCCTATACTGTGACACGAGCTACACAGCTTCCTAGTTTTTTTTTTATTTTCTCCAAATGATCCTTTTCAAGTAGACAATACCATTTTAATCTGAGTGAGACTGGGAGTTAGAAATGTGATGCATGTGCAGCAAATACAGCTACAACTAACCTGATCAGTGTCATAACAGAACCTGGAGCATCAACTAGCCGTCCATCCGTTATTATGCATATGCCAACATGATTGGATAAACACATTTTTGCGGATCATATCCTATCCCGGGTCAGGTGCAAGGTGCTCGGGGGAGAAAAAAGTGCCACACAGTGGAAACGAGACAAGTAGTACCAGCTCAAAGGCCAGCAATATAATGAGGCAACATTTTGATTTTTGAAACTAAGCAAATTCTACATGCATAAAACTGGCCTGTTTTGTATACATAGCAAATGACTTCCCCTTTTTTGCATTATGATTTCTCAATGGTCCTAATTTTCTAAGTGTTCTCTCACATGAGCTTGCCTAACAAAGACCTCGGTGGTCAAAATATTGCCTTATTATTTTTGTGTTTGTTTATGACTACATCTCTTGACAAGATTTAAAAATAAAAAAAAAACTCACAACAGGAAGGAAGTCAGTGACATAAATAACTGGTGTGGTTTGACAAAAATGGTTTCCACTTCTTATGAGCTTGTGCTATCGTCAGCGCTAAATCGAAAGCTAAGAAGGAACTCATTTGTTGGTTGAGTGATTGCCTTTTATGAATCTCAGACATTTCCAGGGATGCTGGATGGGTAAATGGTGCCCACAGAACAGCTGCTTCGGCTTTAATGTGTAAATCCCACAATCTGAGACTTAATTCATGCAACATTAATTGTATCTTTCTAGACTTTAGCCAGGAAGTGGAGGATGCGGTTGTGGTTTTTCATGTCACATTGCTCACTACCATCAGTAGCGCTGTACAGTCAGTCTCTAGTGTTTCTGTGGTAATAATACCACCCATACCTCCCAAGATCTCTCCACACATTCTGACAGTCTTGTAGCTGTGTTTTGAGGGCTGCATGTTCTGGCTGTGTGCTGGCTCCGGATTTAGGTGTAAAACAGTGTGTGTTGATGTGTTCAGTTGAACCAGTGATGCTTTATTTTCACTGATGTATTTTTATATGACCATGGTTAATTTATTTTTCCTTATGTTATTCTATCGAATAGTTACCATTGTGACCATTGAAGAGACACTTAGCTATTGTCAGTTTATTGCAATAAAAATACATTGATTGCCTCTTCCTGTTTTGCTTCCAACCGTATACATTTTGCAGAGTTTGGAGATGCGTCATTAAACCGATTTATCTATCAGTTCTTTTCACAACAGTCACGACTTGCTGAGCTGCTTTCTACACCCTTGCAAAACATCTACATTTTCTTTAAATGATACTAGCACTATAGGAGGCATGGTTTTTGTTCAGTTAGTGTAAGATTTTTGTCCTTTGCTGGGCAAGAGTTACTGTATTCTGTATGTTCTGTGTTTATTTTATGAATGTTTATTTATTCATTTGAGTTTGTGCGTAAAAGGAATTTAATCATCATGTTAAAGTATATATGTAGATCGATATGTTTTTGTAGTTTCACCTCTGTATACCATTACAGTGAATTTTAACCAAACATTCAATTAATGTGATTGAAGTGCAGACTTTCAGCTTTATATCAATTGATTTATCAAACGCACAGCATTAACAGCCAGTTTTATACAAAGTCCTCGATTTTCAGATGCTCAAAAGAAAGTGAACAATTGACAATCGTTTTTAAATTATAATATATACAAGGTATGAGGTCCAACAAGATGTAAATATAAGTGGAGGATGAGGAAAAAAACAAATCTAACACTGTTGTCAAAATCTACAGTCAAGAGATGCTTTGCTGAATGGAAATACAGATTTTACAACAATGTGCAAACCACTGACTAAAAGATTAACTTGTACCAGAATGATGAGAAGAGAAAAGTGTGGAGGAGACAAACTGCTCATAGTCTGAATCCACATTATCTCAAACATGGTGGAAGCAATGTGATGGCCTGGGCATGTATGACTGCCAATACCAGTGAAAGTGATGGGATTAACTCTGAAGTTTACAGCTCTTTGCTCATATTCAGCTGCAAAGCTGATTTAAAAAGTGCTTCACAGTTTAAAGGGATAATGACCTAAAGCATTCTGCATAACAACCCAAGAGTTTATCAAGGAAAAACTGTGATGTTCTTCAATGGCCAAATCAGTCACCTGATCTAAACCCATCAGAGGATGACTTTCAGTTACTGAAGACAGAACTAAAGGCAGAAAGATGAGCAGCTACCAAAAGTGGATGCAGTAAAGATCTAGCAAAGCATCTTTGCTAGATCAAACAAAGGACCAAACATGGCATTGGGTGATGTCCATGGGTTCTAGGCTTCAAAAGGATTGAATACTTTTGTTAAACCTCTTGAATTAAAGCTGAAACTCGGCACTCCAATCACATTTATAGTAAAAACATGTTGCGGTGGTGTACGGAGAAAAAAAATTACAAAACTTGTATCATAACTGTAAGTTGGATCTTGGAGATCCTCACGCAAATTAACCAGCAACTTAAAAAAACCAAACACTTCTGCAGTTACATAACTCCAACAAAGGTGGAATTTCTCAATCTTTTACCATCACTCCATCAAACACTGCAGCAGTAAACTGTCTTCAGTCAGTCTATGCCATTTGTTTTTCTCCCAAATTCATATTTACCTGTTATAATGCACAGGAATACCCAGTGATGCCAAGAACAAATTCTGAAATTATTTCCATAAAGCATGGCCACAGAAAAAGAAAGGGTGAGGGAAAGAAATTGTGGTTTGGTTTTCATCTGGTTTTGTTATTCATGCAGATTCTCAACTTGCCTGAAAGGGAGGCCACCGTTAAAGATCTGTTGATGTAGATAGCTAGCACACACTGTTAACACATTGTTGGTTGTTGGGTGTTTTTTTTGTGTGTGTGTTTTGTTTTTTTTCTGGCAAACTGTGTCGCAACCTCACAGGATGCAAAACACCAATTGTCCCCCTTTGAGCACTATTTCCCTGTCCCAGTTCCTTCAAGATTTCTGTGCTGTCTGTCTCCACTTTCTCAAGCATTCCCTCTATGAGGAAAGATGTGTTTTGCATACAAGTTACCAATAATCACAAATCCATAGTTCTTGCAGAGAATCTAGACACCTAAGGGCACACTTGGGCAGACAGTACTTAACGATCCAGAGCAGCAGGGCAGTAGTCGGGCAAATATATTATGATTTATTACCAATAGAAGAGAGAAAGTGCTGGAGAGAATGCAAAGAAAGGACATTTTCTCTTCTGCTTGCACTATGGTGAGCTTGGATGCATAACAAACAAGGACAGGGATAAAAATGTTTGAAGATGGATCCAGATCATGTGTGAATTTCTGCAGGGAATATTCGCCTGTGTGCAAAAACATGTTAGCTTAATCACGGAGCTTAGTATCTGCTACAGACAGGTTGTTTGGTTCTTAGAGAAGAGACATAAGGGAGGCAGAGCTACAAAATTAACACCCTGTAAAGGGTGATTGGTAGATGAGGACTGTGTACAGCTTGTTGCACTCACTGTTGTATGATACCACATTGCTTTGTGTAGTATGACTCACTCGGTGATGTAAGGCTGAATCAGAAAGAACGGGCATGAAATGTTAATCTGCACATTTACTTCTCGAGACATTAGCGTGGATGATGGACAAGAGGCGGTAAAAGTAGAAAACAGATGTGCCACCTGTACTCTTGAAAATTGCACTGTAATTTGCTATTGATGCCTCAGCAGCAGTCTTTAATCTGTGATCTGTGTAAAAGCTGCTTGAGAAAAGAATCAATAGCTCCATTCAAAACGTGTTTGTAAAGGTTGTCCGTTGGGGGGGGAAAGGTCAAGAGATTATCATGGACACTTACAGGCAAATGATGTACTGCAGAAGACACCTCTACTGACAAACCAACAACAAAAACCCTGATGGCCCCACATCATTCATTATAGATATAAAACATTCAAACACACACTGAAATATTCTCATCTTATTCATAATTGATACACACAAAATGAGTGTACTTCCACTGGTTCGGCTAAGATGAAGTAAACTGGTGCTAAGGTTGCTGCAACATTCGCTTGGGACCCCAGCATTTAGTCTCTCAATTCTCAGAGGAAGCCGGGAGATTCAGATGCAGACCTAATTAAGATGAGCTTTTAAAGCTTGATGGATGGAATTGCCTTGCAAAATATTTGGTTTTTGTGAAGAAAAAAAAATTAAGAAAGTCCACTTAATCTCTTGAGCTTTTCAAAGCACACAGGACTTTTGACTATGAGAAGGTTTGTTTGCTAGATGTATTTTAGAACGAAGCTTTAGTGAGCGGGAAGAGCAGGGGTGAAGGTAGCGCTGAGAGAGTTTTTAAAAAGACTAGTGCTACCCGTTTTATGATGCTGGAAGTACAGCGGTGGTAACATACAACAAAAATAAAGGTGAAGCTTTGCTATATACACATTTAGTGTCGCATTTACACCATGAAAAGCGCCTGAATCAAGTGCACTGAGGTTGGCGGGAGCATGTATTGCACAAATTTGATCAGCTTTAAAATCATTTCGTTTAAAATAAAAACTGTGTCAGCCAGAGGAGGCTGCTAAATAGAGGCAGAGGAGATTTCTCCTCGTCTGTTTTCTAGAGGCATGAAGGAGATCAAAACATGAAAGAGTAATTGCTTAAAATAAACTATTACCCAAATTTCAGTATAATTTATAGATTTTTTCTGCTCTTTAGACATAATCCATTCCAATTTTGATTAAAATGTTTGTTTTAACCCCTGCAAGGAAGGCAGGAGGGGAAACGACAGCCTGCATGTATGCATGAGTGTGTGTACATTGAATATACAAAGGTACTGGACCACACCTCTTAATCGTTGATGTTTTTAGTCCTGTTGCCATGGGGGTATATAATAAACCAGGCCAGGCAGTTCAGCTTTACAACAGTTGTGAAAGAATGTGTAGCTCTAAAGATCTCATGTAAGTTCAGTGGCTGTAGTTGTAGTAAAATGGCATCATTGCAATAAGGTCTATATATTTTCCTAGATATCTCGCAATCAACTGTTAAGTGGTTTTATTGCAAAGTGAAAGTGTTCAGGAACCACAGCAATCCAGTCAGGATGTGGCAGATAAAGCTGACATCATGCTGAGGGGCATAGTCTATAAAAGTCGCCAACACTCTGCTTACTCAATAACTGCAGAACTCCAGACCTCCAGGCATTAATATCAGCACAGAAATTGTGCCCTAGAGCTTCATGGCATGGATTTCCATAGCCAAGCAGCTCCTGTAGATGTAATGTGTAGGTGTCTCAGCACTTTTCTGCATATACTGTAAGTATGCAAGAAGGAGCTTGTGTTGTCCTTCTGAAGGGAGATCCTGCATTAATTTAATGCATGCCAAGACATGCACAACAGTGCACCACCAGAAAACATCCTCCCTAACCAATCAACAGCCACAATACATTATTGATATGACAGTATGTTACTGATTCTCTGTACTACACTCTGTGAGTGCAATGAATGTTTGTAGAGACATAGAAGCAAGATACATTTAGAATTATAGAGTCATGATTTCTGACTTGCAAACAACTTTTGCTTGCAAATTAGAAATTTCAGTGGAGTCATTTCCTTTTTCATTTTTATTCCTCTCTTCTTTTTGTTTTTTTTTTTTAGTGTTAGCTTGCAACTTGCATTAACCAACTGAGCAGTTAGCTTGTTGTAGCAGAGCTGATGCATTTTTGGCATAATGTACTGGGTGCTATGTCATCATTTGCTGGCTTCTACTGTCACAGCTGAGACTGTTATGGAGGGGCTTTAGAAAACAGTCCAAAATTTTCATGTGACCCTTTTGGACAGTGCATATAAAAAGATGGACATACACCGCCATTTTTAAACTGAATGTGATGAGTAAGAGGTAGACTGACTGAATAAGAGAAGGACAATGCAAGCTAATGGGGTCATTTAATGTAGAACTGAGCAATATGTTATATTTCATAAGCTAAAAAAAAAAGAAGAAGTTATTATTAAAATGTTTTCTGAGGTTATAGATCAATTTAGCCAACCAAGCACAAGACTCGCCTCCTACTGGACATTTGGAAAAATGCATTGCAGACTCAGACGCTACATATACAGATGGCAACACATCAAGCATTCCCATCAAGAACTCAATAAATAACAGTTGTAATGAAATCTAAAAGACTTAATCTAACTTAATCTTTTGTTGAATGTTAAAATGTAGAAATAGAGTAAGTTCCCAGCTAGTGTAAAATAGCATGATAAGTTTGTTTTCCTCCTCTCCAGTTTTCACCAGTCCCCACTAATGTTAACATCACGGAAGTGCAAAAATCTGTGAAATTGTCATTTAGGTCTCTAGGGTTTGTTCTCTAGGGTCTAATTATAATATTTCATGGCAGTCTATCTAGTAGTACCCTGAGACCAGGCAGCTAAGACCATAGGCCTTACATATAGTTATAAAAAAAAGAGCTATATGCAAGCTAATTGTCACCTTAGCTTGCATATAAAAAAGAAAATGCATTATTTCACACATCAGTAGGCCCTATAGCAGGAGCTGAGAGGCAACGAGGGCAACCCATACCTCCATTACTATCCATTATATCCATTATACATTAACAGTATATTCTACAAAGTAGCCCACCTTGCTGAGAGCTGAAGCAAAAAAGATCTTTTGTAAATTTATCTTAGGCAAGATGTTTTTAATTGTTAATATAATGATGCACATTCAATCAGATGAGCCCTTTATGCATAAGTAAAGTTGGTAAACAGCAAGCTAATCAGTGATGTGCATCTTGTTCTCCTGTGGGATGCCAAGTAATTATGAATGAGCAGGAGCAGGCAAAGCGAGTTCACTAATGTGCCTTTAGTGCTGAAGAAGACTGGAGGAGCAGAAAGATATAATTCTGCTATACAATAATCCCAGAAAAGGAGGAAAGAGTGAGGAGGCAAAGATGGTGCTGCGGGGAATAGATGGAACAAAATAAATGGCAGCAGAGAGAAGAGTAGGAGAGGAAAATACAGAAACATAAAAAACATATTCCCCTGTGACAAGCTAGCTACTTCAAACGGCATCTTTGGATGAGCCAGTTGAGTATTTGACAGCATGTAGTAGGCTTTCCTATCTTGTTTTTCATCTCTCGTGATCATGCATATGGTAAGAGATACCGGTATCAGAATGTCTGAGACCCTGGGGTAAAATTTCCAGATGTAGATGTAGATACTCGTACTCAAACCAGGTGTTAAAGCAAAACCCTGTTGTGGTAATGTGTGAACTGCAGTCTATTGAGACAGGTTCTGGAGGGACATGCTGTTTGCTGATCTGACCACCTTCACTGTTTGGTTGTACACCCTGTGGTACTCTGTTGAAGTCTGCAAACACCTCTGCCAGGCATTGAGACATTCAGCTCTCTGAAGATCAAAAGCTCCGCATGACGGCTGTCTGAATCATTTTTTTAGTGTAAAATCGTTTTGTGGACTTTCAACACCTGCTCTCAGCCATTCCCAGTGTGTGGTGTGTGTGTCCATTGTTTTATTTTGCACAAGGCCAGTAGCATGCTGTGAAAGGCATAGGTACTTTACATGTGACTAGGACAAGCCAAGGGCTGATTGATCTGGGACCATTCTTTTCTGTGCTCCAGTCATTCCCACATCTATTATGGCCTTTAACCAAAAATAACAGTACCTCTGGATGTTGTTGTCATGGCTGACTTTGATCTATAAGTTAAGGGCCAGAATGTGAGGTGTGTGCATATGTCCCTCTTTGAGCATCCTCTAACCACCGTGAACCGGTTCTGTCCTTGTTCCCACTGCAGCTGCCGACATTTCTCTCTCTCTGCTTTTAAAACTTTGTAACAAATCAACAAATGGCATGTAGATAGTGTGGAGAGTGAAACAGCAACTGTCAATTAACTAATAATGACACTACGACATGGCTTAAGTAGTGTGGAGCATGTGTAGGTGCTGCCGACTCACTCACATTGAATTGTCTCTCATTTCCAAGTGGCAGCAACACAGGCATACAAAACGGCTGTCACCCTCTATTAGAACAGAAATCGGTCACAGTAGATTCACCCAATAATGCGCAAACACACATATAATACACAAACTCAACTGTAACACGCTCGCACAGTATGCAAACTTCTATATACACGTGTGCATCGACCCTGTAAGCAAAGATGATGACATTATCTGCCGTTATCTGTGATGTTAAAATAAAAATACAGATTTTTAGGCATCAATATTTCAGCAGCTCTGTGAATTGCCTCCAAGACATATGCTGCATTATTAAGAGTGAGCTGCTTGCAGTTTGAAGTATGTCATGGGTGATTCTCATTGACAGGAGGGATTCTTTCAGCAGATAAAGAGATGAGAGAAACCACAGATATATCTCTGGTCTTTCTGGGTGTGCGGGAAAAACGAGGTTCTGCATCCAAATCTGATTCAACAAATGCAATGCTACGTATCGATTCCTGGAAACACATCCTGCTCGTAAACTTGCATTTCTCCTTGTTCAAACAAATCAGACACTGGCACCACTGCGAGACAGTAATCAATTGAAAAATAACAGCCCCCTTTTTTCAGTGTAATGATTGAAACTGACAGAGCAATAAAAGTCTTTGAAAAGCAGTCAAAGGTTAAAGCAGTGTTGTCAATATGCAGAGAGACAGACGGCTCCTCTTATTCACAGCAATCACTCTGTGTCCAATTATCTGCTGAATTTGTAGCGTTGCTGTTCACACTAGTAAGCCTGAACACACCATAGATTACAGCACAGAGTTTTTAATCTGGAGGCTTGTAAAATATTTGTTCGTGTTTACAAATGAATAAATACACCCCTGACTATTTAATCAAAAAGGTTTTTGTCCAAACTCGCCATCTTGTGTACAAATGGGAGAGGGGGAAAAAAAAAATCAGTGGAAGCCAGTCACGCAGCTTGGATCATGTACTCTAGATTTTCTCTGTGGAGGAGCCATTAATCTCCTTCCACGTGAGTTAAAAGAGCTGTGGAAAATATACCCAGTGACAAGCAGAAGTCTAACACTGAAAACCTGAGTGAGGATTAATAAAAACAGACTTAATATCAATAGTAGAAGAGATCGAGCAGGCTGCTGCAGTGAAATGTAAGATTTAATTGTCAACATATAACACAAGGTTTTATGACAAATTCAAATTTTGTAAATGTATTGCACTAACAAAGAATAATAACTAAATTGCCCGAGGAAACAAACTGCTCCGGAGTCTGGTGGTACAGCATTGGATCCCTCCTCGTTTTGCCAGATGGCAGCAGGGTAAACAGGCTGTGGTGGGTATTTTTTTTTTAGTATCCTTTGAGCTGTATGCAGATGAGGTCACTGTTAACAGTGAGGCTCAATAGATGGATGCTGGTGAAAATCAAAGCATTTTGTGATGCTTCTAGTTAAGTTGCTCTCCACTGCTCCTGAGTAAAAGTTAACAAGAACTTGACATGAAAATTCAGTTTTCTTAAGAAGTACAGTCACTCCTCAGCGTCCTTAACCAGGCAGGTGTGTGCCGGCAGTGACAGGTTCTCTGTGATACTCATTCCCGAGAACTGAAATATGTTCACCTGCTGTTCATCAGCTCCACTAATGTAAAATGGGGTTTGAATTCAAGATTATTGCTGCAAGATTAATGTTTAAGGAGCACCTTACAGTTCTGTCTCATTGAAGCAGCTCCAATTTTATATCTAAAATATTTACAGTGCATTAAACTATTAACATTTGTTTCTCTTTCATACTGCTGCAGGCATTACTTTTAAACATGCATCTTTACACTGAATTATTGTATTAAGACTGGATTTGCAGTAGCCTGTAACATGGACATCCTTCTATTTTCACAAATAGAGAGAAGTGCCTGCTGGATAAAATTCAGTGTACTCCACATTTTTGACTTGCTTGAAGTGTTTCAACCATTTAAACAGGATCACAACCTACAACACCTTTCTAGTACCGAGTTGGATGCCGATGAGATCTGGTAGCCGTGGAGACCATTTGAGTACAGTGAGCTGAGTCAGCTCAAGAAAGCTGTTTGAGATGATTTGAGCTTTGTGATGCGTTATCTTGCTGGAAGCAGCCGTCAGAAGATGTGTACCCTGTGGTCTTAAGGCATGCATAAAAGCTGTGGTATTTAAACAATGCTCAACTGGAATTAAGGGGTCCAAATGAGCCAGAAAAATCCCCCCCGACCACCATTTCAGCTCTACAACATACCTGTATTCTTGATGCAACGAAGGATGGATTCTCCAAATCTCCAAAAGTGGATTCTGTTCATCTGCATGTAGCGTTGGGGAAACCTGCAGTCACCTGAGACTGAAGAAGTCACTTTGATGAGTGACGGAGCGTTTCTCCCACTGAAAACGCTACGTCCAGATCAACAGAATCCACTTTTGGAGATTTACTTACCTGGATGATTAAGCATGCATCAAGACGAAGGATGGATTCATGCTTTCATGTCATTTATGCTAAATTCTGTCCCTGCCATTCAAATGTTGCTGCAGAAATCCAAACTCATCAGACCAGGTTTGAATTCTACCATCAGTTTCCTGTTCAGAACAGGAAACTGATGGTTTCCCACCCAGTACGTCTTTCTATTGTTATAGTTTGTCTACATTGAGGCCGGACGTGTTGTGCATTGAAAAAAATGTTCCGGCAACACACCACAACTACTTTGGTTGTAGTGTGCTGTTAAATGTAGACTTCTAATCTGAATGAGTCTAGCCATTCATTCTCCTCCAACCTCTGACACAAACACACCCAGATAACTGCTGCTCACTGGATATTTTTGGACCCTGAAAACCCTAGAGTTGGTTGTGTGGGAAAATTCCAGTAAATCAGCAGTTTCTGGAAAAAAAAAAAAAAAAAAAATCCAGTCTAACACCAGCCACCACACCGTGTTCAAAGTCACTTAAATCACTCTTCTTCACCCATTCTAGTTCTTTATGCCTAAATGCTTGAGTTAATACAATGTAATTGGCTAGGCATTTGTGTTGTTAAGCAGTGTACCCAATGATATAAGTACATAATGTATAATACACATTTATGGTCAAACTGCAAAGAACACACACTTCCTTTCACTTTTAACTTTTTAATCTGCAAAATCAAATTTCATGGTTTGATTTAGTGGTGTACAATACTTCTACTCAGTATAACAGTAAACAGCTTGTGATTTCAACAACAATGAACGAGTCAAAATTGGATTTTGTGATGTATGAACCATGATATCTGGGCCATTTTATTTCTGTGATTCATAGGGAGAACACAGTGTAAATCAAAACAATACTCAGGAATGTTTACAGAGTTTCTCAGAGTAGCATTGGCTCCAGTCCTGAAATAGATGTTCCTATGCTGAGGTGAGACTCGTTTTGAGTTAACTATTCAGGAGACTGTGGCAAAAAGGATGAAGTTCAAGTTTTACGAGGCACGACGCAAGTTCACTCCATCAAAGTGATTTGGATTTGGCTGTCAACACACACCCTCCACTGAAGCCCCCTGTTCAGACTTGGACCCTCAACCTCTAACCCAGAAATGTCCATATTGATTCCTTTCTGCTGGCTGCTGTGGTGGTGTTGCTGGGACAGGTAGGTAGAGCGTCGCTGTGAGGACCATAAATAGAACATCTCAGCGGTCCAGCGAGCGTTTCTGGATTGCTTCGGCCACCACAGTGCGCAGGAGGGCGATGACAGAACGAGGGTCATCACTGCCAATCACAGCACTGCCTGACACAATCATGTTAGCCCCTGCCTAGAGCAAATGGGAGCAAACAAAATGTAAGAAAACCTAAAAGCGTATACATTTTGATTTTAGACGGTTATTTGATTAGCCTGTCGTGTATGCGTCGTTTACCTCTGCACACTTGTGAATAGAGTCAGGACCGACCCCTCCGTCTACTTCAATATCTAATGATGGGAACTGACTCCGCAGCCAGCTTACCTGAGTCACACATACACAGAAAAGAACTCAAAATGTGCCAAATACAATTTTCACAGATTAGTAGGAGAGCAAAGGCACACAATAATGCCGGTTTAATCACATGCACCCCTCCTCAACCAGACTGCAGGCCAAACAAAACCACTATATTGTGGTAAATATCTGCTTCAATAATGACTGAATAATGTTTTCAGAACTGTCAACAACCAACAGTCTGCACAAATCATACAGAGTGTGCCTTGGATCAGTTGTTTGCTTTTTACACCAAATTTTCACCCACACAAGAGGTCCTCCTCAAAATGGAACACACAGATTCATCTGAAAAGCATCTGTACGTGATCACTACAAAGGCCCAGCAGCACTTATACACCACATACTTCACATATACCTGAACCCATTGCACTGCTTTTTTTTTTTTTTAAGTCTGCAATGCAATATTTTGTATCAGCCTGCTGTGGGCTACGCTTGTGGAAAACCAGCATTGCCCACAGCAGGCTGGCTACAAAGAATAGTCATGGTAAAATACACTATCAGTTCTAAGTGTTTACATATCAGGACATTTAAAAAAAAAAGATCTGATCCTTGCTTACAATTATTTTAATACTGTGTCATTATTCATTTAATAAAAAACAAAGCCAAAATTTAGAAGCAGCGTGTGACAATGATTCAGTAGTTTTTAGAAGCACCTCTAGCAGCAATAACTTGAAGTTGACTGTATGATTTTATCGTCTCTTACAGTGTTGAAGGACTTTTGGCCCATTTTGCTTTACAAGGTTGCTTCAATTTCTTGAGGTTTGTGGGTAATTTATGTGCAGCTCTTTTAAAGAGCCCACTGCAGCATTTCAATCAGTATGAAGTCTGGACTTTGACTAGGCCATTGCAACACCTTGATTATTTTCTTTTTTCAGCCATTCTGTTGCAGATTTGCTATTGTGTTTCGGATTATTGTCCTGTTACATGACCCAGTTTGGGCCAAGCTGTAACTGTCAGATAGATGCCGTCACATTTGACTAGAATACTTTGATATACAGGAGTTCATAGTCGACTCAGTGGCTGCAAAACAAGTCCAAATTATCACCCCTCTGTCACAGTGCTGATAGTCAGTATGAGCTGTTTGTGCTGATATGTGTTTGGCTTTCACCAAACGTGGCTCTGTGCACTTTGGCCAGACATCTCCACATTTGTCTCATCTGTCAAAAGGACATTGGTCCAGAAGTCTTGTGGTTTGCTCAGATGCAACTTTGCAAAGATGAGCTGGGCTGTCATGTTCTCTCTAGAGAGAAGAGGCTTTCTCCTGGCAACCCGTTCAAACAACCCATTCTTGTTCAATCTTCTAATTTTACTGTCATGAACTTTCTCACAGAGGCCTGTAGAGTCTGACATGTAGCTTTTGGGTTTTTGCAATTTCTTTGAGGATTGCACCCAATAACCTTGGGATAAATCTGCTGGGACATCAACTAATGGAAAATTGACAAGTGCCTTCAATGTTTGCCTTCTATGAGCAAACTTTCTCCCTGTAGAATAACAGACTTCAAATTGTTTGGAAATGACCTTATAACCCTTCCCAGATTGATGGATAGCAATAATCGTTTCTGTAAGATCATGCTGTTATCCTTCCTCCTAGAGAATTAACACACACCTGAATCCTCCAGACCAACAAATTAACAAAACGTCCACTTTTACTTTTTGATTGTTTTATCATTTCACACTTACTGATGGTCAGTTAATGAAGTGTGTTTAATTAGCCGCTCCTGGCTGCTACGTACCCTCTTAATTCATGTGGAAGCAGTATGAGTGCATGCTTTCTTTTTACCATGATTATACAGTCTCCTGTGCAGTCTTTAATGCTATGACCATTTACTATGTATTTTTATTTGGATAATTTTAGGGGTAGTGTACAGAGAAACGCACATTGATTTTTTTAATGCATATTCCTTTAATTTCCTTTCTTAAACTTCTCAAATAAGACAAACAATGACCTCACACCTCATATGCTAATGAAGAGTATAGAAACTGCACTGTGCTAAATTGTAAATTCAGTAAGTATGATAAATCCAATTTGTTCTGTTGTGGTTATGTGTAATACTCTTTTTTTTTTTTTTTTTTTTTTTTTTTAAGAAAGGTCATTCTTCCATCTTTGCTTAGTCCTTACCTTGGGCATCATGTCTTCCATAAACTTTTGTCCCCCAAAACCAGGTTCAACAGTCATTACCAGAGCCATGTCGATCTGGTTAGCCCAGGGAGCCAGCTCTTCAACAGTAGTACCAGGCTTAATAGCCAAACCCACCTGTAATACAAGTGAGCGAGGGTCACTTTAACACTCGCATGTTTATAACAAATGCCGGGGTTTTATAATTCCCTATCACTACAATTATACAATTACACTATAATTATGCAGATGTCTTTTTCGTCAAGGCAGTGAATAAGTAAGGCAAGTCTGTCTCTTCTTTTGGGGTCTTTTCCTCACCTTCATGCCACTCTCTCTAATCTCTTTAATGAGGTTTCCGGGGTTGGTGGTGGCCTCTAAGTGGAAGGTGTACTGATTGGCTCCTGCTGCGGCCATAGGCTTGACCCATTGCTCAGGCCGAGACACCATCATGTGCATATCTGCAACATTCACACTGTCCCAATACTGTGCGGCACAACAATACAATAACAGTAATTGTTTTATCATTAAGTCTCACCAAAGAACGGGTCTTGGCCTACTGACTTCCTCAAACACTCTACCATGGGATGGCCAAACGTGATGTTGGGTACAAAGTGCCTTAAAGAGGAAACAAACAGAAACTTTTAGATTGCAACTGTTGTGCTCTTCATCTTGCATAAAAAGCTTACACTGACGTCTTGCGCAAGTGTGGAGAAAGCTAAAAATGTCAAAACTACCACGGAGAAGTATAAGGCAATAACACTTTAAAGACAGTCTTGTAATAGTTTAGCACCCAAAAGGTTTTAGCTTTCCATTTAAACCAGTTACAAAAATATCGCCTGCCCGGCTTAACTTTTGACAAGCTAGGTTAGCTTGTTGATGTTAGCCAACTTTGGCTCTCAAGTACTGAGCTTGAAATTGGCTTGCTAGCAGCTAGCACGACAGGTAAACTATATGCTAACCAACTGACCCATCCATGACGTCCAGATGCAGGTAATCCGCCCCACACTCCATCATCCTCACACACTCGCTGCCCAAACAGGACAGGTCGCTGCTCAGGATGGACGGACCGATCTTCGCACTGTAAGCCATGCTGCTAATGCTGTATTTCTCTGCATGCAGCCTGACACCTAACAGGACAAGCTCGCCGTACCATAAAGCTCAACTTCCGCTGATGACTTTCAAAATAAAATCCAAGAAAGGGGAGCGAAACGTCTGGCGTCGTGTGGTGGAGAAATATGTAGCTAGGCAGCATAGACAAGCTTCGAAGAAATTTAGGACATCATGCAAGTCTGTGTTTTATGCTAAGAAGAAGCTAGATAAACGTGTGACTGTCTTTAAGACATATGTCTTTTCATTTGTGATATTCTTCCCGTCGATATATATCTTCAAAGTATGTATTATTGCATTTTTATGCTTAAACAAGCTAAAGGCAACTATTCAAATTTTAATAAAGTACTAAAATTATGAATGAATAAAGACGTATTTTTTAACATCTTAACTTTTTTCAAAAACTTTCCTGTTTTGCTCTAAGTGTCAGTGGGTAGTTTGATAACTTTCTCTCACGTTTTGTTGTCACACTTCCGCCTTCAGGTTAAGACAATGTGTGCATTTGGACACTAGATGGCGCAGAGCTCATAGCAACGAGCTCCTACATCTATTAGTGGTTTTTATCTGAACAGCAGAAGGCTGATTGGGAAAAAGAAAGATCACACTAACAAAGCCTCTTAAAAGAAGAAGAAGAAAAAAATGGTTGAAAAAAAAAACTATAATAGTTATTTCCCCCACAATGTAATAAGTAGGTGCAACAATTTCTAGCAAATCTTTTTCTTTTTTTTTTTTTTTTTTTGGGGGGGGGGTATATTTTTAGAACAAGGCAAATCCATTTCCTGAGACATCACAACAGATAATTATGCAAACACAAAATAGTAAATGGGCTGCACTTAGATAGCTCTGTTCTACTCGATTTGCACACTCAAATTGCTTTCTGACTGCAAGCCTCATTCACTCATTCCTCACACATATGCAATACAAACACTTTTTCTATGCCTAAGTGCTTTGCCTAACATTCACACAGACTCACATAGATGCATTGGTGGCAACTCGAGGTTCAGTATCTCGCCTAAGGATACTTAAACACGCAGACTAGGGGAGCCAAGGATCAAACCAACGGCCTTCCAATTAGTAGACGGCCTACTCTACCTCCCGATCTGCAGCTGCCTCAGTCGCTTTAAGTAATTGGATGCTGCTGTAAAAAGTAATTGGATGCAGTAAATAGTGTAAAAAGGCCTGAAATTGTTAAGTTGTTTGTAACCTTTCTGAATTCTAATTGTTTAGCATGCTTTCTGCTCCTGTCTTTCTCTCTGCAATTGACCATTGCTTTATGGTTGAATCTCTCTTAGATTTAACAAGTTTATTCTTATGACCTCTCTCTGTCATAAATATATGTTAGCGTGACTCAATCGCTAGTTTGAAGGCATTAATATAAGTCTGTCTGTGAAGAAAAGTTTGATTGATTATTACTGAAAAAGGCTGGCTTCCAAGTAAATGAAACAACCCCCCCCCCCCCAAAAAAAAAAAAAAAACCCCAAAAAAAACAAATACATGTAAGTCTCCTAAAAACCTCCCACAGGACCTGACACCTGCATACAAAACTTAAGTCTCCAATAATGTGTTTACATGTTACATCACATTTGGTATGCTCCCATTCATGGTTAGTTGGCACAAGTTGGTATAGAAGCTTAAATGAGTTATAATTCATCTCAGTTAACTTTTAGCTCCCTATTGTGTGATTTGTTTGTCGCTTTCACCGTTCTGGATGCAGTCCCCTAAAATAGTTTGAATATTTTTCCAGATGACTGAGTAAGCTGCTGTGATTTATAACGAGCAGAAAGCTGAGCTGAGCCTCTCTGCAGCACTCTGGAAGCCACAAGAGTTGCGCTGTTATACCCAGATAGGCTCAACAGAATTTGACATTTAGGAGTTCTGGCCAAGTTTTTGCATTACCACTGCAGTAATGGAAATACTAGAGGCATGGCTTATCCTGATTGACATGCGGTCATGATACACACAGATTCCAAGAAGGGCTCAGGCAGGATACGTTTGTGCCGCAGAGAAGCTGGGGGCCTCAAGAAACTGAAGAAGGCATCACAAAAACGAAGCTTTGAGGTTTGAAAACCATATAATGGGCTGGTGCAGTTGTTGAAAGGGGCGTTTTATTGGTCGGCTCATACAACAGTCCTTCACAGTTTTTCTCTGTGCAAAGTGTCTCACTCTCTCGAGCCGTTCTGATGAGAGAGGTGATTCACTGCAGCTCGTTAAGTGATTTAGAAAAAATTTAAATTTAGGAGTGCTTGAAAAGTCTCTTTCTACTTGGGTCACACTCAAGGTCAAACCACTGCCGGCAAGCCCAGTTGATGAATTTGTGTTTTAGGTTGAAGAGGCAGTCATTCTTTTTTCTGCAGCTGACCAAAACACAGAATGAAAGAAAAGCATTCTTAGTTTTAAACAGCTTTAACACCATGCACATACTTTCAGCCAACCATAAGCCTCTGTTTACTGGGGACACACACCTTTTTATGGTTAAGAGGAGGAGGGACTGCTGAGGAATGTGACTTGCAGTCATTTGTCGGATGTTTTCAAGCTGTACTTGTTCATTCTTGACGTCTTCTTAAAAACAAAACAAAAAAACCTGAAAAATCAGCTTTGTATCAGCCGCATAATGTCACATATTATCACATGCATATCAGTGATTATGCACTACATATAATGCAATTTCTCAATAAGCATTTTAAGAAATAATATCATTTTCCCAACACATACAATGTTCATGTTGTCATATTGTCAAGTTTTTAAGATACATTGTAGTCATCTACAAAGCATGAATGAAGCCATGACCATGTTTGTTTGCTTATCATAGCACGCCATCTCATCTTACCTACTTAACACTAAAGTGAGAGGGTGGACCTCTCCACAGACTTCAAAGCACAATTTATTTCAGAGTCTATTTGGATGACTGAAAATCCTCAAATGCCCATCTGCAGCCTCCTCTATATTTTCTACTTCTTCATGGTGAGTGATCTCAACGAGCTAGTGGATGAAAGTTCCCTTGTTATATGCGTTCCTGCATCTCACTTGCCTGTGAAGACTGTTAAAAAATGTCTTTTCAACAGCACATCAGGACAATTAGGAGCTGATGTGGATAAAAGCTGAAGACTAATCAATTCCATTCCCTGGTCTAGTGAGTCAGTGTGTGTCTGTCATATTTGTAGTTGCCATTTTAAGAAATTTCATGGTTGGACAGTTACAGGAATTAATGTTCTTTGTTTTTCCCAGTAAACTTGCCTCACATCGGCATTCAAGGTGTCAACACTTTTTCAGTAAGTTGGCATGCGGCTTCATTGGCAGCAGTAATAACGATACGTCCCTGCAGATTAGGACTCTGGTGTTGAGGTTGCTAATTAACTGGCACCCAGCAGTGTGTGTTCCCGAGCATGTCTGAACGTGTTTAAAGAGCTTAACAGTCTTCTGAGGTGAATCATGTACCAGAATTAATTATATACAGTAGCAAATCAGAGGCAACCTCAGCTAATGCCATCATACTGGTAACACAACATAATAGAGACAGCCTATCCTATAACAATTAATCATCTGCAGGAGGGATGGTGTGTTCATAAAAGAAAAAAAAGTCCCTCTGTTTGTGTTTTAAGTACTCTTCCAGATATCGTATGTACATGCACATTCAGCAGCACATATGCATGTTTATGCATAAGCTGGGTTTGTGACCCTTAACCCTCCACAATTAAAACCAGGAACACAAATGGTGACCATGCTGCTCAGTGTTTTATCGTTTTTCCTGTTCTGTTGTTGATTATTAAGAATTTGGTGCAACTCCAAACCTTTTATGTATTATCTTGATTGTAACCTTCCTCCTTCATCTCGCTAGGAGTTGAACTCTAAAAGCCTGAACAAACAAACAGGAATTACCCTTTTTGTGATGGTCAGAAGGACAGTGTGGAACATATCTTTTTAGCCTCTCCCTTCCTTGGCTTTATGTCATCGTGGTCGGGGTCCATAAGTGGAAAGGGAAGGGTGGGGTGGGCGCTACCTCCCTCGGCTAGGTTAATGCTCCTGATCAACTTTGTTTCCTTCTTTTGTGTATGTATCTTAAGTTTAGACACGTTACAAGGATGCTATATGTGACATGTGGGCAAAGGTACATTAGAAAAACAGTATATCAGACAAAAACAGCTTGAGTAATTCTAACAAGCTTCAAAGTCAATATTTGGTAAGACCACCTTCATTCTGCAACACAGCCTGAGCTCTCTTAGGCAGGTTTCTTCTCATTTCTTTTTTTTCTTTTTTTTTTATTTTCCTGTCCCGTTTGGTTCTTTTGCCATCAGAGTTATGGATGAGGAAAAGAAAAGGGAGAAAGGAAGAGGGGGAAAAAACAGCGGAGAAGAGGGACGGGGATAAAGGGCAAAAAAGCAAAAACCAACTAAATAAGCAGACAAAAAAATACATATATCAATCACCTGGATCACCTGTTGAGAAAGAAAAAAGAAAACAAGCAGAAGAAAAAGAGAGCAATACAATAAACAACATCACGATGATATATGGGAATATAACAATAAATACTAAATATTAAACAATATTGTGCAGCACGTAATATCGACAGCGCACAGTGTGCTTTGAGGCAGGAGCCAAAAAGAGTGTAGTTTGTGTGTGTGAGCACCCGTGTGTACACCTGTGAGCATGGACGCGCTTGTTTTTAAAAGGTTCCTTCATGTAATGATCTGCTAGAGGGTGTGGGGGAGCCACAGCCCCATCCTCCAGGGCATGAAGCAGGTATGGAGGAGATCAAGACTCCAGACATCCAGAGGCCCCCAGAACACAAGAGACCAAGGAAGACCAACAGAGGGGCAGCTGCACCACTATCCCAGAAAGAGCTGAGGAGAGTCCCAGATGAGGGGTCGCTCAGCAGCCGCGGAGCAGAAGCCAGGGGGGTTGCAGTGACGTGCCTGTGAGCTCCGCCGGCAGCCAGCTGTGCCAGAGTGACCGAGCCCCAGGCCGAGAGGCCGAGAGGCCGAGGGCACCCCACCCCCGAAGTCTTCTCATTTCTTTAAGCTGTCTTCAGGAATAGCTCTCCTTTCAAAGCTCTTGTCTTGATGTATGCTGAGTCAACCAGGTAAGGAAATCCCAAAAAGTTCATTCTGTTCATCTGGACATAGCATTTCATCACCCATCCAAGTGATAAATCAACTTTTTGGATCGTTTGTTCTATTTTCTGTCAAGATGATCTCACACTGCTTCAGTAATTTTGAAGTCTGTGCTCTGGGGACGCCTATCCAAGGCTGACGGTGTTCCATTGTGTGTTTTTCTGTCCAGGTATGCTTTTATTGCATCAGTGCAGTGTGTTTGGGATCGTTGTAATGCTGAAAAGCAAAACTGTTACCAATCAGATGATTTCCAGTTGGTATTAAGTGGTGGAAATGCTGATGGTATTCTTCTGCATTCAAAATTTCATCCATTTTGACAAGAGCCCCAAAATGACTGGCTGAAAATCACAGCAGTGATTTTACAGACGGCTGTAGACACTCACTGTCATACATGTCTTCTCACATCCTGTTATATAATAACAAAGATTTAAACAAAAGGATTAATCACTACATAAGACCTGTTGCCACAGATTCTCAGTCCAGTTGTTGTGCATTTTGGCATACCTCAGCCTTTTCTCCCTTTTTCCCTTCAGTAAGACTGACTTCTTGACAGCCACCCTTCCACTGAGACCATTTTAAACTATGTCTTTGGCCTTCAAATTATGTGTTTGTACAACAGGCTATTGTAACAAAGTGCCTAAAGATACAATTTAAAATTGGCTCTTTGCTAATAATAAGTCTGTTATTGTAGACATAACACTGGTTCCCTTGAGTTTGGTGCCTTTTTATGCTTGAATGATTCATAGGTCAGTGTTAAATGGCTTAACAAACAAAAACATTCATCTGAAAATGGTCAGGTACAAAGACCGGACTGAAAATAGTGAAAAAGCAGCCAATATTAGAGGCTCAAGACCACTTTAAAAAATGACCAAAAAGTCTGGCTCCTTGGGGGGAAAAAAAGAAAAACAGAAATGAGGGGTGTGCACAGGATTTTATTTAAACAGCATCACCCGGCATACGTCATGGTTTGTATTCTTTGACGTGACCTCGGCATGTGTGCCCTGACCACAGCACACTTCCTAGCACTAGTGGCAAGCATAAAACAGTAATTGCCTGTGAAAACCCCCTCTAGGGAGAAATGCAATCTTCCATGAGTCGTAATTTAGTGCTTCATGCTGGACTTGTCACTTCAAAAGACCAGAAGTGGGAGCATATTTTTAAAAAAAATAATAGCATGGGGTTATAGGAGAATAAAAACACATTTATAAAGAATATTTTTGGTGATTTAATATCAGTAGCCCACAGAGAGGTTAATCTAAGCAAAGATCACCTCCTGACTTCATAAAAAAATGTAATCCACCTGATTTAATCTTTCATATTTGAAGTCTGGATGCAACAAAACACTGCCAAGTTTAATATTTTCCCTCGGTGTGTGCCTGCAGAGTGCAGGGGTTTGGTTTATGAAAACTGTAAATCCACTTCTAATAAAAAATGCTTTCCAAGATCAGTCCTATACTATATGAGCATTCCTTTCTTCTTTTAAAAAGGTACACGGTCCTGAATTTAGTGTGCCAACTTGTCCTCCAGTTCTTCATAAAGCAACTTGTTTTTGTATCCATGTTCTGCCTAAACTGTGAATTGTGACTATTTTCTCCTCTGTTGGAAACAGATTAAATGTTAAAAGGAACATCAGCTGCTAAGCATGACTCAGCTGTGGAGAAAACTCTTTGGCACTGAGCGTCCATTTCTTTTGGACAAAATAAGCTTATTGCGAAAAATATTTGAGAACCATCACTATCGCATGATTTAAGTGGGAGGATGGATTCTGACCCCATCTGGTGCCTTGAACAGCTGCTGGACCCACTGTGGAGCATGCTAAAGAGCCAAGCAGTTTAGACAAATTCGCCCAAATCCTTTTTTCTCATCGAGGAGCAATTTAGGGATTTCAACTGCAGCACAGGGAAAGGTAAGAAAAAAGAGTGAATATATATATATATATATATATATATATATATATATATATGCAGTTATGTGTGTGTGTACAAGTTCAACCACTTGTTCACTTCTTACGCGGACGCAGACGCTAACTGTCTGTGACATTTTCTCTTCCTGTCGTTCAGGTCAAATGCTCTCCTGACAGGATTTTGACTAGGATGGCTCTCCAGGGAGGAGAGCAGTAAGTGAACTATGTCAAACTGCCTAAAACAATCATTTGTGAATTTTACTACTTTAGTGGTGGAAAAAAGAGCAAAAAATATAAAAAGTTTTTAAACCAAAAACTACAGGAAGCGGAGTAAATTTTAAGACTTCAAGATTTTATTTTGTAATATTTGGGAACAATTTATACATTAAAAAAATATAACACATTAAAACATAGTGTGGATCTGAAGTGGTTTGAACTGGGCCTAGAAATCAGTATAATTACCTCAACATAAAACTATAAAAACTATGACTAATATAACCAACTATAACCACTGTCTTCACTGCCAGCTCTTAGGCAAGCTTTCTTGTGAATTCTCTCCGTAGTCTTTGGGGAAAGTTCTCCAGCCTTCTTGATGGACATTCCAAAACTCATCTTTGGATGTTGGCTGCTGTTCAAGCTGTTTTGAGAACATTTCGATCCGGGCTCTAGGGAGGCCGATCCATGACTGATAATGTTTCATTGTGTGCTTTTTCTACCCAGATGTGCTTTTACTACCCTGGCAGTGTGTCTGTAATGCTGTAAATTAAGCTGTTGCCAATCAGAGTCTTTCCAGATGGTATATCATGGTGGATCAAAATCTGATGATACTTTTCTTGGTTCCAAATTCCATTAATTTTGACAATTTCCATCATGTTTTACAGATGGCTGTAGACGCTCGTTGTGGCACCGGTCTCCTGCTCTCCTCCTCCAAACATAGTGACAATGATTTGAACAGAAAATTTCACATTTGAATTGATCTCTCGGTAAGACCTGTTGCCACTGATTTTCAGTTCAGTTCTTGTGTAGTTTGGCATACCTCAGCCTTTTCTCCTTCCTTCTCTTTTTTAAGACAGCATCTTGACAGCCACTGGAGATGGGTCAGTTGAAGGGCCAGATGCATTTTCCAGGTCCTGTTTCAGGTTTTTGCTGGATTTTTTTTCTTTTTCTGAAAGTCATGGCTTTCACATAGCATTCATCTACTGTAGTTACTTTTTTTTAGACCTGACTTCTTGGTTGTTGTGTTTTTTTTACTTTACTTGTCCAGTTTCTTAAAATTGTTGAAGGACACATCATATGCCAAGTGCAGCTAACAGCTCTTTGGAAATCACCTTGTTGGTGGAAAAATGCTATTTTATAGCAATGTGTTATCTTTGGCATTTTTCATGGCTTCAACTAAAGAAATGAGAACAAATTACAGTGGGTCAAAAAAGTATTTAGTCAGCCACCGATTGTGCAAGTTCCCCCACCTAAAATGATGACAGAGGTCAGTAATTTGCACCAGAGGTACACTTCAACTGTGAGAGACAGAATGTGAAAAAAAAAATCCATGAATTCACATGGTAGGATTTGTAAAGAATTTATTCGTAAATCAGGGTGGAAAATAAGTATTTGGTCAATAACAAAAATACAACTCAATACTTTGTAACATAACCTTTGTTGGCAATAACAGAGGTCAAACGTTTACTATAGGTCTTTACCAGGTTTGCACACACAGTAGCTGGTATTTTGGCCCATTCCTCCATGCAGATCTTCTCGAGAGCAGTGATGTTTTGGGGCTGTCGCCGAGCAACACGGACTTTCAACTCCCGCCACAGATTTCCTATGGGGTTGAGGTCTGGAGACTGGCTAGGCCACTCCAGGACTTTCAAATGCTTCTTACGGAGCCACTCCTTTGTTGCCCGAGCGGTGTGTTTTGGATCATTGTCATGTTGGAAGACCCAGCCTCGTTTCATCTTCAAAGTTCTCACTGATGGAAGGAGGTTTTGGCTCAAAATCTCACGATACATGGCCCCATTCATTCTGTCCTTAACACGGATCAGTCGTCCTGTCCCCTTGGCAGAAAAACAGCCCCATAGCATGATGTTTCCACCCCCATGCTTCACAGTAGGTATGGTGTTCTTGGGATGCAACTCAGTATTCTTCTTCCTCCAAACACGACGAGTTGAGTTTATACCAAAAAGTTCTACTTTGGTTTCATCTGACCACATGACATTCTCCCAATCCTCTGCTGTATCATCCATGTGCTCTCTGGCAAACTTCAGACGGGCCTGGACATGCACTGGCTTCAGCAGCGGAACACGTCTGGCACTGCGGGATTTGATTCCCTGCCGTTGTAGTGTGTTACTGATGGTGACCTTTGTTACTTTGGTCCCAGCTCTCTGCAGGTCATTCACCAGGTCCCCCCGTGTGGTTCTGGGATCTTTGCTCACCGTTCTCATGATCATTTTGACCCCACGGGATGAGATCTTGCGTGGAGCCCCAGATCGAGGGAGATTATCAGTGGTCTTGTATGTCTTCCATTTTCTGATGATTGCTCCCACAGTTGATTTTTTCACACCAAGCTGCTTGCCTATTGTAGATTCACTCTTCCCAGTCTGGTGCAGGTCTACAATACTTTTCCTGGTGTCCTTCGAAAGCTCTTTGGTCTTGGCCATGGCGGAGTTTGGAGTCTGACTGTTTGAGGCTCTGGACAAGTGTCTTTTATACAGATGATGAGTTCAAACAGGTGCCATTCATACAGGTAACGAGTGGGGGACAGAAAAGCTTCTTACAGAGGACGTTACAGGTCTGTGAGAGCCAGAGATTTTCCTTGTTTGAGGTGACCAAATACTTATTTTCCACCCTAATTTACGAATAAATTCTTTACAAATCCTACCATGTGAATTCATGGATTTTTTTTTCACATTCTGTCTCTCACAGTTGAAGTGTACCTCTGGTGCAAATTACTGACCTCTGTCATCATTTTAAGTGGGGGAACTTGCACAATCGGTGGCTGACTAAATACTTTTTTGCCCCACTGTATATGCTTTTATGAAAGACTGTTTGTAACAAAGATATAATTTAAAGTTGTCTGTTATGTGTAGACAACACTGGTTCATCCTTTGAATTAGGTGCCTGTTTTTTTTTCTTGCATGATTCATAGGTTAGTGAAAACATTCCTTTAAATCCTAAAGGTACAAACACTGGACTGAAAATGAGTGTTGCAGCCAGTGTTGGACACCTATTGCTCAAGACCACTTTTAAAAAAAAATAGCAAGAGCATCTGGTTATAAAGAAGAGTTGGTTCAAAGGCTTTTCCACAGTACTGTACATAAGCAAAAATAAACGTATCCATATGCAGAAGCCAGAAAACTAAAGGTAAAATCCAATAAGCCTCTCAAAGTCACCAACTTAAGTAGGTGATAATATATTTATCTCTTCTAATATTAGTGTACTTTTTACTTATGACTCATCTAACACTGATAATTTCACTTAATGTCAGGATATTTCTTATGTACCTAATGCTCATCCCTTTCAGTCACTGACACTTAATGCCAGGTTGCAAAGTAAAACATTCAAGCCTTTCTCTCCAGATTCACCACAGTTTATTAATCCTATCTTTAGTCAGTTAATCTCATTGAGATCAATACCTCTTTTGTATGAAAGATCATATTTAACAGTCACACAGGGCAAAGAACAGACAGATCCTTTCTCAAATCCTTAGGTCTTAATGTTTCATAGAGCAAGTAAGTAAACGTAATGAAACCCTACCGCTGTCTCTCTCTGTACATTCAGCTGAGAGGGAAAGTCCAAAGTAATTACACGAAATGTATGATAATAAGTCTCCAGATACACTTCATCAACAATGATCCTTGTCAGTGTAACAACATGGATTTCTGAGTCTTCAGCTTGGCATTGTAACAGCCAAGCACCATTATCAGGGGAAATTGCTTTACGTTCCATTAGAAAAGAAGAGGGCTATGTGAATGGCTCTATGGACTCACACACACACACATACACATCCTGACAGAATGTTGTCCCACTGTCCAATTAACCTCACACAGGGAACGGACGGAAGTGAGAGCAGGAGCGTGATGGGTCAGGACCTCCTGTAGGCACACAGACCTTTAAGAGCACTTCACTGACGTTTCCACAATCCCTGTGTTTTCATTCAGCCTCTAGATATCCTTTCAGACATTTTTTCCCCTTCTTTTATTCATTTTTTTCCTGCTGCTGGTTGGCAGCATAAAAGGCTAATATTGACTTTACTGACATATCTTTGTTTGGCATGGGAACGCTTGAGGCTTTGGCTGCTGCTGGCCTCTTTGAGTGGCTTACCAGAGAGGCCTGGCAGAAAGCCAGCATGTATAGCAGCTAATAATGGACTCTGCTACACTGGTCTGCTCATCACATGAGAGAAAAGTGAGGAGAAAGAAACAGCTATATTTGAACAGGACAGGAAACTGTAATTTGGATTATTGCATGTGCTCAGCACTGCGATAAAAGTGAATAATGTTGTACACATTGCTATCCATAAAAGCCAAATAATAAAAAAAAAATATATATATATATATATTTAAAAGCATTTGGCTTCCTAAAGGCTGCTCCGAGCAAACACTAGAGAACAGCTTCTTAGGGGAAAGTGCTTTATCTTCTTATTCTGCCAGGAAACATGCCACGACACTGAGAAAGTAGAAAAATATGTCCTGAAATTGAAGAGCAAGGATCAACGGGCACTATTCCAACAGGTTTCATGAGCAGCTCCATCAACAGAAACGGAGGCACGAAAGGGAGTTCCACAAATCCACATGAGCCTTGACAAATAGTTTTTTTTCCACTAATGCAGAAACTATCTGAGAGACAAATAGAAACAGGCAGTTTTGAAGAAGATCCACCCAGCAATGAAATTCAGCAATGTAACAAATCAAGGCTGTTTTTCAAGCTGTGACTGGGTGTTCCCTCTCTGTGTTATATAAAGTCTACCACTGGAAAATGAAAGCTGTTCATTGGGTTCATCAGAGTGGTTTTTCCTTGAGTTAAATAACCGGTCCTGTGGGTAACTGTTTAATTAACTTATTTTTATCGCAGAAACATGAATCATTACAGTTTGCCTTCCAAACCAATAAACTGCAAGTTTTAAATTGGGATTTTGTGGAAATTGACTATAATATTGTTCAAAAATACTGTCAGAAATGTCAGTGGATTTCAAATAAACAGTGCACTTTGGTTTTCTTGCTGAGCACCGAGGCGATGAACACAAAGGACCGACAAAGCACCAAAGCTGTAGCTGCCTGCTGCTAATGACTGGCTGCGGTTTTCCTTTGATTTGGCTCCAGCTGAGCTGCTGCAGGTTATGAAGGTCATAAATATCAAGCTGCAGCCACGGGGCAAATAGCCCGTGGACATGAGGAAACGGCTAGCTCGTCTTTGTCTGGAGGCAAAATCCCATCCATTGAGCAAAAGATGTGAAAATATTCTTTCAATCTATAATTTATAAGCTGCTAAATATAAAAACAGTGTATAAGAGGCCCTGCTTCAAAACGGAGAGCTGGTTAGACATCTAAAAAGGCAACGTGGAAGAGATTCAAAGGTTAAAATTCATGCCTTAGGATACATTGTAGCTTTGAAAACTGTTGTTTGAGCCCCTCATCAAAGTTGCATGCTTACGTGTCCTTTAGCAAGATACTGAGCTCCAGAAATGCGTGACAGGAAAAGAACCGTATTTGTATAAATCCTTGTGTGGGTCAAATGTATAATGTACTGTAAATGCAGGCTGTTTACCTAAAAGAAAAAAAGTAAGTGCAACAGAAAATGCAGCACTAATGCTGTATTCAGTCCTCATTTGAACTTGGACAACTAGATTCCTCATGGAATTAATTTGATCCAAACAAATACTCGTTTGTTTTGGGAAAATGTTTGTTTGCTCGCTTATGGGGATAGCGTAGCATTTTAATTTGCTTTCTTGTTGTATGTTAACATAATCAAAGATGCGATAAGAGACCACACACGTTCTGTGGTGGTTTCCTAAAGACTTGTTGGCTGTAAACAAACAACAGATTTATTCAAATTTAAGTCTTTACTGTTCCTACATTTAGTGTCCTTTGCTGTTCAGTAACAAATCGGAACAAACAGAAACAGCAGCAGTAACAACCACAAGGCTGTCGGGAACAACCTGAGTTGATCTTGCACCCTATCTGCAGTTGTCTTGACAGTCGAGTGAATTTTAGTTGTGCATTCCTGTGGTATTAAGGCACTCACGGATCCCTGGCAGGAATTTCCCTCAGCCTTCTCTTCTGTTTTTTTCTGCTGTGTCCCTGCCCTGCCTGTGGAGGTGAGAGAAAGTTCATCCACATAAAATCTGAAATCTGAAAGAGCATCTTTAATTTTCATATCCAGTGTTCCACTTCCTGGGTGTGTATGTATGAAATGCTGTATGTATGCGAGTGCGTGTGTGTGTGTGTGTGTGTGTGTGTATGTGTTTAACAAAACCATAAAGAAACAGGATAACTGTTCTATGGTATTGACCAACGGGAGTATTGGTTTACTTCCAGACAAAGGATACAAGAAACCTGTGAATAACATTTTCATAAAACACCAGAAAAACAAGAGTTGATTCATGTCATCGCCTTGGCAGCACCTCTGTGTTCCGCAGTGGATTCTTTTGTTATTTTTCTACCAAAGATGAGCTCGCCATCAGGGGCCAATTTTCAGCTTTCTGTCCAGAGCTGTCTTCAAGCCATGTTCCCCAGATGATTTATGGGTAAATGTAGACTACAATCAACATCACCTTGACTCTGTAAAGATGTGTGAAATTTTCCATGATGGGCTGATATTTTCAGAAACGGCAAAGATCAGGAAAATGGAGACACGGGTGCGACGATTGGTTTCCTGCTGCGTCCTTCCTGAGATGAGGTGGTAGGCTATCATGTTCAGATGTTTTTCCAGGTTACAGTGGACACTGTGATACATTCCCTCTGTGCATGACATCATTCCTTCCATGTGTAGTGCAGCTGCAAACTTCATGGAAATGACGAATTAAATGACTTCACTCGTAAAAGCCTTTTGTTATCGGCTAATGCTAGCGCTGGTTTAGCATGTTTGGGAGCTCAATTTGACATTAAATGAGATGCTAGTTTTGGCTTAAAATGAAATGTAGCTTCTTCTGCCAAAACTGAACAGCAGCTAACTCCTCTGAATTCGTTTTAGCGCAAACAAATGCTAAACTAGAAGAACGGGCAGCCACCTGTAACTCAAACCTGCCACATTCCTACTGTTATAGCTGCCGTCAAGCTTTTGAGGAAGGTACTGCCCGCTGTTGCCTCTCATGCATAACAACAGAAAAGAATTGAGTCACACTTCCTGAAGCTTTTACACATCAGATGTGTAAAATTTGCACCAATGACCGGGTGATTTTCCTGGACGACTTTTCTGATGCGAATAAACAGATCTTACCAATCAGCCCACTGCATTTTGCACCAAGTGCAGCTCAAACCACCAGCAATACCCACAAACAGTAAAATAGTACTATTTTATTCTAGACACAGAGCTAGACACTGCTTAAGGTCAGTTGGCTCTCTGGATTTAAGTGTTTTCAGTCGTATGACCACGAGTGTGTATAATATCCAAGGAGTCTGCCTTTACAAAAGGGCCATTTAAAAGGACACTGAATTTAATCATGGTGCTGTAATGTAAAGTCAAGAGAGCAGGGTCACGAGTGCTGGGGCGCAAAGTGCGTAAACCTGCCGAACCTCCTCTCGCACTGACATTAGCACAAAATGTAGTTGGCCCAGTACTTTTTTTGACTGTAGACGTTTGTTTTTTGGGGGTTTTTTACCGGATGAAAATCATCATTATCTCTGCAACATGCACAGAGGGACAAGGTGTTTATGGAAAAAAAACTGTCTGGAAACTGAGCATTCACTACTTTTCAAGCACAGTAAACAGCTGTTAAAGATGGACGCTTGACGAAATCCAAAACAGAGCTGAATGTGTGTTGACATGTTCACCATATCAAAGGTATCACGCATATGTGAAGTCTTCTGTGAGGCCTTCACATATGCGAGCGGTGTTATGACTCTCTTTGGTCTACAGTGTCTTTCGACTTCTTAAATGTTGACATAATCAGGCTCCAGAGGCTGATTAGGGTTATTTGCGCACTTCTGCTTCTGGTTTATAAGTCAGCAGTATGTCCCAGCAGAGCCACCGCACTGTGACACTACTTTCATCACCACAGCATTCAGCATGCTTAGAGCAGCAGTCGTCACTGTCACAGTTATTTGATTCGTTCTTGTGCGTCACAGCATTCAGCACTCCTGGTACGCATTCCCCACATGGAAAAGAAATAGCAAAAAAGAAGAAAAGAATTAAAAACATTAAACTAATAATAAATTTGCCATTAATTCTGAATATTTATGTTCTATTTCCAAGTCTTCATAAGCCTTGGGCTGTATGTGTCACTATATGATTAACTAAACAGGGGCTCCTTTCACATTTTTCTCATACAACATTATGTTTACTTGATTCATACTTAATTCATTCTAATCACGTTGCATGAGAAAAATGCAAAAGAGGTCACATTCACATTAACCCATAGTTTTTTTTCTAGTTTTTTTTTTCCATATGGTTCTGTTCAGAGGTTTGAGTTTTCATCAGGCAGCATGTGGCAGCTATGCCAAGACTCAGCTGACTAACCAAGAGTGAAAGAAATCAGCGACAGTTTATGTGAAGTCTCTCACAACTTCTGGAAATGACAGCACAGACAGGACCTTAAAACACAATGATATTAGAGGGAAATGAGAGCTGAATGTGACTTTGACATTGTCAGATTTCCCAGTTGTCATTGACTGAATGTAACATGTGGTTTTATTGAAGACGGGCTAAAGAGGGGAAAAACTGGCTCTCCTCTGTCACCACTCTGGACCAGTGTTGTATGAGCTTCCTAGCAAGGCATGGGTTATCATCCAAACTGTGATGCAAGTATTCCAGAAAATCAGTAAAA
Source organism: Simochromis diagramma (assembly GCF_900408965.1). NCBI lineage: Eukaryota > Metazoa > Chordata > Actinopteri > Cichliformes > Cichlidae > Simochromis > Simochromis diagramma. The sequence continues at coordinate 1,367,743 of NW_024387320.1, forward strand.
GAGAACTGTACTGCCAAAATCTTCTAGTTCTCATCCAGAAAACAAAGACTTGGACACTTTTTAAAGTATTGGGTGCTTCCCTTTCTTTTCTCCAGAACTCATTCATTATTTATTGCATGAATTCAACAAGGTACTGGAAACATTCCTCAAAGACTCTGGTCCTTACTGACACTATAACATCAAACAGCTGCTGCTGATTTTTCAGCTGCACATCCATGACGCAAAACTTCACATTGCGGTTTGAAATGGGTGCACATGGTCAGCTGTCGGACGTGTTGTGCGTTCAGAGATGCTCTTCCCTAGTATATTGAGTGGTTATTTAAGTTATTGTTGCCTTCCTATCAGCTTGTAGCAGTCTGTCCAATCTCCACTGATCTCTGGCATCAACATGGCATTTTTGCTTAGAGAATGGCTGCTCACTGGATATTTTCTCTTTTTCGGACCATTCTCTGTAAACCCTAGAGATGGTGGGAAAGTCCCAGCAGATCAGCACTTTGTGAAATACAAGCCTGTCTGGCACCAACAACCGTGTCACATTCAAAGTCACTTAATTCACCTTTCGTCCCCATTCTGATGTTCACTTTGAATTTCAGCTGGTTGTCTTGACAGTGTCTACATGCCTAAATGCTCTGAGTTGCTGCCATGTGATTGGCTGATTAAATATTTACATAAATGAGCAGTTGTGCCTAACAAAGTGGCCAGTCAGAGTATATAAAGCTGTTTCATTAACCTAAGACCATGCACCCTGCCAAGAACCATGTCATGGGAACACAGCCATAACAAGTCAACTTGTGAATTAAAGATAAAGTTGTTGTGTGGAATCACAAATCTGTAATTTGACAGAGCTATTCACTTCAATATCTTCAAGCTGACGTAAAACTGAGCCTGTTACTGTGAGAAAATGTAAACTGTGCCGCCATGTGTTTTCACCTGCTACGTGACATGCATACACATATTTCCAGACAAGCACGCATGGGTGCCTGCACCGTTACACCCTCAAATGTCCAGACACACATATACTCAGGCACATCTGTAAAACCCACAAGTCCTGATTAATGAGTGTAGAATTTAAAAGAATGGGTCTAAGCCTTTGTGTTTCTGTTTCTATTACCAGGCCACCTACTCAGCGCTATTTATACAGTGTGCTGCTAACATAATCCGCATAGCGGGAGAAGAAAGAGTCTGGAGAGAATGGGTTGAATGTAACGGAAAAATGTATGAAGATTTAATTAAGGGGAAATCATTACATGGGTGAGAGGAAAGGGAGGGAGCTGAACTATTTTTAAAGCCTGGAACCTGTGTGTGACTGTAAGTGACCTGTGTTTTATGTTTGTTTGTATTTGGGCGCCCCAGCTGGGCTGGATCGGCTTAGCTGCTTGTGTGCCTCATCCATGGAGTCCCAGTGGGAGGCCCAAGTTGATGGATGATGCCTGGAAGCTCAGAAACTCCAGTGTGTTCACAGAAGAGCTGTATGAGCAAGACAGTTACAGGTGTTTACATACTTTAGAGTTTACATGCATGTGTACATGAGTTTGGGTGTACATGTTTATTGATGGCTGTTGTGCTTTAGGTGTTATTCTAACATTACTGATTAGACAGGCATGTGAAGGAAAGCCGTTTAATACTGTAGCAGAAAGCAGTGAAACACACACCTACACAGCCTCCTCCCTTAAATGTGTTTGTTCAACCCCCCCTCACCTCCTATAGAGTTACAAACCATATACCAAGTGTAAGGCCAGGATGGGAAGCTCAGTTTGGGTTGCAGTCTTTAGCCATGACATTTCAACCTCAGCGAAAATGTTCATCCATCAACCTACAGCATAGACAGGTATACGGTTACATACCTTGTACATTGTTTGAAATGTATGACAAAATGTGATTCCCACAAAGCCATCTCTATTTGGAAGATTGGTTTGTTTGTTTTTTGGTGTTTTTTGTCATTTCCGTCTTCGTGTTCTTGAATGAAAACTAATTGGTAACTTTTTGACTGTAAACCCCGATGATACTTAAAAATGTCCAAAGCTGTGCAGCTCTGTGAGATTGTGCTTCAAAATAGATAAAACTAACTACTGTTTTCTAACAAACTCACAAGCTAGAAGCTAGTAGATAAAATATCCACTTTTTCTCCAAGTGTTAAGTGTTGGCACCAGTGTCAGAGATTAGGGGGAAGTACAACTAAGGACAAGACAAGAATGCAAGAGTTAAGTACAAACATGAAGTGCATTTTCTTCTTAATAGCAGGCAAACTTGTGGCAAATACTAAACTTTCATGAGCGAGTTAAATTACGAGACTTCTAAGTCTACTGAGAGATATAAAAGCCTAACCAAGCTGTCTTAGGGCAAGAGATAGGGTACACCAACCAAGGGTGTCCAACTCCAGTCCTCAAGAGCTACTATCCTGCATCTTTTAGATGCATCCCTACTCCAACACAGCTGAATCAAAGGGTTGCATTACCTCTTCAGCATGCCATCAAGTTTGGCAAAGGCCAATTTGATGGCAATTTTTCATTTGATTCAAGTGTGTCGGAACAAGGACGCATCTAAAAGCTGCAGGACAGTAGCTCTCGAGTACTGGAGTTGGACACCCGTGCCCTAGACAGATATGCAGTCTGTGAGAGGCCTAACAACATAGAGACATTTGCACTCACAAACCAATTAAGAATCAAAACTTAATCTAACCTCACTTCTTTGGACTGTGGGAGAAAGCCAGAATAAGTAGAGCAAACACTAGAGGAACACTCTGGCCTGATGGTGGAATTGAACTCAGGACCTTTTTGGTGTGAGGCAGCAGTGCTAGCCACTGCACAACTGCTCATGTAGAACAAGGACTTCCCATGTAGAATAAATAGGTACATAAAACAGGATTTAAAACATAAGCACTGTAATGCATAAGTAATAAAATAAGATTAAAATACAGTTCATAAATACAAACTATCTGGTAATTACCTTTAAAGGATATTTTCTTCCTTTAGTGCATGGAGATTTCATTCTGAAACCATTTAGTGAACCATCCGTTTATAAAGATGACCAGCCTCAGATGTACTCAGACAAATAAAATGTCTCACTGTTTCCACATTACAAAGAAATGCTGCAATAGTGAATCAAAGAACATGTCATCACCTCACAGTCTGAAAAATAAATGTGTAACCGTGTCTATAGGAAGGCTGTAAAACTGAAACATTCAGACGTCTGGCTCTGATGAAATGAACAATTCTTACTCTTTCTTTACCCCCCTTTCTAATTTTCAGTGAGCCTGTTGTGGCCCTCAGGCCATGTGTTTAACATCCCTGGCCTAGATGATGTCTTTGAGGAACAACCCCAACACTTGTTAGTGTGATACATTTTCCTATTAGCACTAAAAAAGTACAGCTGAAGTTATGGAGAATGTCATTAGTTAGTCACAAACTTGCATTTTAGCAACAGACATAAAGAGAAGAGTGAAAGAGGCTGAAAATTAAACTTCCCTGATATAAAATATAGTCATTTTCATGCTTTCATTGCCAGACATGAAACTGAGGGGGTTTCCACTAAAATGAGCAAATCTCAAAATCTTTCTCCACCTCATTGCTGTCATACTTATGGCATTTTTTGGCTCCCAGCACCAAATCATGACTGTTTGATGCTTTGTGTTATTAAAGTAATATAATTAGATCATGGAGCAAATGATCACACAGAAAGCAGCAGGGTTGTTTTCTCTGTGTCTTCGTGTTAAATAAATCTTCATTGTCTACCAGCCTTGCCTTATCTTTTAGCTGAACTTGAATTTGTTGGACAGCTCTCCTGTCAGTTTAGAAACATTATTGCAAGATAAACTCGGTGAAAGGTTCCTGCTGTTTTCTGCCTCCTGAACGGGGAATCGGGCTGATTTACCACATCTATGCCATAGCTTAGCTTCATGCTCTTGATGTTAGAGACTGGAGCTCCTTATGGGTTTCTCCTACAGCTCTCCCTTTCAAAGTTCCTTTTGGAACAATACAATAGCTGCAGCTGTGACAACAATGGCGACTTGAAGGAAATAAAACCAGCAACTGATACACAGAGCAACTCATGACCAGTGCAGGGGGTAAAAGGGGGCAGAGGGTGAAAAAAAAAGCTTGTTTAGCTTCTGAAAATCTCCGGCTCATATCTGAATGCCAAGAGGGAAATACAATCCACTGCGTGTTTTCATTTGGTCAATTGTGTGGGTGAATGCTGAAATTTAGTGTCACGCAGGGTGTGTCAGCGCTCAGTTTCCCCACCTTAAACCACCCTCACTCCCACCCGGAAACTACAACTTCCTTTCCCATTCATCTCAGTCTAATTTTGTTTTATTTCTCAGGAGCCATTTTACAAACTCATTTGTTAAGCTACATAAAAGCATCTCGAGCCCCGTGAAACCAAGCTTAGGAAAACAGTGGCGAGGAAACTCTCCTTTTCAGACAAAGAGACGGATTAAAGAAACAGCCGTCACTTATTGTAGGTATTGAGGTTATTGTACTGGGGCCAGCTGCAGCAACCCTCTACCACAATGAGACGCAGACGTTTCACAGTCAGAACCTGGGCTGGAACCTGCATGGAAACAGCCAAAGGTAGCTGACTGTGTTTTTTGTGGTTGACTACTCATTATGAATTCCTTCTTTTCGCGGCAGGGTACACGACATAAATCACAGGTTGCTCGAGCTAGAGGGAACTTACAAGCAAAACAACATAATGGAGAAAGAGTTGAGTGAGTTCCAGGGAGGCAGTGGAGGTTTCACTCCTGCGGGGGCAGTAAGTGGGGTGTTATGGAGGATGACGAGTACCTCTCATTTCAGCCAAGACGCTCCAAGGTGGCTGTTGAGCGACACGCAGACATTCGTATTCACCTCAGGGTGTAAATTTTGTGCATGTGTGTGTGTCAGTGATGGTTTGAGAAACTCCCTGAAAACTGATACCATGCAGAGTCGATCTGTCTTGCTATCCAGACAAGAAGAAAAAGGGAGCAGATAGGGAAGGAGATGGAGATGTTTTTCTTTCTTTTTCAGTGACAGACAGGCATAAACACATCATCAGTGACAGGACGCGCTGAACTAACATGCGATGTAAAATGACATGTCAGATAGTTAATGGGTGAAGACTGAGAAATAACATTTCCAGGGAACATAATCCCGGCAAAACTTCGATAAAGCACACAGACCATAATTCCTTGTAGACTGCTGGCAGGACCTTTCGTTTCAAGTCTTTGTTCTTGTTGTGTTAACTGAAACTGTCAACACCTTTTACAAATACAAAGCCTTTTTTCTGCTAAAACAATACTATATACAGTATAGCAGGTAAAGGGAATGAGCACATGCAGTTATTAATTCATGCAATCATCTTCATCCCGCCCCTTGTGGTTTTTTAGAAGATGAGCCACTTGGGAATATTGCTTTACATGCACTTCATATAAGAATTCAGGTGTTCTAATGACATTTAATAATTCCCAGAGAAAACTGGGATAAGCTGAATAACATGTTTGGTAACGCGCACGCTGTTGCGCGGTGCACGCTGTGTAGTTTTGTAGTCTGTGGTGAACCGAGGTGGGGCGGGGGTTGTTCAAATAATACATTTCACCTTGGGTTAGAATGCGGTAATGAGAATATCAGAATGCAGGCGTACTGAAATGCTATTGTGTGCTGAATTAATGTGTGACTGGCAGCTATAGTTTGGGGGATTTCCAGATTTTCACCAAGCTCCAATTTTGTAAGGAAGACCTTACGTAGACCTCGGTTTTATATACTTTGCAAAGCCAAAATAAGCTATTATTCCGATGGATGTGGCGTGCCTCACAAAGAAACAAAGGCAGAAAGAGGAGGCAGCAGCGAGTTTATGAAGCTTATTAAACTGAGTTGTAGTGCAGTGATGTTATGTGGGCTCGACTGGGACGCCCTGCTTTTGTCTGAAAAAATAACAGGCGTGTTTATTCAGTGGCATGCCAGAGTCTGACCCCAGACAGGAACCAAAGGAGGACGTTTGCCTGCTCAAACATCATCACAGACAAAACATCACACGCAGCCAAAGGTTTGCCATGTGTGTGTTTTTGTCACTTCAGAGGGGCACACAAATCCTGCTTTAGATTCTCGCCACCTCTGTTAACACACCCTGTCAGTTGAGGTAAAGGTATGTCATCTCGGCTCCCTCTCTGGGACCAAAAATAAGCTTTCATTATCTGTAGTCAGTCTCAAAGTGTTGCTGGTAAGTCATTCATTATCCATTCAGGAAAGACGGGGTGATTAGACAGCGTGAAACACTATAATAAACATGGAAACTGTCTTCTAAAGCAAGATCTGTGAGTGTCGGGTGTTAGCCTGAATTCTTTGTGTTCTGCCTTTTATTCTGTGCATATTATCAGCACAGCTGAGACAGAAAACATTTAATATGATATGATAAGAAGGCAGGTGATTTAAATAAACATTTCAGTAACATACTTTCAGAAGACGCTATAATCACCCTTCTCTCCAAATATATTACTGGGTGCTCTTAAGATATATGACAGCAAAGTGCTTTGTATCGATGTGTGTGCCTCCATAAGCCAAAAAGCAGCTGCCTTCAGTTCTCTGGCACGTCTCAGAAGTTTTATTATCGGCTCTGACACGAGCGTGCTGCTGAGAAGATCGAGTGGAGGATGAACCTAAAGCTGCACATCAGGCTGAGCGCATAAAGTCGACAGGAGGATGAATGAATTAGGTGATGTCTAAACACAGGATCCGTAGCTCGGGCACGAAGGGTGGTATAAATCAGCCCCCCAAAAGATCAAGCCTTGTGTGCTCTGCCTATACAATTACATTTGAGAATCTGGAAAAGATTAGAGCTTTCACACTAACAATAAGCCACAGGATAGTTTATGAGGGGTTGGAGTGGTAGGTAACAGGAGAGAACATCACATCCCATTATTCAAGGTTCATGTGAGGCTTATTTTGGAGCACTCTAATCTGTGTCTAATCTGTGTTTGCTCCATAAATTCAAGTTGCAGCCAAGCCGTATGGCACTCTGAGTCCTCCAGATTTTTTACATTTTAAAGGAAATCAATCAGTTTTTCTGTGACTAAAAGGAAACCAAGGACAGCATACTCTTCAGGAGAACTTTTAAGCGCCTTTCAGCTCTTTTTTTTTTCTTTTTTTTTTGTTTAACTTCATAAACTTTAGAGGTATAAATATCAAATGCAGCTTTTTCAACAAGAAACTTTCTAAAATCCAGCTGTAGACAGACAAGAAACTATTCAGATGTAGTGGAGAAGCAGGGTATTTACCTCAAGGGTTGTAGGACACCAAAACAGAGCTAAAGGACATTTTTTTCCATCATCTTTGCATAAATGCTAACGATTGCTCTCTTAAAACTTTAATTAGTGTCTAAAAGGTCTCCACTCTCATGGTGCTAATGTATTGCACCAATACATATATTTATATATATATATATTTATAGATGGTGGGAGGGCCACAAGCCTGTGGACCTGGATAAAGTGGAGGCCTGTGTACAGAAGGGCATCTGTTGTAAAATCTTTGCCCAATCAAGCATGCAGATCATCAGTATTTCTTTTAAAAGTCCCAGTTAACTCTGGATAAACTCTTTTATAGCCCAGTGCATCAGCACTGAAAGTGCTGATTCATTTCCATTATTTGTATTTATTTATTTATTTATTGTATTTATTTGGCTGAGTCAGAAATTTCTGCATAGATTAAAAGAGCAACAAGCAAACAATCCATGGGCAGATACTAATAACATTAAGTGACATTTTGTAAACACTATGAAATGCTACCAGACTTTTATTTATTTTCTTCTGCTCTGAAGCAGAAAATGATCTGGTGCACCGACCAGCTGATCTAAGCAACATAAACTTCAGCTTTTGTTATCTTTCAGTTTCTTTTGATGTACTCCAGCCCACACAAAAATATGGCCTTAAATTTTTTGCTATCACAAAAGGTTATATAAGCTGTGAGTTTGTAAATGGACATGTGGTGGTGCTTGAACCAAAATCGCATTCAGTGGTCTTTTTACTTACCATCTGTCCAACATCTGGGCACAGCACTTGCCCTCTCCTGACAGTAGTGGAGTCATGACGTGCTAAACTGACCCCGGTCTTCTAATTTTCTTTCTGTTTGCACTAAAAAGTCCCTCTGAGCAAAAGCAGCTGCTTTTTACCCATTCTGCTTCATTAATAATTCAAAACCCCTTCTCGTTGTTTACTCCTCATGCAAAATTCCTTCCAGAGTGAATGGAACAAGCTCGGGCTTGACTAAGATATGAAACCACTTTAAATACCTGGAAATCCAGGAATGATGTGACAGTTGCAGTGACTGCACAAGCTTTTTGTGTTTGTGTGAATAATATGTACAAAATATGAATATTTGTAAAGTGTTTCCCATAGAAAGCATTTTAAAAAGATGTCTAAATGATCTAAATTTCTCCCTACCTCTACACCTTCCCTCCGTTTCATAATTCATTAATGTCATCTCTTTCCAGCACGAGATGGAGACAATCGTGCTATAGGAAAAACACTCCCTTAATGGTGTTCATTTCTGGCCCATTACCTGTTTTATTAAATCAAACTAAAACAGATAACCCCCATTACTACTGTACTGTAGTACCGTAACTCATATATGACCCTGCTGTAAGAGAAGCAAAGGCTGAACAGGATATTGGCTTTCTGTAGCTCATAAATTTTGTTATAACTCTTTCCGTTTGGTGGTGAGAATCGCACAAATCTGAGGTACCCTAAGTGCTTTGGTGATAACAATAAATTGCAAACACTCTATCTTGTAAAAGAAGCATTAAGAGGGGAATCTCTTAACACTTTTCAGTGCTTGGCTTTGCATAGAGCGCTGTTTCAGTATGTTTGACGGATCCTGTGTAAGCAGCATCTAATAGAAGTAGAAGAAGCACATCAGATCACAGCATAAGTGCAGTTCATGTGAAATATAGGACACTCTACTGCAGAGTGCTAGAAGGGACATTTACATATATATTATTACTTTTCTGACTCTAAGGGAGCCCCAACTGCCAGAAATCACGAAGGAAATTTAATTCGGATGGATTGCATGTTACTATCAATATAATGAGGAAAAGGTGAGCTTAAGTATTTGCTTCTAATTAGATGAGAATACATCAGTACGATGTCAAAAGACGTCAGGCACTTTGCTCACCCCCACTAAATATCCAGTTTAAAGTAATCTAAACTTTCTTGTGGTTACAGTTACAGCACTCTTTAAGAATGATTATGGTGCAGTTTTATATGGAAAAGTCTTGGGCTGATTGGGACAACATGTTCAACTATATTGAACCAAAACCGCAATGTTTCTCCAACCTTGAACGTCCTGCTTTTTGTTGCTTAAAAGCTAACCACAGACGTGTGGGTATCCCTCCATAAAACCTCTTCTGCATCAATACAGTGCATAAATGTGGCAACCCCGTAAATTAAAAAAAAAAAAAGATTCTTATAACAAACACCAGACAGCAATTGTGTTGCTCACTGGGGTGGCTTGAGGAACTGGACTGAAATATATAGAGTACATTTTAGTGCCTCATCTGGAATTGCACATACTGCACTTAACTATGCAAACATCCATCTTCCATGTGTAATTGTAGTATCGAAGCAATATGATTGCTTACCGTCATGCAAGTAAGCAGCGCATGGGATGTTTATAGCCTCAGAATGAGCTGGACCTGAAGGCACACAACTGCAGGGACCCCAGACTCACTGTGTAGCAGTTAGTTTTATGGTGATCTGGAAATGGCATGGGTTTTAAAGTGGAACAGCTAAAAAATTTTGATTTATTTGCACTTAGTTTTTTAAACATGTATCCAACTAAGGTTGCAGGCGGTGCTCGGGCAAATAGCAGTAACTCTATGTGAAAGGCCGGCTGCACCCTGAGCTCGTTGCAGAGGAACAGGTAGCCATTCATGCTCATGTCCACAGCTACAGCCAACTCAGAATCAACATGTAACCTAATATTTTTTTAAAAAAACAGGTTATTGTACTGTGAGGAAACTAAAGGACCCTTAGAAAGCTTACATAAGTGCAGGTAGAATATGCAAACGCCACACAAAAAGGCCTCAACTGTCAAGCACCAACAGTTTAAAACCTGTAAAACCCGTCAAGCAACTGCACAATCCTTACCAACATAAATTATTTTCCTAATCTAAATCTATTAGTACTCAACAGAAAAAAATGATAAGTTATCTAGTACTTGATCCTGAGTCTGACAGTGTTACAGGACTGCGAGGCCAAATCAGTTCCTTCTTAAGGCAACTGCTCTTTTATTCTGAGTCAGAATCAGAATCAGAAAGGGTTTTATTGCCAAATGTTGAGCAGGTTTACAACATTAGGAAATTGCTGCGGTGCTTCAGTGCAAACATACTGTCATAAATTACGCTAAAATAGACATGAAAATAAAAATAAGAATAAGAATTAAAAGTGCTAAGTAGATAGATATATACATGAGTGCAGGTGGTGATCAGTGCCAAACATGGAATGATGCAGTCGCTGCTCTACTTTAACATCTAAGTTTCTTATGTTTCTGAATACCTTTCAATTAAATCATCTCACAACACATTGAAATTTGGGAGCACACATGCTCATAAATGCTTGATCGGGACCTGCATACAGGATGATCAAGAGCAAAAGTATCCATTTCTCAGTTAGTCAGAAGCTGTCTCATTCTTTCACTGCAGATGAGCAAGTTAGCAGGGGTGAAATGAGCCGTAACTAGGCTTTAACATCAGGAATGTATTGACAAAGTTCAGGGCAGATAGCTTGGGCTTGTGTGTGGAAAATCTTTCACACAAGAACAGATAGAGAGGCCATAGCTCTGGTGAGGCGACTACCACACGCTGAGTGCTGAAAGATCACGGCAGACTCTCAGACAAGAAGGAGGCCGGGAGAGTATCATTAGCAGAGCACTGACTAGGTTGACCTTTGAATATCCCTGCACAGCTTTCTTATCGCAGTCATTTATTATAGTCTGACATAAATGCACTCCTGGTTCAACAACGAAGACTGCTGATCTGCTCTTCAGCTCCCAATATAACACAGCAACACAGCGTGTCAGCAAGACTATACTGTCCCAAGGTTACTACAGCTGGTGGTGTGACTTAACGCAATAAAAGGAGGTCAAGACACTGAAAATATGTAGACAAGGGTTGATGAGCTGTTTTAAAATGTGTTGTTTTAAAACGTTAGAAAGAGCAGGCACATACTCAGAAACAAAACCAACACGGAGTTATTGTTATAGATAAAATGATAGAGTTTTGGTACTTTAAATTATGAGGATAACATTATCAGTGACTCCTGAGAAAAAAAAATATTATCCATTTCCTCAGGATAGGAGGGAACACTGGAAGGAACTGCATCAACACTTCTGCCCTCAGGCAAACATGAGCATTGACTTTGGCCAAGATACCTCCCTCTTGGCCATCAAGATGATATTCCTTAATGAGCTCGTCATCCCATTAGAGGGGTGTGCACTGGCTAAAGAATTTATTGCATGCACATGGAAGTTTGCAGGTCAAGCACTGGGCATGAAAATCCAAAAAAGTGCTTAGTTTGTATCTTCTTGGAACAGTTTTGCAATTTGGTGGCAGCACGGCTGCTAAAAAGATATTAAACCCACATTTGTATATTAATCTGGTGGCAAGATGTGAACTAATCAAGGCTTTTCATCTGACCCTGAAAATAAAGTCTGTTTCCTTTTCCTTTAGTTTTTCAGTATGACAATAACTGGAAAATGTGTTTTCCTTTTTATACTAAACCATATCTCATGAACTATAGCTGAACCACTCCTATCCTAGAGTTTAGCGTATATTAGACGTGGCAGCTGGGATTAACAATGAAAAGTGATACTGACTTGTCTTTTTAGCTGAAGTTTGATGATTCTTTGGATGGATTTATTCAAACAGTGTAGCAAAAGCTTTTTCTGAACCACATTCCATTTTTTTAAAAAAAAAAGTTTAAGAAAAATAAACAATCATTTGGGGTGAAGAAGAAATCACTGAAGCAAAATATTTTGTCTGCATTTAATATAGAATAATACACGTGTTACACATTACCGTGTCAAAGGAATGCCTCTGTTCTTGTAGACACATGTTTGCTTCTCAACTTCTTTCGAATTGCAACATGAAAAAAACATTTCAGTGTAACAGCTTACATATGTAACCAATCACATGAGAAGATGTGCCTGTGTCAGCATATAAAAAAAAGAAAAAATTAAAGAAAGAAAACATCCTGATTTGTACAACAGACATCAGGTCGACTGTATTATTTACATTTTATAACATGTAAAAGTCCTCTTTTGCTGTCATGCCCTTTCATACACAGACACAGGGCATCTGTAATACCCGGACACCTCCACACACACATACACACACACATGCAAACATGATGATGCTTTTGTTATTTGGTTGCCAATAAACACTTGGGTGTTGCCTGTATGAGAGGAATAAAGCTTTTCATTTATTTTGGTCATAAGGTTTGCGCTGTCTGTGGCCTGCGTGATAACCCAGCAGGATTAATACCACATGGACATGTGTATCTAACTAGCACAGATACAAGATAAGAGTGACAGCAATGGATACTGTATAATGGTATAATGCCTTCCAGAACAGTCAGAAGCGACATGCATCTACTCTTTGAGCTCAGTAGTCACAGCTGATGGTTCCAGACTGATGGTCTGGAAAGATTTACGACCAAAATAAAACTGAGCCGTAAGGTTAAAGTAGGAGGGTAGGTTAAGTTGAGCTGAGCTAATCAGCAACTTGCTGTCTTTATGTTTAGTTTAGAAATATGAGAATAGCATTAATATCATAAATTCAGTCAGAGTGAAAAGTCTGTCTTTCAAAAGAGTTGAAGTGTTCCTTTAATAGGTAGAAACCTAAAAAAGTCTTTTGTCTTATTAGTAGGCTTTTTTTGCTGATCTGAGAAGAGGTTGTGGTCAATAACACAGCAGGACTTAAATACTGAGGCAGCACTGTATGACGTGGAGCTCTGAGCAGAAATCAGTGTGTGAAGACATTTAAGAGGAAAACACATTTAAACTCATATAAATACAACTATAAACAAAGATATATATACATTGAATACACATACAAACTTTCAACAAATATAATTCTACATAGACAGCAAAAACTTAACACATTTACAATCACTGGTTTGGCTTTGCAATGATACTAGCTCCATGATTTCTGTAACAGATTTTATAATAACATTGCTTTCTAAGTGCTTTTCAATCAGTCCACCAAAGATGAAGTGTCACGATCTTCAAGCTTTTCTGTGACTCTAGCATTTCTTCTTCTAATGTCAAACATAATGCTGATAATAGACAAAACAAATCAGCTGTAAAATAAGTTTACACTGAATTAAAGCTTCATTAAATGCTTTGCAGAGATTTGTAACTTTTAAATCTGTGGTGGGTTTTCTACGGCTACAGCAGAGTACTCGGCCTCAGACACGTTCGGAGCCTCGATGAGACGTGCCAGACCCGTCCTCGTCGAGTATTTGAAAATGAAAGCCTTCATGAGGTCATAGCGATAGTTTCTGTTGATGAAGTTGTAGAGGATGGGGTTGAAACAGCAGTGAAGCAAGGACAGGCACTGGGTGAGATGTAAGGCCACGTAGATCACATTCTCCAGGCCACAGGTCAGCGGCACTATGCCCAGCTGTGACAGAGCGTCAGCCAGAAGGACACCGTGGTAGGGCCCCCAGCAGGCCAGAAAAACCACAATGTAAGCTAGGATCACCCTGCGGCTCACGTGGCGCTCCTGCTCCACTGGGGAAGACGATGAAGTAGAAGAAGAGGAAGAGGAGTGAGCGAAAGCTCTGGCCAGCAGGATGTAAAACACAGCAATGATGGGGAAGGGGAGAACAAAGCCAAGCAGGATGAAGCTCAGCTGCACCCCCACCATCCACTCCTTGGGGTTCTCCTCTGGGTACTCAGGCCTGCACAGCATGATGTCCCCGTGTGCTGACTTCACAGTATGCAAAAAGTAGGTGTCTGGCACGGAGGCCATCAGAGCCAGAAGCCACACCCCTACACACGCACCACGGCGGATCAACTTCCTGCGTGCACCTCCCTCATCTGCATGCCGCGTCACACTCAGGTAGCGATCCACACTCATGCAGGCCAGGAAGAAGATGCTCCCGAAAAGGTTGACGAAGTAGAGCAGGTGCGTGAGTTTGCATGCCACTTCACCAAAGGGCCAGTGGCCATGCTGGGCCAGTGAGCTCACCCATATAGGCAAAGTAGCGCACACGCAGAGGTCCGCAACTGCCAGGTGTGTGATGTACATGTGTGTCTCGTGGCGAGGGCTGGAGTCTCTTTGTGCGCGGATGTTGACCCAGAGGACCAGGGCGTTGGCGGCCAGGCCGACGATGAAGATGAAAGTGTAGAGGACGCACAAGGAATTCAGCAGAGCCGTACGGCTGAATGCCGTTGCACACACCATTGATTCCACACTTGTTATGTTGCTGAATGGGTCAGAGAAGTTGAGCTCATCCAAAGAGTCCCACAGGACCTCCATATCACTGCTGCTTAGACTCATTTTTCCGCACTCGGAGAGGACAACAGACCGCTGGGAGGTAACACACACCGCCTCTGATTGGGACAGAGTCTGAAAAACATGACAGTAAATTATAATTTCTTGTAACACATATTTATTTTGATAATGACACAGCTGCCAAATGTGAGAGGTTTTTCAACAAACCTTCGGGTATTATATTTAAGATCTGAGGTTCTGCTGCATAAAGCCTGGCTTATTTTACTCATGTGCACTGAATGAACTAATAAAACATAAACCCACTTGTGGTATGCCACCAGATCCCAAAGAATCTTAATGCGGTTAACTTGTTAAAACACTGCTTTCATGACTTAATAGAGGCTCTCTGTTACCGTGTCACAAACAGTGGGATTTACTATGATTGATGTGCAGTCAGGGGGCAGCACAATAAATGTTTACATTAGCTCCACTGGCTCAGAGTGCAGATTAGACACAAGGAAGTGGGATCGAGAAGTCCAAACAGGGTGTATTTCCTGGACGTTCCGGGCATTCCAAGATAAAGCAGTGGTCAGGGTGGGAAACCTGACGCCAGAGTCTTGTTTGTTTTCTGCTCTTAAAGCAGGCAAAGATCAGCTGTCACTCCCCAGATGATCAAAGAAAAGGCAGCTCGTAACTTTGAATACGTCATTCTGCAACATCTGAATCTTATAACGCAGCAGCACATGGCACACCACACACACGTTTTTTTTTTTAAAAAAGAGGCTTCATACATGCAGCAAATAAGGTGACTGAAACAGTATGTAAGATTAAAGAAGTATCAGTCTGGATCACCTTGGCAAGTCTAAAACCCGGTGTGATTTTGTTCACCCTGGCGGACCACCAAAATATTCCCCCTTACATGGTCTTCATTCACGGTATTCTGCTGTGATGTCTCTCTCAGCTAACTGTCAGCTTGACACAGTGTGAAAGATCAGAGGTGAAAGGGGATACATCAAAACCAGAACACAAGAGGCTTAACCCCGCCGTCGCCCCCGACTGACTTGTACGCCCACAGAGTGAATTGTGCGCGGAGACCAGCGGGAAGGCTTGACGCCTTCAAAATGGTCCGACCACAGTAAACATGGAGGTCACCAACCACTGCGTGATACAGCACGCCACAGAGCTGTGAAATGTGACCATATCAGACATCTGTCTGTGTAAGAAAACGGTGCTGTACATATAATAATTGGCACCAGTTCAAAAACGATGATGAACAAAAAGACAAGTTGAATTTTAGTCTAAACAATGACAGCTGGAACATATTAAGATGTGCAGCTGTCTAGGGAAGGTTATGTCTGCTCTCGAAGCCTGCAGTCAGTTTGATTATTTATTTTCATTTTATGTCACTTTACACCTCTGCTGTGACAAATGTTGGGTAATATTGGTCAGTCCAGTTTACTTTGCACCATTTTGCTTTTAAGCTGCAGGACTGGTGACAACGTTTTTGCAAAACTTTGTGAAAATATTTGATTCTTTAAAGATTTTGCATCAGTATGATGACATGATACATTTTTTAAGCAATACCATACATTAGAATGAGTTAAAAAGGAAATTCCAATCAAAATAATAATAATAATAATAATAATTTATATGTAGTGTTAAATTACATGTAACAGAAAGGGCTAGTAGAGAATTTTTGGTTTTAATATCAACATCAGATAAAAGGTTCTGTGGTAATACTGAATGCAGGCGGTTGATCCAGCATTACTTCCAGCATCCATTCCTATTATTGCTTTTACATTATAATAAATTGAAGTACTACCTGTAGCATGGCCTGGGATAAAACAGTTTAAAAAGATGTCACGTATCACACATTTACTTTTACTTTCAATTATTTGGGATGGCATGGAGACCCATTCATCCTGGAGGGATTTCCAAAGTGTAATCCCCCTCAATTGTTTCTAATTCCCTTATATTGTATGGAAAATACCTGCAGGTGCCAGGTAGCTCCGCGGGCTTCAAGCTAATTAACCTTTCAACACCCACACCGTTAGATAACGCAGACAGCGCATGAAACCCCTCTCTATCTCTCCGTCTCTGTCTTACTCGCTGTATCGCTCAGCGTACCTCTTCTCTCCCAGCTTTTCTTCTCCAGCTTTTCTTCTTTTATTTAGCTCGCCACTATCCACTTACAAATTAGGTTCAAAGTCTTTTGTATCTCAATACACAGAAAATAAAAGGCAGGGAGGACGATTTTCATGTGCAAATGCTGCCCACACGGATCGTGCAGGTGCAGCATGTTTGTCACAAGTTTCTCCTGTCAGGCTCGATTTACAGTTCACAATCTGTAATCAGATATTCGCTGTTTAAGACAGGACATGAGGTTTCCGCGTAGATGAACAGTAAAAGTGCTGTTTTGTGCGTCATTACGCACAAGCACTAAATCCAAGTTGCTTCCGACGACAGACATGCAATGTCATTGTTGTCATTGTTGATTTATATCAGACGAGAAACAAATGTCTGTTATCAGATTTGAGCTTGGTATACAGAAGCCCGACTCCAGATTTGAAAAGGGGAGCAAACAAACAGATTACAGACAGACTGGAAGGATTGAGAGCAATAAAATGGCTATTATTATAAAGTGTTTATGTTTCACGAACAATTAAGCAATACTTTCCCCTCGTCTGGCATTTGTTATAACGATAAAGAGTCGATAAAAGTGTCAAAATGTAATAAATAGAACAGAAACAGCTGCTGGTATAAGAAGTAAGCGGTCAAAATTACGTCGCGCATTTCAGAAGAATTTTTTAAGAGGTATTACAAGTTGAAAAAAAAGAACACTTTTCTTGCCACACAGCTGCTTATTAAGCACCGTACCTGTCTTTCTTCTCCTTTTCAGCTCTCTCGAAGAGCAGGTTTATTTGCGATAACCCCTGATGTTAAAAGGATAACTTCAGATCCACCGCAGGAAACTTGCGTGCGCTTCCCTCCGCCTCCTCAAATGAATGCGAGCCTCCTGTTCTGCACTTGCTGATACTCCTAAGAGCTACGCCTCTAAGGCTGGTCCTAAACAGATATGCGTATTGACATGGCATCGCCAAGCGTTCAATCAACAGTCAGCAGCCCAGCGAGTTTCGGTTTAGCCTCACTGTTGTTCCCTTAATTCAGCTAAACGGTTAAAAAAGAATATGTAAAACTGGCAAATTTTATTTCAGTTGCAAGTTTGAAATGACATGCAGGTTTTTGTACGTCTTCACTGTAACAATGCACTGTAATATAATTATTCTGTTATCACATAGCCAATACAAAACATATGATGTATAATAATATTATTATTATTATTTTATGTAGACCACGACAATCATTTTTACATTTTAGATAGTAAACGTCCTAAAAATCTTCATGCAACATCTACCTTAACTTTGTGCTGCATGTGCATTGTTTTTCTAAGTAATTATGCATAGTATATTAGCTGTAGCTGTAGTATTGCAACTGCATTATATTTTGCCATGATTGGCATTTTTGGAAAGCACTTGGCATATATGAAAAATCTGTTAAGATATATAAACACAACCTGTTCAGATGGTTCACACAGAACTCATAGGAGTCAACATTATTGGCAGATGGTCAAAGTGTTGTTGTTGTTGTTTTGTTTTTTGTTGTTGTTGGGGTTTTTTTGTTTTGTTTTTTTGCTTATGGGCTTATCTTCACTATTTTCCTTCAATTCACTGGAGCTCTATTTATATTTAAGGAAGTCACAACAGAAGTAATCTGTAATCTGCAGGAGGAGTAAAAAAAAATCTTTTTAAAACAGGAAGAAGCCTACAAGTGAACCCGACTCAGGTAAGGAGACCATCTGCCTCGACCGGTTAGGTTGAGAGTAGAGCGGAGAAACAATAGATAAACACAGATAACAAAAAATACTTGGCAGTTTGGTGGGGCCTGTAAGCGTAGATCAGGAACATCCAGCTCTAGAGCTCGCAGAAAGAGAAAGGGAGAGAAATGCAACAGTACAACTCTGTGAGAGAGAAGATATTAAGTTAATAATATCCAAAGGAGGTCAAGCAGTTACACAGCTCTGGAATGGAAAAGGTTCTAAATGTTAACATACCCTAACAGCTTAGTGTCTTTGTGTTGGGAAACACTGATTTTCATTTGAACAGAAATGGATACTTTAAAAAATAACTAAGTGGTTACTATTTGGTTACACACACACATCAAACGTTTGTCAAACTATGAACTGAATGTGTCTCAAGACACAACAGACACAGACACTGGCAGGGCAGTCACAGTAACTCTTCCACTTTGTAATACAGAGATGTATGTATATTGTTATTGTAAATTTGAAATTTTGGCAAATACTGCTATAGTCCTGACTGTTACTTCAACATCCTTTGTTCCTGTTAAATAATACCCAAAGGATGTTATTTTTAAAGAAACCATTAGAAAAAATACTTTGTAGTACTGGTACTGGTAATATGGTAAGTTTATGAATATGTAATATCCCCACTGTCCAATGAATAAAGAATAAATAAATATATATTTATATATAGCCCCAAAGGAGCATACAAGTGCACTAAGAGTGCAAGAGAGAAGCAGTGATCAGTGCATCAGGGAGGTCTCCCAGCAGCAGAGGCCTACAGACACATGGAACAAGTTTGTCTCAAGGCTTTCTGCCAAACAGGTTTTTCTAATACTTTTAACTCAAACAATGATAAACTCAACCAAGTAGCTTGTATGTTTCTATCAGCCAGGTGTACTGAAATATTCAAGTGTGGACTTTGGAGGACACCACAGATCAGTGTCTTCAATTCGGTATTTAAACGTGAACTATGGTCATACTATCGCCTTCTGCTCATAAGCTATGATGTTGGATAATGGCCAGATTCTTTTTTCTTTCAGGACAGTTTCACATACAGCAATTTGAGTTTTCACTGGTGTGAAATTATGTCATTATTATTCTTGAACTATGACCAAAAATATGTTTCTGAGGTCACAGTGTCGTGTGACTTGCTCCTCTTTGAGTCAAAGGGAACATTTGTTCCAAAAGTTGAAAAAATTCTTTCAAGAGACAGAAGAGATATCACGCTCCCAAGAACGAGACGAAGATAATGGCTGTTGGCGGTGTGAAGGCAAAATAACAGAGGAAGTCTAAAAACAATGGTATCATAGGCTATTTGAACCCCAGTGTCCTGGGTTAAAGTCCCATGAGTTATGCCAACTTTCCAACTTCCCACAGTAGACTTAATAATTCTTTCAAAATAAGAGCCCTTCACTTGTCTTAGTAGCAATTTCACAAACTGCAGTGAGACTGTGTTGGTACAAAGAATGGTCTCTAATTGAAAGAAAACTGGTAGAAATCATTAAAACATGATGATATGATCGGAAAAATGATGAAAACATATTTGCTATTATTTCAAAACTCCAATTTTACACTAATTCATACAGCAAAATAAATTCCACTGTTTTTTATGTATAAAATAATTACAACAAGTACATCCCAGTACTGAGGATAAAATCATTATATTCAGCAGACATATTCATATGAGGGCAACTCCCTGCCGCACCCGCCCTAGTCAACTAAATATGAAACCAGTTGCAGACATTCAGTAAATCACATTTACTGTTTTTGGCTCCCACCCAAAACCAAGACATGGGTTAAACCCAATATTCAGCCCCAGAAAGATAACTGAAAACACCCTCTGAATAATGACAGTTACATTTTTGTCTAATGTTTGCTGTGTTTCAGGTTCATTTTGAACAATCCGACCAAATCATGATGCAAAGGGGTGTTGCGGGTGTTGTCTATTTTTTTTTTTCTTAAAGAATTCATGAAATGCAATGCTCGTTTTAAAAGTTTTCTTCAGTTTTACTTCAGTCTTTATCCTCTTATTTGACTCTTACGCTGTCTCATTTCAAGAATGTTCTTTGAAAGCGCCACAAAGCAGCGTGGGAGGTTTGTGTGTTTGTCGAAAGCTTTTGCTCACCTGCAACTCTGGTGGCCTCGCAGCTGCTTTTGCCACCACCGGAGCAATTAACCCCAAGTTCAATACAAAGACGGGACCACAAAGAGAGTCAGAAACTGTGGGATTTATTTAAGGAGTCCACTGCAAAAGGATATTTGCTTTGTCAAATCATAATAATATACTTTGATCGGGCTCATGAGCCTCTGCAGAGGGAAGTAATGTCTTTGATGTTGTGTTTAATGAGGGAAGTATTGACTTAACCAGGTACAGAGTGTCCAGCCTTTCTTTATGAAAATGATATTGTTGACCTGCTTGGGTCACCAATTGGGCTAAAGTTTATTATGACTGCATGCCTTGTATACAGCAATGAAATACAGCCAGCAGGCTACTCTGACCTCATTAAAGAGCAAAGTAGTGAAGTCAGTTTCAATAAGGCTTTAAAGAGAGTTCCCACTACGCACGCATACCCATTGTCCTCCATATCAGGAGCATCAGGGGGGGATTTGTAAGCCTTTCTGATAAGCATCCGTAGCCCCGCAGACTGCTGCCAACCTCTGTTCTGCTGTCCTCATTCACAGGGAAGCCAGAGTGGGAACAGCAGGGGTGGCTGGGTGTGTGTGAGAGTGTGTGTTGTGTACTTTCTGCTTTCAACATGCTTTCTGCCACAAAAACATCCTTAATAAAGGTGTAATGAGTAAAGAATTCACTTAGATAACATTAGAGACATTTTGACTTTATTTACTTAAAAACATCTTCAGCTCACGTCTTCATGCGCTTCATTTTAGCTGCTGCCATGATGTTTACTGCATATATATGTCGCGAGAGAGAGAAAGAGAGAGAAAACATCTGAGAGAATTTCCTTCAGAAGTTCATTTGGTTGAGAAGAAAGCATAAAGTTTTGATCATCAAGTCCAGAAAACCTGGTAAACTAAGAGAAACTGTATCTAAAAAGATGTGTGGTTAATATTCTGGATCTCTAAAGTAAGTAAATAGGAGCCATATTTTAAATAATACACTGGCACAGTAGTTGTTAGTTTATAAGTGATGTGTATTTTTTCCACTGCCCTTAAGTGGTCAAGTATTACTTAACTCAGCTTTAATACTTGTGTTATTCCACGTCTGATTCACTAATCCCACACCTAGCACGTACCAGGCTACGCGTAGAGTCCACGATCAATCTTTTCTTTTCATGCTATACAGACTATAAAACTCTTTTAGACAGGTTTGTTCGCTAAGGGAACAAGGTTAAGTAAAATCTGCTTGTCTTTGCCAAAATTCCTGAGATGCAGCATTTGACTCTTCATTTGCACAGTCTTAAATAGAGACATCCTGAGTTATCTGTTTTGATAAAGGCTTACTGTTTTTAATCATTCAAGCACAGTTTTTGAGAGATATTTGCCCAATTAAATCAAGGTGAAGCAGGATAAACTGTCAGGAGATAAGTGGATTGAAAAGGATAGGGATGCTGAAGAGGGAAAACAGTGAGTAGGAACAAAACGGAGAAAGACTGCATCAGTTATTGCAAATGACGGCTGTTTGCATTGTCTAGCCCTGCTTCACGGTGGCGGGTTTGACCGACACATTCTTTTTCTTGCAAATGTCCATTCAAAGGGTACCTCTCAAACTTTCTCCCCACCACATTGTTACAGTCGACTTCCCCTCCTGCTCAGAGGCTCCCCCGTGTACTTCTCTACACTCGCACATTCCAGCTTATCCACTGCTCCAACCTTACTCATTTTTCACTTAATTACTTATTCATTTACATTTATCTTTCAAGCCAAGAAGGACCTGCGTGAGTGAAGCTGAAAGCAGCTCGCACAAGGATGGAGCTTGTCAGGGAGTGCATGAACATGAGGGAGGGGTGACCACTGAACCTTACAAAGCTATTCAAAGGACAAAAGATTGGAAGTTATTTATTAAGCTGGACTTTGTCTCGGGTTTTTGCAACCCGTCTCTGCCAAAATAATATATTTTTACCGGAGCTTCTGATGAGGTGATCTTTCGGGATCTGTTCGTGCAGGTGCGCGTCTGGCAGAGACAGTGCGTCTCTGTCAGGAAATGTGGCAATCAAGGCATTCCTCACACCGACCGAGCATACCTTACAGCAGCTCCATGAATGTAGGTGAAACCTGAGACCTGCTCAGATGTCCAAAAAAAAAGGAAAATGTCAAAAGTCTCTGTGCTGAACATTTATGCAAAAATATTCCTAAAATTGCCTGAAACAATTGATTATGTAAGCTTTTTTTTTTTTAATCCTGGCCATCTGGTTAATGTATTCACTCTCCTTTTTGCTCTTAGGGGAAATAGGTCTTAAGCTGCCAAAAGATCCATTATGTTCACTGGTAAGTTACTATATCTGTGTTCTGAGCAAACAGTGAGGGGTTTTCGGAGCTTTTTTGCTGAAAAAAACGCTTCCTCCTGTGAGGAAAATGGCTCTGAAGAGAACAATAAGAGTGAAACAAAGCAGCATACTTGTGAGGGATCAGTTTAAAGATGGTACAAAACTTAAAAACCCTGAACAGAACTGTAAAGATAATTCTCTGTGGATTGATCACTTCCAGGACAGTAAACTGATCCTTTTTTTTTTTTAATATTAGAGACCAGAGCAGTCACTTTGAAGTCTTAACTTGTTCCCATTGTTTTCCTCTGGCTCTCTGGAAGAGCTTTCTTTTTGCTCTACGTTCCCTTACCTCACTGAATCTGTCAGTGCCTTCATGCTAAGTCGTTGGCCATGACCGGCTGCGGCTCATATACTCCATTGACTTTGTCCATCATCTCTGCACGCACTGGTAATTCAAACAAAAAGCAAATTCTGCTTTCCCCAAGCCGTTTACACACCCCACACTCTTTTTCTTTCCTTTACACACACACAGCAAACTGCTCATGTTCATTACTATGAGCCAGGTCACCGAGATCATGCAGGAGATAGGTAATAGGTGAAGAAAAGTCTAGCCCCAGGGGACACTGAACGTCCAGTATGGATTAGTGAATGACAGAATCTCTCCACAAGCTGCAGGAGAAGGTGTCCCTCTCTTTTTGTACCCCAGGGTTTACAGCTAATCTGGTAATCCTATCCTGACAATCCTGACATGTGCAATGCAACACATTGCCTTTCGATCCTGCTGACAAAGTTCACAGAAATTGTAGGTAACTTTCACCCCTATTGTCCTGTAACATTAGATGAAAAATGGACCATCAGGATTTCTGGAATGCGGTGTTGTTTTGGAGAAGCCTGCAGCAATATTTCAATACTTATAGGTGTCTTTGCCAGCTTATGGTTGTACATGAAAGCCTTGGTGCTGACGTACGGTCCCTGGGATCAAGTTCACAGTGTTATAACAAGTTTCAAACTTTTACGTTGCATCAACATGCCGAGGTGACCTACACAAAGCGACATTTCCAATGCAAACATAGTACATGTTAGGTTTTATGTGAGCGTGAGGCACTGAGAGAAGACCAAACAGTGTGGGTTTTATTGGATATAAACACGACTCCAAAGCACTCAAACATGATGATGGAATAAATAATGTAGGTAAACATGCTAGCAGAACGAAGTCTGACTCGGTTAAATGGAGGGAAAAAAGGAAAAAAAAGATCTACATGGTGGTACAGTATAAATATCATGTCCTTTAAAGAAAAAAAACTGAGTGATCGATTAAAATTACAAGAGCAACATACGATGGAAAATTACCTCAAGCCATTTGTCTCTCTCCCAGGTGGTTCCCATTCCTGGTCTCCCCACAGATTTCATGCACACATGTGAACATGGCACTGCAGGGGGATTACGGCCAGGATGTGGCAACGCAGGCCTCATCTGGAGTCCAACCCTCTGCGCCTTGGGCTGCTAGAGAGGGGCACTAGCATTAGCACCCTCATTCATCTAGCCTTTCCTCATAGTCTCATTTCTAAGCCGGAGCCTAGTTTCAGCTTTTGCTCTCAGACAAAAACATATGAGGCCATTTCCAGTCTTTCGTTGCTTTTATTGATGTTTAACAGAGACATAATGATCCCAGGGAGTAAAAAAAGAGAGAAAACAAGTCAAATAGAAACAAAACTGAACATCAGTGCAAAGGACCAAACAGAAATGAGGAATGGGGTGTGCTGTGTTCATCGTATGTCTGTTTTTATCATCACCCTGCAGTTTGAGGTGAAGATGCTCCAAGAGAGATCTGCTTCTCATTAGAATACAGAAACGCATTTAAAGAGGGAGCGTAATGGCTGACTGGAGCCTTAACCCTGTCACTCTGACACTCCAAACCACCAAAAGCCTCCAAGAACCTCCCAGCCACACTCAACCTTGGCTTGTAAATACAAAACAGCTTTGCTGCCTCACGTCAGCCTCTCAGTACCAGGCACCCTATACATCAGAGTCTGAATCGAAGCCAATAGCCTCATGTCCATTCATCAAAACATACGATGGCAGGCCTTCCGTGTGAGAGTTACAGAGTTGCAAAGTGCAGGCTCGCCTGGGCCCTATCAATGCCAGCTGACCCGAGTAAAAATGCCTGTCAGGAGCCTAATTTGTGGGACTGTTTATATGTGGTAATCTATGGTTAAATCCCCAGAGAAAAACATCTCCGATGAACATTCAGATCACTCATTTGTAAAAAATGTGTTAAATTTCCCATTGTGGTAAAAGTTTCCTGTGAGTTTTAACATAGGTGAGAGGAAGACTAACACAAAGGATGAGGATAAAGTGAGCAAGGGATGAAAGACACATCCTGCAGAAGTTCATGAAAAGAGGAAGGCGGTGGTGTTTTTGTTATTATTTTTTCACCCGTGTTTTTTCCCTCCTTTTCAGGCCTTTGTATAGAGTGTTTTGGTCCTGTTCCTCCACAGCTGTTGTAATGGACTCTTTTCATACAGGCTGTGATATTGCTTTTTGAGAGATTTACATTTTTTTATTCACAGGATCTGAATTTGTCATTTTTAACAACATTATCTACATGCTGCAAGAAAAATGTGGTTTAAAAGGCTAGCCTGATTGGTGTGGCTTTTGGACCAGGGATTGTACTCAGATGTCAGAGTAAATACCTCAGTTCCATAATGATGGGGAACATACAATGGGCACTCTGTGATGGGAAGGTAAAGGGGGCAGCTGAAAGTCAAAGCATAAAAGTTAACGCCGGTAGTTCTTCATTACAGACCTTTCCTGCTGCCAATCTTAATAGAAGTGGTCTGAAGCGCGCCTCGCTTTTCTTCGTGTACAAGCACACATGGATTCAGTCTCTCACACGCAAGCAAAGTTCGACAAGCTGCATTTTTCTTTGTCAAGGAATAACCGATTGGATTTTAATGTAACCCTCGAAAGATTGAAAGGATGGATGATATAAATAATTTGCTTCATATTTCTTCAGCGTTTTACCATCTCTCTCTCTCCCACTCTGTTGTGAGTCATCATATTTAAAGGCTGGCCTGTTGTTAACCCTGTGACATCTGGTGCAAACACAAGCACCGATTTATGACCTAATCAAAACTCCCAAAAGTTAACAAAGAACAAACAGTCATATCTGGCTCACAGAGATTTACTCGGAGATTTAGAGTAGAAGAAAGTGTTTACTTTACACTGTAAATTCTTCATATTTACCTTTTAACTTTTTGAGAAACACATTTCTTGAAGTGTGCAGTTGAAATAAACACATTCAGAAGAACTTCTTTTGTGTACTACTTATTACTTAGGCGTGAGTCCTTCAGAGTCTGAAAAAGATTCTGTGAAACTCCAGCCAAAGGTCTCAGCCGGTGTCTTCACTGACAGTGCCACTTACAATGAAAATGAGAGAGAACCTTGTTACAGTTGGAAGAAGTTTACGTTCTAACATGCAGTTAACATTGTCAAAGCATATATTTTAACCCAATCCGTGATCCTTTCTTAAACCTAATCAAAAGATTTTTGTGCCTAAAGTAAATCAAAACAAAAACCTAAAAACAAGAGTAAAGAAAAAGTAGCTCTGCAGTTGTCCTTTGTACCGGGTGAAGTTTGTGTGGCTTGTTCTCACCTCCTGGAAACATTTGTGAGTTTTTATATGACATCTGGCTACAGCAGAGCACAAACCATGTATGTTTAAAAATGACACTAGATGAGTACCCAGTCATGGATTGCAAATAGAATTTTATGTAGCTTCTTGGTCTAAAAAGTAAAGCTAATGAAGAAGTGTCTTAAATCTACAGACTTTCTTTAGGCTGTAGAAATAAGTTGAATTGTAAAGAAGGCTACAGGAAAAAAAAAAAGAAACCTCGGCTCATTTGATTAGGTCTGGAAACAAGATGGAACATCTCACTAGAGTCTTCCTCTGCTTTGAACAAAAAAAAGGAACTTGCTCCTTTAATGCCTCTTAATTAATGTGTTATTTCCTCTGTTTTACATGTGTCAGTTTTTGCAAGGCAGCAAATGAAAATTCCAGGAACTCACGGATGAGAAAAGAAAACTTATAACATCAGACTGCACATGGTGGTTTTTACTCTTTTGCTTTTGTACAATTAAAAAATATATATATTCCATATACTCCACATAAAGAGGGCCTGGGAAATGTTGCGTCCACCAGATCTACCTTCAGGTCACAACATTAGATTGTTATTTATGACTGAATGAATATCTGCATTTGGACTTCCAGCACTGTTTTTCCGGAGACTTTTCAATCACTGGTATAAGATGGTGCCCACTTCCTGCCATTGAACCAGCCAAAAATGGCCTTCAATGCGGACAGGGTGGGAGAACTGATATGGACAATGGGAGAGCAGGATGGACACCAGATCACAGAGCATGGCACAGCCCTAACATACATAAACACTTCAGACTCCAGCACTATATAGTTTTGTGTCTGGGACGATGACGTCATCAGAAAAAGTGCTCCTCAGAATCTTCTCATGGCATTGAGAGGTTGCTGTGTAGATTTACTTACATGGAAGATTGCCATATTTTTTCATTATTAGGCCATAATGAGTTACATATGTTATGTGCTAAAACACGTTAGCTGATAAACCTCCACTGACCTGCATGACGTCTTTAGTAATTACCTCAACAGTTTTTTTTTCTATTTTGTCTTTTTACAACAAAAAAAGGATATGATCTGAAAATGTTCTTGCTATGAAGACAGGTGATTATGAGGCTGGACCCGACTAAGACAAACAAACACGCAGTGACCTTGTGAAACCTAAGCTGTGAAATATGCACACCATCCAGTCCCTACATGTGACAGGCTGTGGTCTGCACATCTGAGTGCAAGGCCATTTCCTTAAGTGTGCCTCCCCCCCCTCCGTCCCCCCTCCCCCCGTCTCATTTCCTCCATACCCAAACAAAAGCTGTTTCTCTGGGAAAAGGCCTCAGCCACTCATGCGTCTTCGCAGACCTCGCTCCTGCATGGAAGCGGACCCTTAACTCACCAGAGCGCTTGTTTACAAACTGCACCGTAGCTTCACCCAGATGGCATGCAAGACGACTGATTTGTTCAAAACAACATTCAGTCAGGTCACCCAAACACACGAGTCGAAGCTTTACACAAAAACGCCAGAACGAGACAAAGCGCAAGCTTCACCACATGAGCAGCGTAAATGGGAGTGGGCTTACCAGTAAAAGGGAAATAGGATTACTTCATAAAGTCAGTTTTCATCTGCTGTCTGATTTTTCTCTGATAAATATACTGCAACCTATTTTTTACATTAAAAAAAACAGCTGAAATTACAAACTATATAAACACATTTGCTGAATTTTAAGAATTTTCTACTTGGCCAATGATATTTTACATCATACAGATGTTTTTACGATATCCTGGCTATATCTCATATACCAAACACAAGACAAGCTGTAGACATTCTAGGTCTTAATGACAATATTTACCATCTAGGAAGTCTAACAGGAAAATAAAATGTTCTACTCAGTTATAAATTCAGAATAGAAGCAGCTTTAATTTGCCATCAACTAAACAAACACTGTTAGTAGCTTTTGCGCAGGTGGATCTCCACTGTCAGTCTAAACTCTTTGCTATCGTGTTTCTCAAGGACCTCGAGCCTCAGCTGGAAATCCTTTTCCTAATCAAAGGAGTCCAAGGGAGTAAAAGAAGAGTGCCTCTTTTCCCTGGAAGGTTTGCAGTCATGCACGCAAGCCCTTTTGCATAGCGTTGCGGGGCTCGGAAGAAACATGAGCTGGATCCCAGAAAATCTGAGCACCTGGGTGCCACAGTTGTGCAGGATGTAGTAAATCATGTCCACCATTATCTGCCTGTTTAATGCCTTTTTATCTGTAGTGAAACACACTGGCAGTGTGTACAGTGTGACTTTTAGTCTCTTTTAATGCCATCTTCACTAAACCCTTACTCAGAACTCCCAGAGGTTAAAGACCTAATGGCTTTCTTGTTCTGTATAAGTAGTAAACAGATTCAGTGGGGGGAAATATTCCACATAACCAGACAGTATTTAAAAAATCTCTTATGAGCCCTTACTGTGAAAGCTCCCGTGGTATTTGATCCTTTTAAGTAGTGTAAGCGCCTGATCCATCCAGTTTTTCATGATTGCAAGAACACTGAATGAGTAACTGAGGATTTAATAAAAAACGTTTACAACTAGGTTTAATATGTGTTTACAGGGCAACACAAATGCTCTCAGGCACTCAGGCTCTACCTGGAAAATAATAAAGCTCTTCCTCTGTGAATTAATCCTGCCCTTTCATGTTGGTTTCCCTTCCTCCCATACCAGTTGTGCAGGTTTTCCCTGCATAACAGACGTGTTTGTGATTCTTTACTTTTCCTGCAACCCGAAGTTATACCGCTGATGTCCACAGCAAAAGCAGTGACTTCAAACGTCATGCCATGCCAGCTCTGTTACATCTGCTGTGCAGCTCCTAACTGTTGAAACCTCCACAGCAGCATCTTTGGCAGCAGCGCTGAATAAGCTAGTGAGCATACACAGTCAAGGCTTTCCAAGCTGCCAAGAAAAGAAATATTTAGATTAGATTAAGTCTAATCAGAAGCAAAACTTTCCACAATTACCAGCAAAAACTAGACAAAGAAAATTCCTTTTTCTGAGGCAAAGTGTCAGCTATGAATGATGGCTTACTAATGTGTGCAAGCTGCTCAGGCTAGTGTGAAGCCTAACACGCTGTTTGTCTATGCCCATCTAGCTCTGCCACACTAAGGTGCTCTCAGTTAGCAATCGAGGTCATCAATCAGCCAGCTGCCACTGGAGGATTAATTCTCATGCCTCTTATTTCCATATATCTGTTACTGAGAATGGGTAGCACTTTTATGTGGATTCACTGAAAGTAAGTTGGAGATTTAGCCTATTTTAAACTTAAAAAATCCAAGTAGTTCTTCTGCTTCAAGACAATGTGAGTTTTTTCCCATTTGGGCCAATCCTGAGAGAGACAGAGCCCATGTTTGTCTGCGTTTCTGCATGTGTGGTCTATTGTGCAGCAACTGTAGATGTTTGAGCGTGTGTGCTTCTTTCTTTGTCTTTGGGGTTTTTCAGTATGGTGTGCCACTCCTGAAGTCTTCAAGCCACATGAAACAGATGTGGCTGAGTGATCCTCTCACTCTACTGTTACTGGTCTCCAGCACTGTTTTCCTTTGCATTAGCTTTCTGCAAAGAAACAGTTGCCGGAGGTGAAGCCCACTCATGGAAGTTGCCCTGTAAAAAAGAAAAGAAAAGAAAAATTAGAGCCAGCACAAGGCATCAAAGGCAGACATGAGCTGGCATACATCTGGGACCAAAGGCAGTCCTAAGTCTCTCTATCCCAGCCACTGTGAGGAGGAGGTGGGTAACGAGCAACTGCTGCATATTAACGCATAGCAGCATGCCACTTGAATGAGACATACAGTATAGCCTAAGCACTGTCAGCTATGTTTCATTCTGTGGTCTGTCTTTTTTTTCTAGTTTATTGAGCCTGAATTCATCTTTAATGACTGGCAGACATTTGTCAAAGCAGTTCTTAGATTTTTGGAAAACTGCAGAGCATTTTAGTGTTTATGAGACGTTTTATGTCATCTCTGTGGCTCTTCTGTTTCTTAAACTTCACTCTAGTGTGCTGCTCTTGACTGTGCTTCTTACTGAGCTTGTCATAGCATTCCCTCCCTTTGTACATTTGTTGTAACAGACAGGGATCATGTGTTTTGCTGGGGGGTATGTTTTTACAGCGATACATCCAGCTACTCGATCCCAGGCTGTTTTGTTGCAGCATTGTGTGCTCTGCTGTGCTTACGTGAATCCGGTGGCTGAGTGATCCTCTCAATCTACAGTTGCACAATTACCAGGAGTGGGTTTTCGTGGTTGATCACATGTTGCAGTGGGGCTTCAAAACACATAGTTACACACAGATGAAACCATCATTAGATTGTAGTTTAGCCTGCGGTCATGTAAATTATGGGCATTAAAAGAAGCAAACATAATTACATATCAATCTTATCTATGTGGGTATTAACAGAAAAAGGTGAGTTGCAGTGCCATCGTGTGGACAATGCAAAGTCTTGCAGTTGTATTTCTATTTCTCTAAAGTAAAAACAAATACTTACATACAAATTAAAGATATATAGCAGTATTAAAATATTGATTAAAAAAGGAATAGATAGATGTAAATAAATAGCTTAATAAATGTTATTGGGAATATATTTGGTGCTTGTGCCCAATCTGGAACCAGATCCACACGTTTCCACCAAAAATTCGAGAAGTTTTGTAACAGCAGCTGTGGAGTCACAACTAAAGATGTAAAAAATTTAAAAAGTTATAATAAAAATATAAAATGAATTCATTAATTAATATTAATATTAACCCTTTTCCCTTTAAAGTTGGACTGAAAATCGTATGTGCTTGAGAAGTAAGAGGTGTTGAAACTTTTTAGCTAGACAAACATACGATATGTTTTCACTAAATAATTAATTCTGTTTTCCGCTGACATCACTGATAAATAATAACAAGCAACTCGATCACTCTAAAAACTCTGTGTGATTTTAAAACAAGAAGCTGTTCATGGTTCACTGTATGAGGCACTGAGCTTAGTCTGAAGAGTTCATTTAAAAAGCAACAGCTTGATTTTCTTTTTTAAATCTTCCTTTATTCGCTGAGACTTCTATGGCACTTTACTGGATGCACAGAGTGAAAAGAGCCAGATGTGCCCTCTAGTGGATTCATTTTGAACAATATGACATCAACCAGGACCCCGATATGACGATTTATAAACTTTTCATAGTTCAAAGCCTCGGTCGCAGATGTCAGATTGGAAACTGTTCAGTTTTACACAAAACAGATGATGTCAGAAGTGGGATTCGAACCCACGCCTCCAGGGGAGACTGCGACCTGAACGCAGCGCCTTAGACCGCTCGGCCATCCTGACTTGTGTTGTCAACCCTTCAAAAACTGTTTTGTTGGATCATGTTTAGGTACTACTTCATATAAAGCGTTTGTTGAATATATTTAATATGAATTACAAATATTTGAATAACACAAATAATTCTCCATTCTCCACTTTTCCTATTAAGTATTTCTGACTTACCACTAGATGGCGACATTATTTGATTCTCTTGGACCCAACACATTGATTTGATGCAATTTATGGTTTAATCACAAACTGTAAAAATCAACAGTGAGTGATGGGCATCCAGATGGTGAGTCATGATTTGTTGCTACTGACAGAACAGAATCATTGTGAAGCATGCATACTGCAACCTTTCACAGATTAATGTCACTGGCTTAATCACTGCAATGACCAGAAGTAAACACAAGTCCAGGATTTACTGGGAGACTTTTGGCACCACCTCAGCACTGCTGCCTGGCAGCGAAAGAAATGGGTTTGCTGCATCAGCCTTTAGGAAAAGATCCATGGGGATGTCCTGGAGCAATATTACACTGGCTCTGAAACTTTAAACCCCAAAAATTCCTTTTTAAGGAGTCATACTGAGAAACACAGAGTTAGTAACAGTGCAAGATTCTGGTATGTATGCAGTTTCTTCACAAGTACATGTTGCCATTTGCCATTTTTAATCTATATTTTCACATTTTGTGCCTTTGTAAAGTGATGCATTTTTTAAAAGGCACATCTCTGCTCTCTCTCTACATTAGTCAGTGTGTGCGTGCCGGCGTGCTCGCCCAGCCCCTTCCTGATCCTCCCTTAGTACTTTTTATCTGGATAATAAGTCACTTATTATATGTTTGTCAAGCAAATAGATTTTTTCAAATTCAAAGCCCCTGAAGGCAACACCATGAAGAGATGTTCACTGAACTGTGGCAGTGTCTAGCAGGGAAACACTGCCCTGTGTTCTCTGTCGAGTGGATGACACACAAACCTCCCGGATATTTGTTTGATGTTATAGCACAAGCATGAAAAAGTTCTCTATGGTTAATGTCTCCCTCTATCTCTGACATGTTGTACACTTCTGTGTGACAGTAGAAAACTTGTTAATACATTATTTTTGACCCTGTGTTGAACCCCAAAAGCCAACTGGCATTGCAGTGATTAAAATTTATGTACTGGAAGTGTACAGAATAAAATTATCTCTCTACTTTACTAATTATTTAATGTCAGCTTAAATTTTACAGCAAAGCTTGATAATAATTCGGAACATTTGCTCACAGGTTGATGTTGTCATCAGAGTTCTCTCTGTCTGTTGTTTTTGTTCACTGTTGTCGTTCCCCTCCTCCGTTGCCCTCTTTGTTTCCTTCCCTGTCACCATGAGGACTGAGCTGATTGATTAGATGCCACCAAAGTCCAAATCAGCAGAAACGAAATATGACAGCAGATGTTAACCAGGCTGAGGGGGAGGAATAGGGAACACAATAAACCTTAACTACTTTAACTCATTCACATTTACTGTGCTGTTTGCTGCAAACTCATTATAGAAGCTGACAAATGATGATGGAGGTAAAGTTCTGGAAAATAATAAAAAGAAAGGGGGGGGGGGGTACTAAGGCATATTTTCTTCACAGTAAAAATAGAAGCTTTGACAAAAACAGGAAATTTAGTTTGATTTTTGTTTTTTTGTAATTTTATTGTGTGTAAGCAAAATATTTAGCAAATGCATTTTCATAATGCTCGGGTTTGCATGAGTGTTATGAACAGATGAGAATAAGGAGATGTAAATATGAGGTTTGTGTCTGTGTCCTTTAAACAGATGGTGTCCAGACTGAGACAGATGAGAAGCTAAACCCAGAAGAACCAATAAGAAAAGGAGGAGATGATACAAGACCAGTTAGACTTTATGGTCACAGCTGCTTGAATTGAATAATGTGGTGTTGACTCAGGTTCTATATGTACATGTGTGTATAGATAGATAGATAGATAGATAGATAGATAGATAGATAGATAGATAGATAGATAGATAGATAGATAGACAGACATTAGATCTGAGCAATAGTTTGAGCATCTCCAGAATCTGCTGACATTAAGCCAAACTGTGCAGTCAAAGAAGACAAATGAAGGTCAACGAGTAAAAAAGAATAGAAAAACTAGCACAGAAACAGAGCATTTGCATATATAGTATATATCTGCAAAAGGCAGCCTGATGTAACCCTGCAAGACATCTGTGAGAAAAGCATTTTTTGGGCTGCAATATCAAGAAGCAAGTCATTACAAGGTTATGTATGGTTTTATCTTAGATTGATTAAATCGTATTTACACTGATAATTACAGTAGCTGTTCATAAAATGGTCTTTTATTCTGGCTGCTGCATGCCTTCTCTACTGTGAATGTTCTTACTATTCATTATCAATAAAAATTATCCGTGTACTGGTTTTTCATGATGATGGCAAAAGAGATTGCGTGATTTTGCCAGCGGGCCAGACCGGCCAGCATTTATATTTTATAGGATATCACAGCATAAATAAAAACTTGCTGAAAGATTACAGCTACAGCCAGATACAGGCAGAGCTGATCATCACTGCTTCAGCAATGATGGTAAATTAATTCATTCAGATGTTTAAAGTGCTCACAGTCCTGCAAAAAAAAGAAAAAGAAAAAGTCAATGATACATAGACATTAGATCTAAGCGGTGTAAAGAAAAGCAAAGGATGCCATCATGTCTGTCAAGTCCTCTTTGAAAAGGCCACATGTTTGCCAACACTGCAATTTTGGGAAGCCATTGTCATAACGTGCGCCTCTTTCTTTCCTGTGATGAGCATCATATCCACGCCGTTTTCAAATCGACAACACATAAATGGTCATGCAGCGGCTTCGAGAGAACGGTAATGATGTTAGCCATATGCCAAGGCCATCTCAATAACTTCACACGATCCAGTCGAGCATTTACTGTGCCATTTCTGACAGCGTCTGAGGAAACATTTTCCACTACCACAGAGGTGGAGGCTCAGTGGTGATTTACTCTCAGTGATTATGTTAGTAATGATTAGCGTTGACATTTCCAGAAATGAGCAGATCAAAATGTCATAGCCGCAGCTCTGCAACTAGCACACTGGACCAGACGAGGTATAAAAAACAAAAACTAATCCTCAACATAAAAATAGATATTAATGCATGGTATGCATAGCTTGCATGAAATTAGATTTTCATGTGTATATAATTAAAAACGCTTCCCCTCCTGAGTCCAAAGCAAGAGTTGTGCACACTGGTTTGCAGATCCACAGCTTTCTACCAGCAATCTTGTCACATTCTAATTCTCCAGTTTCACAAATATGACTCAGTCTTGCATCAGGTCAAGGCTATTACAGCAGATATTCCACCGGCTTTTTGATTTCCTTCTGTGTAGACCCAGGTGCTCACTTGACCTTCTGCTAATAAGAGCCAGGGAAATGTGACGTCACTAGCAGAAGTTTTCGTCAAGTGGACCTTCAATTTAGTGGACTGGATTTAACCTTTCAAATGAACCGTCTGCAAAAACAAATCTCATAAAACAGGGCGGGGAGGCAGGCAGGTTTTATTTTTACCTGCTGGTTAATAAAAGCGAAAGAAGACAGCGTCAGCCGTTTTGCTTGTCGTCTCTGAGTAGTAAGACGAGAGTGTCTAATCCTGCTCACAGACAGGCGAGGAAGCATAGGGGAGGTGGGGGGTGAAGAAGACCAAAAAATGCTGCTGCTGAATGGAGCCATACAATAGTGACAGTGTGGTGGAAGGGAAAGACGAGGTGGGCTGATTTTTACTCCACTTCAAGTCCAGTTTTCAGCTATTTTTCTCCACTCGGGTAAATCAAGAGTCAGACACCATGAAGGCTGCTGGCGAGATAACTTTACCTGCAGCTTAAATATTTGATATTGCTGAATGAGATGAAACCTTCTCCTCGAATGCACAAGGTAAGTTCAGCCTTGTTTTTTGTTTCCACGGTCGTTACTCCAAGGTCTTCTGCGCGTTTTTCGTTTTTTTCTTTTGTTTTTTTGTTTGGTTCGTCGAAATCTGCAAGAAAGTTGAAACATTACCAGATAAAAACACGAACAATCCGATGTTCCTCTTGCACACTCTTCTACATATAGATATTATCTTCAGGAAATATATCATAAATGTGTGCTATTCTTATTATACCAGTTGTTTTTTGCAAAACAAACAAGGGCTGCTTCGCTTTGTTTTCTTGTCTTGATGTTTCAGTACCTCGGACAGCGTCGCTATAGTGGTAATACTACAGATTCTCCACTGAAGGGCAGCAGGAGTCTCTCATATCCCTGCATTTGTTCCTAATTGCCATTTAATGAGGAAAAGCCAGAAGAAAATAAAATGTTTTCATATTTGCATCCATGATTTGTGCATGTTTTATAGAATTACAGTATTGCCTCAGTTTCATTTGCCTAGTAGTATTTTTTTATTCTATTTTTAACAGAGGTTTTGATATGATGCTCAGCGGTGATCATCAGGAGTCTGATCTCCCCTGGGGACACACGGACACCCTTCTGGACTCCCTCGGTGCGCAGTGTGGGTCCATGCCGGTCGGAACCCAGGATGGAGAGGCCAAAGTGCGTTCCAAGGAAGAGAAGAGGCGCAAGAGGCGCGCCACAGCCAAATATCGATCTGCGCATGCCACCAGGGAACGGGTCCGTGTCGTAGCCTTCAATGTGGCCTTTGCAGAACTAAGGAAACTGCTCCCAACGCTCCCGCCAGACAAAAAGTTGTCCAAGATTGAAATCTTGCGACTCGCGATTTGTTACATCTCATATCTCGACCACGTGCTGGACATTTAGGACAAGTGTGGCAGGGGTATCCAGCCACTAAAGAACAAGGGATATGGGGAATCCCTGGTCTGTATCCTAATGGAATACCACGCTGACATTATTATTGCATGATGATGTTTCATTATGAGGATGAGCTGCAGCACTGGAAACTTAACATCCGTAGAAGCACCCGAAGAATGGAAAATATTTTGGGACCATCTCTATATCACATATTGCATTTTGTTTATTAATCACTAACTTATGGAAACATTATCATGCTTGGGGTTGGTTCTTATTCCACCAAGTATTAAAGAAACTTATATAATATAATATGTAACTGTAAAACACTCGTGTGCTCTGTGTTCCTTCTTCTAATGGCAGCTGGAATTTCATTTCAAATCAAATTTGCTTAAAATAAACAGTAAAAAGGCTCATCTTGTTTTTTCAAATTCATCTTGTAATATTTTTGAATCCGGAAGAGTTCAGAAACAATAAAGTTTCACCAAAATGCTGAGAAATAAATGTGAGTTTATATTTTCTTTTAGAGGGTTGTTTGTAGTGTTTGTAAAGAAGTTGACACCTTTGTCTTAGTCATGGGTAAACGAACACACAGGTCTAATTTCTGGGCATTCAAAAACAGATTTCCGAACATTTCAAGGTTCTGACATTCTGCCCAAATACCGGATGACATCAGGATGTAGCTTTCAGCTCACTCGCCCCTGTGGTTTTCCTCTCCATTAGTCTGAGGCTGCCTGCGCTCCTCCTGTCGTCCATTTATGCGAATCTGTAATGTGGCCCATGGGGCTCGAGGTATTGTTCATGTCCACTCCAGCAGCAAGAGCGAGAGTCCTTTGTGCATGCAGCACATTACACGCACTGGTCTACACACTGAACACAATGCTTCTGAGAATACAGGGAACACGGGGCTCAGCTTAATGTCAGATTTCGGGGCAAATAGGGCAAAGAAGCATAAAGCTTGTGTGTGTTTAGAGATGTTGGTTAAATGGTGAAACAAGGGCTTATTGATCACACACAGAATTTTGATACAATATATTTAATGTAATATTAAGTTTAATGCAATTCCTCCTGCACATGTATTCGAATTTGAGTTTGTAAATTTCAGAATTCATTCCAGTTTATTTTTTCTTGAAAGGAGCAACGTCGCCCTCTGCTGGCGTTGTAGAGAACTACATATACGGTAAGCGGTTTCTTCGTGGTGTGATGTCAGTTTTTAAAATATGGTTATCGAGCAGGCCCAAATACATCTTTTGTTATCATATTATATAGATCATATTTGACATCATAGTTGTCATACGGGTTTTGAGTATCTTGAGCTATTGAGAAATGTTTGTTTAATAAGATATCTCAAGAGGTTCTGCAGCATCTGGAGATTCCTCAATAGCATATGCTTTAATTACCGTGTAATCCATGCAGAAAAAGTCTCGCCATAAGGGAAATTCAGCCTGTCGAAGATGTGATGCATTTAAAAACCCAAGAGAGAAACAACTAAATGTATCTCCTGTCAACTGCTGTGTTCAAGGTCAGGAGTTAAGTAAAAACTAGCACCATTGCGTTGTGTTTTATTGATTACTGCTATTGTTGTGCCGGGGATCAAGAAAATCTCACTTTTTTTCAGATTGCAAAGTTGGTTCTTTTAATAACAGTGAAAAGTGGCACGTTCCCTTCTACATTTTGTCTCTGTCACTTACCTGTGATGGAATTTCCTCTGGCAATTTATCCACTACAGAGCCCACAGACAGTTTCTGTCTGCAGAGATCAGAGGTGAGGCGCCAGGGCCCTGGAAGTGTCAGCTATGACACCAGAACCTCGAACTATTATAGAAATTGCATCCCTGGTATGACACTAATGAGATGACACAATCAGGTGCAGGTGTTAAGCCCCTATTAACCCTACCTTTAAGTCTTCTTTCTTCTATAATTAATATCATGTGTTAAGCTGATGTGTTGCAAAAGCAAGTCCATACAAGTTAATTAAAGATAAGGACAAAGTATGAGATGAATTAACAAAGGTCTCACCATGATCATAGTTAAACAGATCCAACCGTTATCTTCAAAGTAATGGCCATCCTTACGGGTTGCTCATCATAGGTAAAATAACTGAAATGGTTCTGGGTGGATATTTCTGGATATTTCTTTAATTCTGTTATGCTATTAAAGACACCCTTAACTGACAGAAAATGTAGTCCTATTCTTAGTAATCTGTCAGTTCCCCCATCAAAATCTTCAGTCTTCAATTTACAACGTTTTCACAAAGACGTGTAGTATAAAAAAGTGCATACACTATACTATATACTGTGTTCAGTTGCACAGCGAAACATGACTGGCTTTAAACGCATCTATCAATAATGACAAAATAATAATAATTGCTATTTTAGTCGACAGGTTAAATATAGGATCGTTTGGGCGGGGTTTAATCTTTTCATTTTCTAATTAGAGAAGTTCCACGTGAGCGTCTTCGTGAAAAAATGTCAAGTTAAGTAGCAAATCACATTTAGACATCAGTTACACTCACTGACGGCCCTGACCCTTCTACAGCAGTCGTAAAGGACGACCTCTTGCGGGCCAGAGCGGAAAATACTCATTGTAACGCGCTGTAAAAGCGTGCTGTACACCCATGCTGCCTCCCTTTCTGGTCCTGCGAACCACAATGGCCAGGATCCTGTGAGCTGCCTCTCCGTGCAGACGCGCCTCACAGCAGCAGGAACAGCTGCAGCTCCTCGGCGGCAGATTCGCTGACACCGACACGCAGGTGAAGGAATATGAAACGCTTCTGAGATAAAGGTAGGTAAACGAATCCACGGCTGTGATGTTCATCACACCGGGTATTGGCTGCCCTTGCCAAAAAAAATCCGGAGATACACCAGCACGCAGGAATCACTGATGAAGTTCAATGCTGCCGTCGTGGGAAAATGGTTTCCTTTTCGCCAGACAGATGCAGCCACATAACCCGAATTTATCTGGAGCTCATGACTTTCCTTTTTATTTCTATTACATTAGTATCGCTTTTTATGTAAGCATATTATTTGAGCCGATCATCCAGATTGCATGGTTTATTTGAAGTGATTTAGTCTTGTGTGGTTAATGGGGTTCAGGGCGAGACTGAAAGGAGATCTGCTGTAACAGAAGCTGCAGCTGTGTAATAGAGAAGTGGCTCCCCTTGTTCTGTGCGACCTAGTAGCCTTTATATTAAAAGCGGGGTTGGAGATGTCTCCATCAGCAGCAGCAGCTGTCTGGAGAGCACACAGCTGGATGAGGTGTTAACTGTGACTGGAGCAGCTTCACGTGTCTTCTCTCTCTGTCGGTCAGAGTCATGATGCTGCAGTGAAGCCGTGTAGCACCTACAGTTATTTATTATTGAGCAGTGTTGATGGGTCCTGTGCAGAGAGCTTGAGGACACTGCCAGCCTGGGAACCCTCCCTGAATAGCTGAGTCAACCCATGGAAGCTATCAGTTCTTCCCATGGATGATCAAAAGTGATGTTGGCAAGGCTTTGGCCTTTGTTCTCCTTTAAATGTGCCCGACAGGGCAGTGTGTCAGAAGTGCAACGAGAACTGAAGCTACCTTTAGGCTAAAGAGAGGTAATGGAGGAGCATGGGGTAGTGCGCAATATATTACAGTATAGTTTACAGTTGTGGATTTGGAGACATAAAGGCCCTGCACCTAAAGTAGGAATGTACTGAGGTATCTCTTCAACAGCCCTCTCAGCCCGCACTACCCTCCTCTCCCTCTCTCTCTTCTTCTACTGTACTTCTGTTTAATTCCACATGAGCGGATCAGAGGGGACTAAAGTTTGCATTCCAGAGAACTGTGTCAGGTCTTAACTTTCTCCTTTTACAATGGGCAGCAGGGTGGGAGTAGCTATATCCAGTAACTGAAAGGTCATAGGTTTGCTTCTGCAAATACTTGTGGAAAAATACACAGGAACACACTCCTGATCACGTCAGATATCCTGGCAGTGAGGGGCACAAAATAAGAAGAAAAAAAACGGGGGGTGTTTCTAAGGGAGTGTCATGACTTGC
Organism: Simochromis diagramma; assembly: GCF_900408965.1. NCBI lineage: Eukaryota > Metazoa > Chordata > Actinopteri > Cichliformes > Cichlidae > Simochromis > Simochromis diagramma. The sequence goes on from NW_024387320.1 coordinate 1,408,276, forward strand.
ATATTTGACTCAGTTTTATGTGATTTTAGCCCAGTGGTAATGTAATATGTTAATGAGCAGCAGTTCCTCTGGGTTATCTGTAGTCCACGAACGGATTTAAGATATTAACCACTATATATTACACGGGCTCACACTCTGTCACCCTTTGTTTGATTTCAGAGGTTTCACACAGCCTAGTGGACTGTGTTATTCCTGTGCATGTGTGGACTTGTTGTTTCTGCTGCCATTTTAAAAGAATGCATTTTAAAACAGTAATATAATATACACCTTGGTTGTTTCAGGTCCTAAAATGTGGCTTTTGGCTTGTTTTTATATGGCAGTAAATGAAATGTTTTTGGCATTTGCTCTCAATTCCGGCAAACCAGTGATCTGATATAACAGTGAATCAATAATGAAATGGGTTTAGCTTATACTAAGCTAAGATGAGGCTCTAATATACCTACTGCGTGTTAGGTATTGATCTATAAGTGAGCCAACATTGATATCGACCCATAGGTCTTCTTACAAGTAAATAAGATGACATTTACCCATGCCGGTGGCCGATATTTATCTGTAGTGTCACATTAATTTCGCAAAGAAACACCTTAAAACATATGATTACCTTCCAAAAAACATATTTACATTGGCATTTAAATGTGCTTAAACTGCGGTTTTGAACATCTGTATTGATATCCATCCAGAAATCTACTATCCACTGTATATTTGAACAGTAGATGGGAGTTTTGTAGTTTGTTTGCCTTGAAGCTGCAAAACAGCTGATATAAGAAATTCATCAGATTACCAGCTGCTGTATCTGGAAGATTATGGCATAATGCTACCGGGGCAGGGTGCACATCAAGGAAGGAAGGCATGAAAGCTAATAGGTGTGAGGGAGGGCACAGATGCCATGGTAACCAGGCCTCAGCATGTGCCCTTGTTGAGCTATGAGACTCATCTGTGCCATTTCATTTGCCAGCACTGCATTGGATACCTTAATGGAATCTCAATGCCACACCCCTCCTTCTCAGCTCAGTTTAGAGGGCAAATTACTATACAGTCAAAATCTCACGTTATACTTATAAGCTGAATCAGCAGTGGGAAAAATGCTACAGTGCATTTTACTTATCATACGTTGCAGCTTTTCCTCAACGAGCCCCATGCTTATTTGTTGCAAGACTAAAGTGTGCTTATGCCTTGTCTTTATAATAGGAGTAAAAAATTACTCAATAAGAGCGTAAGAGCGGGTGTGCGTGCACCCCTGAGCCTGACCATTTGTAATTACAGTAGCTCCCATTGTGCATCAGCCTCGTTCCACTAAACAAACACCCTAACGAATGTTTGCTTTACATTAGTGTCAGTTTCTGCCTTGGTGAATCTCTTCTCGGTGCAGCCAACCAGAACGGTCTGCAGTGATGCAACTGTGCTTCACTGCAGAGTCAATTTTCCGCACAGGCTCCCTCTCGGAGGAGTACTGCATTTTTGGGACAGTCTCGGAGGAAGCTCAGACAGGCGCACGTCTCTAATGCGCGTTGTTATCCCCGCATGTTTCATTCATAGTTATCGTTGGCTTGTAACTGATAGTTTTTCTTACCCCGTGGCTGCGATTTTCCACATGGCCTGGTTCACTGTGCCTCTTCATGCTCGTCCTGTGGATGAGTGGCTTCTCAGTGGGATCCCTGTGCCCCACATACCACTGCCACGCGCCCAGAGATCAGCACTCAGGGGGTTAATGGCTTTTATTCAAATCACCAGGCGGGATTCGGTTAACCACGCGAGTGACGGGTGTGATGGAAGGCTATTGTTTCCTCTTTATGCCCTCTCACTGTGCCTCACCCCAACGTCACTCTCACATACGCACTTAAGTGCATCCACAAATTTAGGCCCAGCAGGGCAGATTGATTACTGCTGTTAGATGGAGCCTCCTGCCTCCAGTGTTGCCAAGGTAACACCGGACGCTCCGGATGTGGGTTGAAGATGAGACATATGACAATCCTGTTAAAAGTCAGGCTTGTGTTTAAAATTTGATACTGCACCACTGACTTTGATTCTGTGAGTAGCATGTTACAGTGTGTTCAAGTGCATTATTTATTGACGTTCTCTGTAAGTGCTGCTCTGCCTTGTTCAACATTATGTTCCCTCAGCGTTCATCAGCCTCCACTGATGCAGTCACTCTCTGAGAAATTGCACTTTTTTGTCACTGGGGCATCATTTTGCATCAGGTTGGTTCATCCCAACTTAAACTGACACTTCATCCCAAAATCGAATTTACATAATAATCCTCTGGGCTGTGGTGTCATCAAGATTTATGGGAGCTGTGGATAAATGTCCACTTGTTCTTGAATGAATTGAAACTGAGTAGCACTTGTTAAGCACTATCTCTTTCCAACTGCTCAAAATAATCCTAAAACTTTGCCACGAGTAGTTTTATGTAAGACAGACATTTCCACGGTTGATGTCTAAAGTAATAAAAGACACTACAGTCTTGCACTAGTTCCAACTGCTTCCTTATTCACAGGGGGTTAGCACAGCAGGTAGCTCCACATGTTTGCTTTGGCAGAGTTTTTTCACTGGATGCACTTCCCCACGCAGCCCCAAAAGGGTTCTCCCAGAATCAAACTAGGGATTTTTTTTTTATGCATTTAGGCAAACATGTAACCCACTACACTATGGAGCCAGTCTACAGCCCAAAGAACAGCAATATAGATTGTATTTATCTGACAAAAGTAATTCTTTAGGTTGTAATATTAATCTTACAGACTTTATATGTACTGTATAACATTTTTAATGGAATAGGCAGCTGAGGGAAATAAAAACCATTTAAACTCTCTTAATGGAAATCTGCTGCACAGCAGTGTCTTCTCTTAACCCTTCAGAATACGATCTCTGGAGCATTCACATCCTAATATGCTGAATGGGCTGTTTTGGTGTTAGTATGCATCATTTGCTGTAGAGATAACAAATAGCCTGTAAGTGATGGGAAGAATAGTCTCAGCTGGTAAATTGAGATGGTGATGGGGAAGTTGACTGGCAGGTGGTTGTCAGGACAACAGCTGGGAGACAGACAGGGTTGAGATTGAGGTCTAAATGAATGCTTGGTGAGAGATCGTCATGTATACATCACACATTTGTTTCACAGGAAGTGAGTCTGGCAGATTCAGCTCCTGTTAATAATGGCAGGATGGAGAGAGTTCTCTTTTCCAAATCACTGGCTATCAAATAAAATGCAGTTATTATGAGATCAATTATAGTACAGATTAGAACTAAATGATCTACCTGAATGTGCTCTTTTTATGTGAATATGCAGGTTTTATCTATATTGTACGTCTGAACTGTACGTTGACAAAGGGAATGTTGGGTTTTGGGGTTTTTTAGCCTTTTCTATTACTGAAGGGTTTTTTTTTTAAGAATGTAACTGAAAGAAAACCTAATCCTAATGAGTGTTAAGAGCTCATACAAGTGGGCATTTTTAACATTAACATGGGACATTAATTATTTTCTGTTTTGTTACCTGCACCTCTTCATGTATGTCTGTGCCATTCCATATTTTTTATACAACCTTAATGTTTTTGTTTCTCCTGAGATGCATAATTATGTTTTTTGGGGGGTGGTTTACAAGTGAGACCAAGCCAAAAAGGCAGTATTTAGGCACAAGCCATAAAAACACGCATCCACACAGAAATAAAATGAGACTTGTAAAAAGACAGAAAGACTGTGTAAAAGCTTCTTCATGAAACATGTTTTATATGTGGCATTCGAATGGCTGGATTTAAGTCAGAGTTTCCAAATAAAGTGCGTCTTGTAAATAATTCCAAGCAGAGGGTACAGAATGCACTTTTTCCAAGTTCAGGGCAAACTTATAACGACTGCAGAGGAAAGGTTTTTGGTTTGGGGTTTTGGTTTTTGTTTTTTTGCATGTTTGCTTGTCTTTGAGACACATTAGAGAGATAGGAAAATATTGGGGGAGATAGTAGGGCGTGGCATGCTGTAAAAATTGAACGGGGATGTTGTAACAAATGTAGTATGTGTGCTGAATATCAAGTTAGATTGGAATAAATATCCCAGGTTAATACATTAATCATAGATAATCTGAAGTATATACCCACAACACAGCAGAGCACAATGGCTAATATATTAATCTGTCTGCTTTGTAAATGTGTCGAATGATGAGAATCAGAGATGCAGAAGCTTTTCTTGCACATATCTAATGCTCTGTTTGTTTGATGTCTTGGTGCATCCTTCATACTGTGCTATTTATCTGTCCCTCAGGTCAATGTGGTCACTGAAGCCGCAATCAAAGATAGTTGTCATTCGTCGTGGATTTTTGAAGCCTGTCTCTATAGCAACCCATTTGTCCTCCTGAGCGCTGCTGCCAAGTTACCCTCTCTGCCACACGGCAAGTCTCTCCTCATCCCCCTGTCCAATCACCGTCTCTGAACTGCGTCGGTATGGACACGGAGTCGACCCACTCTGGCTACTCCTATCACTCCAGTCGCTCCGGGAGATCAAACCGGCATGGGTATGTTTCCTGTCTGTCGTCAGCCTTTCCATCTGACTGTCTGCTTCTCTGCTGTATCTGTCTAACCGGCACTCCCATGACAGGAATTTGTTTCTTCCAGATCACATGCTGTATCCCACTCCCTGGCTTTTTTGTGTTTTTTTGTTTTTTTTACTGGAATGCCTTCAGTGAACATTTTGTAGCTTTGTTTGTCTTCCGTTTGAGTGGGCCACATGTTGGTTGTGAAATAATGAGGCGAGAAACTGCAGAGAGAGAACAAGCGAGAGATTGAGACAGACAGAGCTTGTGGATTAGGGTTGTCACAGCTGAGCGGTTCTAACCTATTTCAGTGATTGAGTCTGTGTGCTCTGCAAACGAGAGAATCATTTGTTTATCTCCCCCCTCATTCCTGATGCCTATAATTGTCTGCTGGAGTATTAATGCACTTCACTGTTTACGAGCTTTCATTAATGAGAAACCGTCAAATTATTTTCTTGATTTTTGATTAATAAAGAATTAACAAGTTGTTTTATAAAATGTCAGGAGCTGATAAAAAATGCTGCTCACAAGGTCCAGAAGCCAAAGATTGTCCAATAAGGAGTCCAAACCTCACAAATATTAAGAACAATTATTAAGTAAGAAGCACATTTTCACATTTTAGAAACTGGAATTTTTGTCTTCTTGGACTCACCTTAAACAAATAATCATCAAGAATAAACTATAAAACATTTTGGCTCATTATTTTTATTGATATAAATTAATGAGCTTATTGTCTCAGCTCTTATTTTGTGTGTACTTATCCCAAGCTGAATCATTTTATTGAATGGAAAATAGGGACCTGAAATGGTTGTTTAATTTACATTTCTGTTAAAGAAACTATATAGACATATATAGTGATCATTATTTTAATTTTAATTAGTATTCATTTCCATTTTAATTAGTAAAGAATAATCATTGAATAACGATATGTTAGGCTCCAGTTTCAGTCTTATATATCTGTACATTTTTCCTGTTGTATTATCCCAGTGGTCACCATGTGTGCTTGTTCTCACTTTCCAGAGATCGAAGCCGTGAGCGACACAAAGCCAGCAGCAGTAAAGACAGCAGCCGCTCGGAGAGATCTGTGGTCATCAATCCCCCCGACACCCCTTCCCAAGACTCCCCAGTTCATAACGGAGAACCGCTGCCTGGAGAGCCCACACCTGCAGCAGAACAAGGAGATGAGGCGCAGGTATTGGAGTAACTCTAAAATGAAAACTGACAGCAACAGTGAAACTGTGAAAGATGCACATTGTTTTGTAGGAAAGCACACTAAAACTGCAGCTAGTATCAGTTTCCTTCAGAAAAAGCAAGACCCAGTAATCCATGCATGAACTTTGCGTCCCGACCTTATAAACTCGCCCTCGCACAGCTGGCTGACCGACACATGATAGGCTAACAATGGCGACAAGGGATCAGATAGGTCAGAGGATTAGCATCTCTCTTATAGGCCTGGGTGGATTTGTACAGACAGTGTTTCGTTACTGTGTCTGTGTGTGTGAGTGTGTGTGTGTGCCTACATACTGACTGTAATGCCTAATGGCTTTGAAATCAAGGCATAGTATAGCATCAAAAAGCTGATTTTGCTGCTACAAGCAAAATAGGTTTGTGTAGACACAAAATGATGCGATATGAGGCTTAAAATGCAGGGCAGATATTTAACTAAGGCTTCAAGGATTAAAGATTCATTAGAGTATAATACTGTGTGGATATTTAGGAGTTCTTTCTTTCTTGCAGAGATTATTGGCTATTTTGGGAACATCTACTAGCCATTTTGTAGTGCTGTTCTAATTCTGAACTGTCCTCCACCACACAGAGTGCTTTAAAATCATCACAATGTACACTAGATCCATGCACTGAGACCATCATGCATTGCGGTCCCTCTGCTGCTACAACAGGAGTAGTCAAACGTTGAGTTAATGCGATTTCTTTCCATGCTGACAGTGCCTGGTGAGCGTAATACGCCTCAGGCATCTAAACCTTATGCGTCCTCCTGTCTCTGAGCAGCAGGATTTCAAAAAAATTACTATTAAAACATCTTCTGGAACCGCGTTTCAGACTGTATATTAGCAATATGGATATGTGAAATATTGCCCCAAAGCTATAACCAGATGTGGCTAATGCTGCTTTTAAAAGAATATATTAGTTTAATCCCTACATTGTGTTATTTACAATTAATATCACAAAATTTTAGGTTTCCCCATCCTGGCATTTTTTTAAGTGGCAGAAAAAAGCTTTCATATAGATGTGCATGGATTATAGATTTGTGTGTTTTATGTTAAAGTGAGTGAGAGATCTCAGTTACAGCTTCTACATATCTGTAAACAGCAATGTTATGTGGTACTGATTGGGATAATTAGGAATATCCCTAAACAGCATAAACAGCATTATATCCAACTGGTTTCTGAAATATATCAACAGCTTTCACCAAACAAGCACAATCTGAACAAGACATAAATGAGGAGACTGATACCTGCCTCCTGTCTGCATGTAGATAGCAATTGGTTGGCTTGGCTTAGTAGAAAACAAGAGTGCTTTTATTAGCCAAGTGATAGCCTGGAGTGTGACCTCCTGTGGTCTTATCATCACTGTGAGATTGCAACTCCTTGTTTTACATTTAAGCTTTTCTAGAAGCTTCACATAGGAGAAAAATATATATAAATATATATAAATATGTCTTTATGCTAAGCTAACTGCCACCTGAATAAAATTATTTTCCAAAATATTAGGGTTCCTTTAAATGCAGAGAATCGCACAAACTGTACTGAAAGATAAATAGAGCTTAAAGTAGAAGCAGAAACGAAGAAAATGAGAGAGATAAAGAAAGCACCTTCTTCCCTGAAGACGAGTTAAAGATATTGCTAGCCTGGGGCTGCCTTTACAGTGTCTTTGACCCACTTGAAATACATAGTAACCCAAAATGAGTGCATTTTTCATTGGCTTATTGTGCAACTTGCATGCTTAAAATAGCTGCAGAAAAGCATTGTATCAGTAGTGCAAGCTACCTTGACAAAATATACTTTCCTAATATTAGCAACATTTAATGTGACTGGAAAATAAACATGCGTTCAACCTGACTTTCTGACCATGTTGGAGAAGTCTGACCTATTTTGCTATCTCTGCTCAGCATCCCCTTTTGGCTGGAAAGGCACATTCCACACTGGCATGTGATTGTCAGCTCCTAGCCTGCATCCATTGTTAGCAGTGTAAGGTAATCTGCCATTGTACTGCAGTACCCCTGCAGACGGTTGTGTCCGCACACCATACACCAGTGGCAGCACCAGCATTACCGCAAACACCGTCAACCAAGGTGGACTCCAACCCATGCTTTTTAGAGCAGCTTTGTCAGATGGCGGAGCCGCATATTAACACTAACTAGTCTCCAGTGCAGAGGAAACATTCTCACAGACTGGGATTAGCATTAGCATCCGGCCAAACGCCACTTGGAGGAAAGCTGATATGAATAATCCTCCATGTTTACACGCATGCCTGTGACATAAGGATACGGTCTTGGAGCACAGTTTGTGTGTGTGTGTGTGTGTGTGTGTGTGTGTGTGTGTGTGTGTGTGTGTGTAAGAGTGAGTCACTGAGAATCTGTTACTGAGACTGGCCATGCTGCTTTGTTAGACACTGTGACTCTGTGCCAAGAGGGAGCAGTTTCAATTTCCTCACAGTGTTAGCTCTAGCAACACCATAGCGTATGGTAGTCTTGCTTTATAAACTTGTTTGTTTGCCCTTTTTCTAAAATACTCACCTACTCACAGCTACTACACCAGCAATGCATGTAGTGTGGGGTAAAAACACAAAAGCTCCTTCTCCTAAAAGGAATGCAGTAAATTTAAGGAAACCTGGCAGGCGTTTGAAGCTTTTTTGTGTGTGTTTCACAAAGCCTATTTTAACCTTCACCCAAGCTAGTGCTGCTCAGCGACTAGGCTTTGTAGCTGGCAGACTATTTTCTGTGTTGTGTGGCATAATCCATATTCACCCTCTGCCAGATAAAAAGACTAAAACACTGCCAAGGGAGCAGGCGGCAGTCATGCCCTTCCGCTCTTGCTTTTATAACCTTCCCTGTGTCAGTCTCTCCTGGTTTCTTTCTCTTTCTGATCTGATTAGTTAGCATTAATCTTCTGCATGAATCCACTGAGACTTAATGATAGGTATTAGCAGTATATTAGCTCACTCAATAATGCTCCGTTTTCTCCCTCTAAATGACACATTAGCCTTAAAGCATTAGCAGTAGGATCCTTAGGATGAATGAAATGTTTCAGTCATGCATTTCGCATATAGAATATAAAATGTATATGCTTAAGTGGTTAGTGCACTAAGACACACTTGGCCAACACATTTTAATCTCTTACCCGCAACTGCACTTCAATGTCTAAATAAGTGGAAAATAAAACAGAGTAAATCTCTACAAATAAAAACAAAGCTGTGCCTCTTAGCCAACATCTGGTGAAGAGGAGGTGCCCAGACAGTCTGGTCTCTGTTTGTGATCTGTTTCCTCCTGTTCTCTGTGATCACAAAGGGTTCAAAGAAATTGTTTGGCATTTTGGGAAATAAGCTTTTCTTTTCTTGTTTTTGCAGAGAGCTGCATGAGAAGATCAGTCAAGCACCCAGGGTTGAAAAAGTACTGCACAAACCTCTTTTATGCTTACTTTTCCTCATTTGTTCTTTTCCTTTCAAAATGTTAACACAAGTTACTCTATATATTGCTTTTGATTGTAAATATTAAAGGTAGAGGCTGTTCACCAGAACACAAAACATGCATACAGCACAAGTATGAAAAATGCCAAATTCTGAGCTAAATCTTAATCCCATAAGCCCGTGATTAGCCACCCTTGATTCCATTAAAATTGTCATCTTTTTTACAACCGAGCATTTCTCAAGTGTGCCAGAAGAGGTTTATTTTGAAACTTTCAGAATTATGACTGAAAGACTAACATTCTTGGGTTTATAAGAAAAACACCAGATTAGTGAGATTAGAGAACAACAATGAGAGAAAATTGGACACTAGCTAAGTGACTACTCAGCATCTGTGTTCAAACAGGAAGATGTTGTTTCTGTGTTCCTAATTGTTCATTTGTCACAGTGGAACGCGGAATGACATTGATTGTTCACAGATGCAGGTTGGTGAGTGGGGGGTTGGCTTGAGAAAGAAACTAAGGGGGAAAAAAGAAGACGTGTGGGCTGAATACAAATGAGATCTGGCACTAAATGAAGCTGATGTTACACCTACGGTGCACAGCTGACCTCTTGTTTCTCACATTAGTCTGGCAAACACACACTCAGGACGCCAGCCCAACCTCTCCTCTCTCTGCTCATAACCTGCTGCCATCCCTCTGCAGCATTGCCCCCCTCTTCTCTGATCATGCTCATTCATCTTCTGGCTCCCGTTGGCATCCTCCTCCACCTCCTCCTCCTCCTCCAGCAAGGCTAAGCTAATTGGCTGTGAGCTGTGCTGGAGAAGCAAAATTCATATTTATATTACAATTTGTAAAATATGCAAAGTAAGTCAGATTTCCAGCGGGGTTCACTTAGGCTTCTTTTAACTTTAATAGACTGGAAAGGATCTTGCATATAGTTGGAATCACAAGCTCTAGACAGGTGAAGAGTATATGACAACGAGCTGTGCTGCTAACAGCAGCTCCATGAGGCTCATGTGGCTTCAGTGTGGATCTAAGCACTGTTTGATGGTGCTTAGGTGGATGTGTGCGCACACGTGTGTGAAGCCAGGGTGGCTTATCTGTTCAGCCTGTCAATTTTCCAGCCGTCATCCCTCTCGCTGCAGCTGCTGCTCCTTTGATTGGTTGTCGGGAGGTACAATGCAGTGACACTCTGGAGCACAATGAATGGCTAATTACATGAATTAATGGCAGGCAAACAAAAATAAATGTCTCTTTAGAGTAGACTTGTCACTAATTTATTCTCTTTGTGTCTCTTTGTCGGAAATATTTATGCTCAAAATGACCACGGTAGTTAAGAAGAAGAAAAAAACAGACTAATTTGTGATGATGGGCATGGAAAGCTTTGGCTTATGCTGTGTGTGTGTGTGCTTTTGCTTGCATGCACATCCTGTCATCCTTTATTACTTCAAACAGAATTTAAAAGGCTTGCCATTATATTGACTTGCTCAAAAAGAAAAAAAATTAAGGATGTGCTGCATTCATGGTGCATAGACTCTGTGGGGCCTTTGTGGGCCAAGAAAGGAGTCAGTGGGAAAATGGAAGCACTGTCTGTCTGATTCACATTCATCATTTGACTCTGGTTTTTCAACTTATGTTATTTTATGGGCCCAGGTTTTGACATATTAGTCTCATACATTTGTTTGGTGTCCAAAGCATTAAACAAAATCCATTTTAAAGATCTACTCAGTGGATAAACAGTGAACCAAATGATTGTGTGAATCTTATGAAATAGTAAACCCACATATACCCAAATCTGTTTTCCCCCTTTGGCCCTCCACAGCATTTTTAGTGTCTTTCAGCTCATTTCTGCTCTACCCATGGAAGGATCCATCAAACATTTTGATGTTGGATGATATGCAATATTTTGTTGTTTGAACAAATATTGAAGACACCCCATTATTATGGTTGAAAAAAAAGAGTGAATGTGGTGGCAGTGTCTGCTTGATGTCCTCTGTGTACATTAGTTGTGGACATGAGAGTGATGCATCCTTTTATCACTGACAAACCAAACAAGAACATTAGTTGTACTAGTCTGTGTACCTGATGTCTCAGCTAACTGTCAATCAAAAGTTGGTGTAATAACAAACAAAGACGCGTGCGCTTACAATATTATAAATATTTCTCAGGTCAGTAAAAGAGGGACTGACAGTCTGACAGTTTCACAATGTTGCTGTTTTACTAGTGTTTGCTGGGATGTTGTTTATGAAGCTGATGAACCCAGTGTATCTACCTAGCACCACAAACAAATCAATTCATACAGCTTGGACATATTTTTGGGGAGTTTTGCTTCTGTACCACCACCACCACACTGGATTTTAAGTCAAATCATCAAGATGTGTTCAAAGTGCAGACTTTTAGTTGTAAATTTAGGGGTTTAACAAAAGTATTGTTTAGTAGTTTTAGCCATTGTTATGCATATATACATCATTTTTACTTTTGAACCTCTGACAGTGGTGGACTATGAGTGAAAATGGCTATAACTCTTTTTGTTAAACCCCTTAAATTAAAAAAGAAGGCCTGAAATTTATCATATCTTTAATTAAAATTCCAGTTTTGGTGTATAGAGGAAAACTTCCCAAGACTTTTGCAGTCTTTTAATAAATGACCTGAAATAGGTAAATACTTTAATTGACAGCATACACAATACAGCAGACCCAAATGTACATCTGTGGCATGAAACCCAGATTTCCTTCATGTATTCCTTTACATCCTTTCAGGATGATAACTGGGGAGAAACCACTACCGCTGTCACAGGAACGTCAGAGCTCAGTGTTTCCCAGGAGGAGGTGGTGGGCCTGGGGAAAGGAATACAAGACCGGACCCAAGGCTTTCGCCGTTACCTTCCCTTGGCTGTGGGCTCATGCGTGGGGCTGCTGGTGCTCGCCACGCCCTTGGTGTTCCTGCTTCTACCAGCAGTAATGTGGCCCGACAGGCTGCAGGTCTGTGGTGCAGCCTGCGAGGGGCTCTTCCTCTCCATTTCCTTCAAGCTCCTCATCCTCCTGGTAGCTGTTTGGGCCTTGTTTCTGCGACCCAACCGGGCCTGCCTGCCAAGAGTGTGTGTGTATCGTGCCTTCCTCATCACACTCACACTCCTGCTCACTATGTCTTATTGGCTCTTCTATGGGGTCCGGATCCTTGATGCTCAGGTGGGTTTGAGATGTATTTAATTTATTTATGTATTTATTTATGTATTTTCTTAATTTTGCACATTAAGCAGTGAACTTTTTTTTCATGAGTCAATCTTTTTAGATCATTTAACAAATAGTTAACATGCAAATACACAATTTTTTTCCGAGTTTATTTCCTTTATTGCTTTAATGGTGTTAAATGGCTCTTAGATAAAGGTTGATTGATTCGGTTTTTGGGACATATTGTTTTTGTTTTTTATGGTATGTTGTTTGCATGTAGCCGAGTATTAGTTCAGTTTAATCCATTTAGTCTTAAATAAAGCTGTAATTTGTTTTGTTTTTTTAAGCTTTTATCTAATGAGAATGAAAGTTTCATTAAGCCCATGGTGTGGTCCAAGCAGGATGAGGATTACCACGGCATCGTCCAGTTTGCTGTGTCCCTCGTGGACTCCCAGCTGTTTGTTCACTACCTGGCAGTCGTACTTCTGGAACTCCGCCAACTCCAGCCCTGCTACAGCGTGTGTGTCATCCGCTCCACAGATGGAGAGACTCGTCACTACAACATAGGACAGCTCAGGTGAGCACGCTGCAGTTGCACCATATTAGCTTTGTGTGTCTTTCCTAAAGCAAACACAAGGCTGACCGACATAGATAAGTTTCATACTTTCGCATGCGGATATAACCTTTCTGTACTGTGCACAGTAAGTACACAACGGTGCTCAGCCACACTCTCCTTGTTGATGTATTTGTGTAATTGGAAGCTTATGGCCACAGGGAAGACAGGCACAGGCAGTAATTGAGTTACTCTACGGTGACCTCGGCTAGTGTGCTATTCTAGGAGTTCGGAAAGGAGAGATGAGAAAAAGCGACTCGTCATATGACTGTCTTTGTTTCTTCTTTGGACAAGTTTATTACTATGACAAGACTAGGAGACATTAGTATTTATGCTTGTTTAATGAGGCTAACAGTTTAATGGGTTAATAATGGGCGTTCTTCGGATTCCTAATTTGTGGAATGGTAAACAAGAGGTTAGGACCTGCGGAGGAGAAAGAAAAGGATTCATACTGCATTAACTGTTTCCAGTAATTTATATGGCTTACTTGGTTGTGGTGGCTTACATGGTGACACTGTAAATGGCTTCATGTCAGGTCAGTTGAGTCTTCATTGGTTGAAGAGGACAAATATGAAAATTAAATTGTCGATGACTCAATTCTCAGCAGCTCACGTGGTACAGTGCTGCAGCTTGTATAAAGGCTGAATCCCTCTTAACTCTTTACCCCCCACTTGGATGCCTACTAGCAGTAAGCCTTTTTTTCTCTTTGCTGAACTGAGTGAACTGAGAGCTACTGAAACCTGTTCTGACAGTCGTCGAGCCACATCTTTTTTTACATATATTGAGGTGTCTTTAACTTTACAAGAGAGGTCGCTAAATGTCTTTATGGGGGGAAAGAATTAAAATCTTTCTCTGTCAAATAAAGTCAAAATAAAATCTTTAAAATAAGAAGCCAGGGATGAGGGATTATAAAGTAGTGAGCTCACCAGCCTGCTCATCTTTTGTCAGATGCTTGCACTGAGGCATAAAACAACAGATTCTCCCACTGAACTGTCGGCGATTGAGGTGCATCGTTGGTAATGTAGATGCAAAAGTTTGGCCAGTAAGAGGATTTTATTAAATAAAATAGATCACATCTGTGCTAATGTTTGTTCTCAAATTGTTTAATTGAATTTCTAAATGACGACATTATCTTGTAATTCAATCACTGTTTAGTGGGCTGTTCGTTCACCAGATTCAAGGGGATTTTATACTGTCTTGTACTGTTTTTAAGTTTTCTCTTTTCTCTCTTGCCTCACACAGCATTCAAAGGGCCGCTCTGTCCATTTTGGAGTATTACTACAGAGATTTTCCACTCCATAACCCGGCCCTTCTCTCTGCTTCCAAACACCGAGCTGCCAAACACCTGGCTGGGTTAAAGGTCTACAATGTAGACGGTTAGTTGCCTCATATGTCCCAATTATTTATTTTTTTCCTGTACTACACTTCTCAAATCAATTAATGGAACACTCTGGAAATACATCAGATCTCAATGGGGGGGAAAAGCTATACTGACATGGACTGGGTAATGTGTTAGGAAATAAAAGATAACACATCGTTTGATGAAAATGAAAATGATCAACCTACAGAAGGCTGAATCTATGTCACCCCAGAATAAAAGTTTCAAAGAAAAGCATGCTGCAGGCATGTTTGTTTGTCCCCTGCATGCCTGATAACACTGGGGCATGTTCCTAATGAGAGGAAAGAGATGATGTCCTGGGGATTTCCTCCCAGATCTGGACCATAGCATCACTGAGCTCTTGGACAGTGAGGTGCAACCTGGTGATGTTTGATGGACTGAAATATGATGTCACAGAGGTGCTCTATTGTGTCCTTCACAAGGTCAGGGTAGCATGGGGGCCAGTCAACGGTATAAATTTCTTCATTGTCCAGGAAATGCCCGCATACTCTTGGCACATGGGGCTTGACATTGTAGTGCTCCAGGAGGAATCCAGCAACCACTGCACCAGCACAGGGTTTGACAGTGGGTCCGAGGATTTCACTGGTAGCAGTCGTGGCCCATTGCCTAGCCTGTAAGATACGTTTTTTATGTTGGAGAGCTTATTGAACCATCAAATAATAATTACATTTTAATTTCCATATATGAATTTTCATTTGTATCATATTTGCTACATCTGGCTGTTTTTTAAAATTGCTTAAAAATATATTGGGTTTTTCACGTAGAAACATCGGGTCCTCAGGATACCCTTCTGAAGTCTGTTTCTGATTGGTCAGACACATTGTTTGGACATTTTCACACCATACCCTGCTGGAGATCATTTTGCAGCTCTGGCAGTGTTCATCCTGTTCCTTCTTAAAAAGAGGAGAAGAAATTAACAACAGGTGCACCTGTTATTAATTTCATTAACACCAAAGCAGCTCAAACTGATTAACAACCCGCCCTGCTAATCAACTAGACTTGATGCTACACTCGCATAAAAAGTGTTCCTTTAATTTATTTGTGCACCGCATGTAATATTTCTGCTGATGTCCCTTTGTTTATACCGTTACTTTCCCTTGTTTTAACTGTCTTCTCCTCGTTCTGCTTGCTGTGATACTCTGGTTTCAATGAGCAGCTTTGAAAAACAAACTGAGAACATACCGTTTTGACAGTAAATACAGATAAAAGCCCTCACCATCACAGGGAGACACTAATTTCACGCTTCAGTCGTGAAGCGCCACTCTGAAGCTTCCCTCTCTGACATAATGCATATATTGAATTTGCAGGGGGAAAAAGCACTCTTCTAAATGCTACAATTTTCTTGATATATTACTTTCTTGCACACATCCTGTAATGCCACATATCACACTCTTTCCTGGAGTTAAAAGGGTCTTCCACTCAACACCTATTAATCTCCCACTGGCTGCGCAGCGCTGGATTTGTTGATGTATAAAGCAGGGATGCAATGTTGGATACCGTGTCCTCACAGTGCTTTTCATCCACCCCACCCCCTCTCCTATCAAAGTGCAATGGAAGGGTCTCTAGGCGGCCGTGGAATTCCAAGCCTTAAATAATTCATCAGTGTAACGCTGATTTCTCAAATACTCCCACATCTCTCCTTCCTCCTGCTCACACTGTCTCCAGCTCGTTCTTTCCCCTTTCTTTCCCGTCGTCAACTCCCACACATCTCCCTCACGCTATACCAGTCAGTCACTCTTCTCATTGTACAAGCAGTACAAATATGTAGGGCAGGATGTATAAGGATGTTTACTCTTATTTTCATTGGAAAGTATCTACAGTGCTTCTTTTGCAAATGATCTGACTGCATTTGCTCCACAGTACTCGCACTGGGAGGATTTTTCATCCATATTTCATCACTAAATTCAGTTTCTCTTTCTCACCTGCACGCACAAGCATAAACAGACGCCCATGCAGATCAGATTAATAATTTATATCCTTGTCTGACCTGCAGCATTTACCATCTATAACCACCCCCAGATTTAGTGATCTTCATGAATATGGACCAGATATTACTCCGCCTCAGTGACACCACAGGATCTCTAATATACTGCTATATAAGCCCCATTAGTTTTATGGGTTTGCCACACAAACCAGTAAATTCACACATGGTCTTTGATGTGTAAAATAATGAATATTTAATCCAGACCCCCAATAAAAAGGTTTCTGCATCATAGAGTGTGTGTAGAAATGTGGATGCTTCCAGTGGAAATTGCCTCTTTTCTCAGTGCTAAAATTAAGAATGTTTTGTGATTCAGACTGGCGACACTACCCAGATAACTATCAAACCTTTCTCACAGTTAAGTGGAGGATAAAATGGGAATAATACTGGCTGGGAAGGTCGATTTACAGCTGTTTTACACCACTAATAATAAGATCTGAATTTGTCCTTCATTATGAGTTTTCCCTCAATCATTCAGATTGAGATACTGTCCATTAATCACTGGTGGGGGACTGCCCTCCCAGGTCAGGCTGATTTAACCAATTTACTACTGTCCTTTCTTTCTGATACAGCCCCAGGGAATGCAGCAGGGGCTCAGCCAAGTAATGGAAATCAGTCACGGGCTATGGTTACAGCTGCCGGCAAACGTAAAGACAGCGCCCACAATGAGCTGTACTACGAGGAAGCCGACTATGAAAGAAGAGTCCGTAAACGTAGAGCCAGGTGAGTCATGGGAGCAAAGTGTCACACTGTTACAGTGGCTTAATAATTCTGCATTAAATCTGTACCACAGTTATTCTGTAACTTACGCTGTAGCCACATATCCACATCCCTAGAAATTTGTAATGGGCTGGCATGTTAATGCCAGCCCATTACAAACTTTAATGGCCCGTTTACCTCTATGTGTTTCTGGCTACTTCTTCTTGGGAAGAAAATAAATCAACTTCAAGAGAAAAACCCTACCGCCAACTACCGTTTTGGAAGCGACAGAGGCACAACAGGACTGTTATAAATCTAGTGTTAGCCACTTGCACATGGTTTGTCGTAGGTTCCACATAGATTCTGCACAGAAGTAGAAATCAAACTTGTGAAGCTGCACATACTGGGATCGCTGGTGCATGCACATGTGTAGTTAAAAACAACTGTCAAGAGGACTAGGCTGTGAGAAAGCACTTAGCTATGCACGTTATTATGTAAACTTGATGACTAAAAAACTGCATGGAAAGTCCTCCACAGTACGTTTAAATACCTTTACTTTAACAGATATATACGTCTGCAGTTTCGTTTAATCTGTCTTAACATTAGGGTGCTGCTCAATGATCAGTAAAAACAACTGTATATAGCCAAATACAATGTGGTATTTCTCTGTCAGGCTGGTAGTTGCTGTTGAGGAGGCCTTCACACATGTCCGCCGCATGAAGAAAGAAGATGAGCGTGCAACACCGTCTGACATTATGGATGTGCGAGAGGCAGCTCTGGCTATATTTCCTTCTATGGCTCGGGCCCTGCAGAAGTACCTCCGCACCACCAGGAGGCAACACTGCCACAGCATGGAGAGCATCCAGAAGCATCTTGCTTTCTGCCTGGTCAATAACATGAGTCCTAAGGTCAGATTTGTTGTCAATAGCTTTACACTAAGGCAGTGTTTACCAAGAGGTGTAACTTATGACAAAAGGATAGCAGAAAGAGTGAAAGGGAAGGTTTACAAGATGATAATGAGATCTGCTGTGATGAATGAGGTGGAGATGGTGGCACTAACAAACAGGAGTTGGAGCTAGAGGCAAGAGATCAAGAGGTTTGAAGACAAAAACTTGTGCAGAGGAGGGATAGTGGATGTACTGGACAAAGATGATGTTGAAGATTGAGCTATCATGAGGAAAACAGGAAGTTCACAGAGAAGATTTATGGATGTATTGAAGGAGGAAATGCAGAGGAGAATGCAAAGGATGGGGTGATATGGGTATGGGTGATATGAGTTGGAAGAGAGGCTGTAATGACATTTATTTTTTTATGTCTAACAAGCTGTGACTCAAACTGAGTAAATAACATCAGCTATCAGACAGAAAGTAAATGGAAGCATTACTTAATCGTGTCACATCAGTGAAAAGAGGTTTTATTAGTTTTGTATGCATTCTTTGCTAAATCCCCCTTGTGCATCCATTTAATTTCAGTTTTATTGATTAATTTATTTATTATCATATGATGAAACTAAAAGAGGGGCAAGCTGTCATTCAAGAAGGGCCATGAGGTCAACTTTTATTGGTTCACTGACATTAGAAATGGTTTCATCGGTCAGGAGATTGTTAATAAACTGAGTTAATCTTGCCATATAGATGTTATCCCAAGTTTTGTCTTTACACATCAATTTTGTTTTGTTTTTCATTGTGGGTACTTTGATATAATCAGCTGCTTCTCTGTGTGCGTAGGCCTTCCTTGAGGCTTATCTCGTGCCTGGTCCAACCCTGCAGTACGGCCCCGAGCGCTGGATGGCTGATCAGTGGACCTTAGTGAGCGAAGCGTCTGTGACCAGCGGCATTAAACAGGGGACAGAGTTCCTTCTGAAGTGTCTCGACTTTAGCTTAGCCATCACCATCAAGAGCATCCCTTATATCCGACTGACCGAAGAGTACATCGATCCCAAGTCGCACAAGTTTTTACTGTTGCTCCAATCAGAAACTTCAGTTTAACAGTGGCAGAGTGGACGAGCGCTGCTGCTCTGGACTTGCAGAACTGTTGCAGTTATCCAACTGAATTTTTTCAAGAAATATCTTTTTGTACTGTTTTTTGTACCTATGTTTATGTAGTTTTCTCACATATAGAGTATTTATGTCTTTGTCTTTGTCCCAGGAGTCTTGAAAGATGATAAAAGACACAAAATGAGGAGAAATGCACTGAAATGTCCTCTGTCGTGACATTTGCAGAACACAGTTCAGTTATGTCTCTATGCACTACAGATGACCCTCACAAACGTTTAGCTTCCTTTACGTGCATGTGCCGGTGCGTGCCTGCATAGGAGCGTTTGAGATTTTAAGAATGCAAATGTGTGCGTTAGTGTGGTTTTTATCGTAGTGTACACTGGGGTCTGTCTCTCTCCAAGACATTTAATATAAACTGAACCTCTCTTTTTTCAGTCTAAGCAGTTATTATTTAATTGTCTTGTATTGGAAATGTATGTACAGTATTTATACGTGAATAATACTTTATCCCTACAGACTTTTTATACCAAAATCATGTATCACTTGAATGATTTTTTTTATCATTTCAAACATTTTTTTTTACCCTGTCTGTCTGCGCTGTACTTGTTACGATAATTGGACTGTAGATAGACGTGTTTGTAGTTGTCAGATCATTCAAAGAAGTCTCATGTACTAAAAAAAAGCAGAGGAAGAAGACTGAAAAATCATAAATAAATTGATTTGTTAAACATAGTAATTAATATTAAAAAAAAATTAAAATAGGCCTTCATTTATAAAAAGGTGTCATAAATTATAATTTCTGTACTTAGCTGATGAGAGACAGCTAGGTTTGTTGTGTCCTGGCATTGATCAACCAATCGGATGGGCCATGTATTTGCACAGTGAAGCAGAAATTATAAAAAGAATTAAAGCAGATAAATATAGAAACCTGACTGTCCTACTGTGGGAGCGATGGAGCCTGTCCCAGCTCCAATACCTAAATAAAGAAACTACTATCCATTAAAAAAATGTTTTACCAACTATCCAATCCAGAGTTGTGCGGATGGCTACACCTGAATACTGTTAGGATATTTCATGTTTCATCTTTCCGTCTTTCTTTCTCCCTTTTCTTTTCCCCAGTCAAGTCTGTCCCGTGTTCAGCAAATGAAAATAAAATAAACAATAAAAGCAAAGGTGAATCAAATAGACCAATACGGCAAGGCTGGGATGGTCCAGTTGGTAAAGTAAATCCGTAAATTTCAAGTTAAAATTTTACCCACTGCTGTATTATTTCAGAACATATGGCCCTGATTTTCATCTCGATTTGTTTTTTTATTATGGCTCCATGTAATGTAAATCTTGTTGGCCAGTGTCCTATAATCAGCCACAAGCTTAATGCAACACACAACCTAAAGGATTACCTAAAATCAGATTTCTGAAGAATTTCAAAACATTAAGTACTTTATGTACAAAATGAATCGCTCACTCCAAAATTCATATTGCATTATTTCATGCTGCAAGCATTCAAGAATTAAAAAAACAAACAAAAAAACAATAGTAATAACTTACTGTGAACAACTCAACTCAGTATCAGTATTTGTGCTGCCAGTATTGGACATCAGGGTGTCTCACTACTGCCACCTGCCTACAACTACTGGAACACTGTTCTAGGCATCAGCTGTTAATGAGTGAGGATATTTGATGTGTATTTTTTAAACTTTTTCTACTTATAAGGCTTGATGTGTTGTAAGTTTATATTTACAAGAGTGTTGCTGTGCTTACAGAGGGTGTAGTTTTGTTTTGGACTCTTTAGGGGTGTTGGTGGTTGTAAATACCTTCTCTTGTACGACTACACACGTGCCTGGTTTGACATATTTAGGATGTGCTCAGCATACATGTGCGGTTTTTCAAGTTTGTGTGTTTCAGCATATGTGTGTGAGAAAGAAACTGAGTAAAACAGAAAAGAAGAAAACACAGAGATCGCTTTCCCAAATGTCCAAATGTGATGCAGCTGACAGGTCGTGAGTTGCTCCCGTCTCCTTTTATACAGCATAACATTGAACATTAATGCAGCGGTGTCAAAGTCACATTTGTACAAAAAATAAAATAAAATAAAAATGAAGAAATAAATATTTGTACTGATGTTTTCAGGGAATTTGATTGTTGTTCTACTTCCATGTTGTGATGATTAATAAGTGTAGTGGAGAAGTTTTTAAAGATTTAACTACATTTACGGTTACTTAGTTATGGCTGCTACTAGAAGGGACATTTGTGGCTCCTTTATGTGGCATCTAAGGCTTACAGTTACTTTGATCTCATATTATATTAATTATGCAGCAAGATGTGTATATTCTTCTAGGAGACGTTTGGCTATAAAAACTTTATTATTAGTTATGATCAGTTATCTGCCTAATAAATCACTTTTTTGAGATTTCCAAAATATTTCTTCTGTTATGACAGTTGGTCTAACAAACTTGTTAACCATACATATTTACATACAATAGTAGCACTTATTATATGTAAATAAGAAAATTTCATGTAATTTGCTTTCATGTAAAGTGTATTTTTGGCACAATTAACATAATATGTTTGCAATACCATAATTCCTTACTCATTGCTACACATAACTTTATTTTATGGACATCTATGGTTTGATTTCATTGCATCTGTGGGTTGGATGGATTGTTCTGTACTTATTTTACCTGCTGTATACAGTGGCTTGCAAAAGTATTCGACTCCCTTGAACTTTTCCACATTTTGTCACATTACAGCCACAAACATTTTGGCCAAAAAGTTCCATGTTGGTCTCATCTGCCCAGAGCACCTTCTTCCACATGTTTGCTGTGTCCCCCACATGGCTTGTGGCAAACTTCAAATGGGACTTCTTATGTTAACAATGGCTTTCTTCTTGCCACTCTTCCATAAAGGCCAACTTTTTGCAGTGCACAACTAATAGTTGTCCTATGGACAGATTCCCCACCTGAGCTGTGGATCTCTGCAGCTCGTCCAGAGTCACCATGGACCTCTTGGCTGCATTTCTGATCAGCGCTCTCCTTGTTCAGCCTGTGAGTTTAGATGGACGGCCTTGTCTTGGTAGGTTTACAGTTGTGCCATACTCCTTCCATTTCTGAATGATCGCTTGAACAGTGCTCCGTGGGATGTTCAAGGCTTGGGAAATCTTTTTGTAGCCTAAGCCTGCTTTAAATTTCTCAATAACTTTATCCCTGACCTGTCTGGTGTGTTCTTTGGACTTCATGGTGTTGTTGCTCCCAATATTCTCTTAGACAACCTCAGAGGCCGTCACAGGGCAGTTGTGGAGCTGTTTTGCAAAGAAGAATAGGCAAGAATTTCAGTCTCTAGATGTGCAAAGCTGGTAGAGACATACCCTAAAGCAGCGGTCCCCAACCTTTTTTGCGCCACGGACCGGTTTATGCCCGACAATATTTTCATGGACCGGCCTTTAAGGTGTCGCGGATAAATACAACAAAATAAAACTAGTACCGGTACTGAAAAAAAAAGATTTATTCATAACACACATGAAAAGACCCAGGAAAACCGAGTAAACGATAAAAACGATAACAAAATGACGCTGAAAACCGATAAAAACCATGAAACCATACATTTCACACCTGAGCCTCAACTCTCGCGGCCCGGTACCAAACGACTCACGGACCGGTACCGGTCCGAGGCCCGGGGGTTGGGGACCGCTGCCCTAAAAGACTGGCAGCTGTAATTGCAGCAAAAGGTGGTTCTACAAAGTATTGACTCAGGGGGCTGAATAACTACACACACCCCACTTTGCAGTTATTTATTTGTAAAAATGTTTGGAATCATGTATGATTTTCGTTCCACTTCTCTCGTGTACACCACTTTGTATTGGTCTTTCACGTGGAATTCCAATGGAATCGATTCATGTTTGTGGCTGTAATGTGACAAAAAGTTCAAGGGGGTCGAATACTTTTGCAAGCCACTGTATATGTGTGTTTGTTTTTTAGCCCTCACCCCTTTGTTTCTTTGTCTCTTCTAGAATCTTTTCTAAGATCCTCACATAGAACCCAGACACTGGGAAAGTTATTCTCTCAGTCAAAAATGACCTTTATTGATATTATTTCTTTTTAATATTAATAGCAGGCACACATTAAGTGCAAAAATTACCTTTTTTAAAAAATTAACTTATTGTAGCATAAAGCTGATGCACTGATATCCACATTAGACACTCTGAAGAGGAAACAGTGGATACTCAGATAACACTGTAAATTACTCATCATCGTCATCATTATCATCATCTTCCTCCTCGTTATCATCTTCATTATCATCTTCATTATCCTCATCATCTTCATCATTATCCTCATCATCGTCGTCGTCATCATCATCATCATCATCCTCAGTGTTAACTTTGCCAGAGAGCACATCTTCAATCCAGTCCTCCAGCTCCTCAGCTGTGGGTAGATCCTCCTCATCATCCATTTCCAACCACACACTGTCTGCCTGCTCACACACACACACACACACACACAGAGACACACAGATCAGACAGTGCCAGTAAAAACTGAGCACAGCATGTGTCGTCGGTGTTAGTGGTGACAGTCGGGGACTTACATCAGTAACATTGACAACTCCGATCTGTGGTCTGAACAGATCCACCTTGAAGGTCTTCTCCCAGTAGGGGATCAACTGAACAGAGTCAGCAGGACAGAAAGAGAAAGAGCATGAGGTCTGAAAATAATCTACATTTTCAGGTTTTCCTTTTGCGTGTGTGTTTGTTTCTTTTTTTTTTCATTATTTGTCTGCTTCTCTTTCTTCTCACCAGTGGAAAGTCATCGGGATCAATCCAGACGATGCTCAGCTCAGGTAGGTGAGTGTTGTCTCTGGCCACCTCCTTTAGGATTTCCAAAAATTCATAACCATCTAAAAAATAAAGAAAAAGAAAATTTAAAAAAAAACATCCTAAAACTTTCTGAAAAAATTCTACCTCCTTAGGCTGACCCTGATCCATTTTAAAGTCCATACCTCTTATAATTTTCATTTTACATAAGCAGTCCCTGAGGACTGAATAGTTTAGCCTTCCATATCTGCAGGAAATATGCTCAGCATCTCATGTTTACACTCGAGTAAAACAGCGGTCCATCGTTATATAATATGCTCTCACCAGGATCCTCCTCTTCTGCAAAGGCCACAATGTGAATGCCTTCAATATCATCCTCCTGAGAGAAAGAGACCAAAATGTGAATTTATTTAAAGCATTTGGGAAACTAAAATTAAAATGATTAATTTTCTCACCCAGGTCTCAAACATATCTTCTGCACGCAGCTTTCGCAGTGTTGGTCTGACGGCACAGAAAAAAAACATTAGATGTTAAATTGAAAACATATCTTTATACTTTACTAAAGTCATAAAGTACGACATTAATCTTTTTTTTACCGCCTGTGTTCAGTTATAAATTCCACCAGCTCCTCCTCAGAGTGAGGTTTGCCTGGGATGGACACGGGCTCCTCCATGAAGGGCTCATAGAAGTCTACCTCATTTAACTTCAGACTCAGCTCTTTGGCCACCTACAGCAACAAAAACTGACCTGTTAGGACTACACATGCAAGTGTTTCATTGCCTTATGTGTTTGTTTGTAACTTACAGATTTCTCAAATGTAGCAAAAAACTTAATGTAGGGCTGAAACTGCTCAGCGGCTTCTTTAAAAGCTTCATAGTCTAAGGTAAAAAAGAAAGAGGAAGAAAGAACAAGTTAGCTTTTTAAACAGTTTTTTTCCTTGTTTTTTGGACGTACATCTGTTTGTCCTTTCTTTGGCCGATGGGTACTTGACATTTCCACAATGGGGAGCGGAAATAGCAGAACTTTGACCTCAGCTTATCACTCCCACAGCTGGTCAGATGGGATGTATCTGCAAGTTAACTATACTACGCTGAGTTGTTCCACAGTGTGTGAAAGGGCGGCCAGGCAGTGGCAGCTGCGCGTGCAGTAGCGGTAAAAATGGATCTGTAAATCCATGGAGACGAGTGGGTTAAAAATCCATGTTATAATGAAGGGCATGGGCCACAGAAAGTCCTTCACAGATCCATCTAACGAGGCGGTGTGGTGTGTTCAGACTGAAAAAAAACATGAGTTTTACAAATATACACACTCACGTTCGGACTCTTCGCTCTTGAAGTAACCAATGAGACGTATGTCTTCCTCCATCCTGTCAAAAGCTCGCAGCTCCAGAGCATTTCCTATGATTTCCACTGGTTCCTCCAACAGCTAGAATATAAGCATAAAGCAAGAGGAGAGGATTGCAGGGTGTGACTGGTGGTGATTAGCGCAAGCAACTGGGAATCAACCCTCAAGCAAGTTTACTTACATCCAACAAGAACTCGGCCAGAGTGTTAGCAGAGAGCAAACCATCAAACTCGATAACTCTATCAGCCTTAAAAACATACATGCTTCCCTCTTCCTCTAAGCCTGCGATCAGAAGAAATGATAAGATATTAGATTCAGTCAAACACCTAAAGTTGTCCAACTCTTAACAAAAATGACTACTATCAAAGGCAGTTCTCTTCATCAAAATCTACCAATCAGACTGAGGTTAAATAAAAGACTTAGTCTGTACCACTACCAATACTCACCCAATTTCTTTGCTATCTTTGCATCTTTGTGGGAGTCAACCATTCCAAACCCGATGTCCTTCTCCTCCATAACCTGAGCTACAAGCTGCAACCAACACAAAAACATCACAGAGGACTAAATTGTAAGAACAGGACTGAACACATAGCACGTAAATAGGCAAGACAAAAAGAAACTTTCACTTTGGCTTCTGAGTACTGGAAACAGTAATGCAGGTTCGGTTAAAATGTTAAATGGGACTGTTTGTGAATGGGAGCTTGACAGCATGACCAAAGTTGGCAATATGACAGAGGTGTCCAAGCTGCCCACACAGAGATACGGTTACATAATCATTTAGACTGCCTTGTTCTAAATATAGCCAGGTAAGTTTATACACATGACTGGCCTGGCAATTGTGGTGTGAAATAAGGTGGATGAGCTTCACTAATACTTTGATTAACTAATAATCAAGATTGGTAAAATTATAACATGGAGTTTAAAAAGAACTCACGAGTGGATCTTCATTTTATTTATTTTACAATCCTGTTCCAAATGAAACAGTGCATCAAGATTTACAGTAAAAAAAAAAGTGAATAGAGCTCAGTGTAGTTACTAATACAGGATTACTTTATTGCGTCTTTAAATGGACGTCTGCTTTTGGCAGAAATATCTACTTATATGAGCACTTTCATTTCACATGTCCATCCATCCACCCATTTACTTCTACTTTTCCACTTCAGTGTTGTGAGGAGGCTGGAGTCTGTCCCAGCTGTCACGGGGTGAGAGCTGTGGTTGCCAGTCTTTCAAAGCCTGACTTAAGTTCATTTCAACAACTTTCTTTACTTTTACATGCACAAACAAAATGTGCCACAACTTAATCCTGTCTCTGGGAATTTATATTTTAATTTCAGCTATTACAAATACACTGTGCATGGTGTCATGTTTGCCTTATTGAGTAACTACGTGGCCTACCTGTTCTGCCTGCACGTATGGGCTCAGGTTTCCTTTAACATTTCAAAGAGCAACATGTCCTCCACCATGTGTCACACGAGACGGGTAGAATGAACAGTTTCATACAGGATTCACAAAGACAGACTAAAATCTCCTATATAGACGTGTCTCCAGCTGCTTACTCAATCTAATAAATACCTTTAATATACCAAAGAAGAGAAGGTCGCATCGGCCTTCACATGTGTGGCTTAAAAACATTATATAAATGAGCTCTTGGATTATTTCTGCCAGCAAAGAATAATCACAAGGAGAATAAATTTCACGCATTTCTGTGGATAGGAGGCACACACTGAATTGGCTGAAATAACCTGAAGTGGCAGCACTGCATCTCATTGCATCTGTGCACACAATGACCTTGAGGAAGCTCATATATACAGAGATTAAAATGGAGAGCTCTGGAGTTTTATAGCTCACCAGGTCCCTCTCTGCTTATTGTAGCACTAACATAGAGTCACTTATGAGTCTGTTTGATGGGTTTTGAGCGCCCTCTGTCTCACACCGCTGTCACCCAACCAAATCATATGAGTTTTCCTTTCTTTGCTGCATCTCCTTGAGTGCTAACTCAACTTTCTTTAAAGTTATCTGCACTTTTCTCCCTGACCTTTCAAATCTTTTTCTGCAATGCATACATTGATTTCTTTTTCCTTATACTTTACCTCCAGCACCAACTCAGTCATCTGGTGTTGTTTTTGCAGTTCCTTGCTGTCTGCTATGGGCTCATGGTAGAACAGGCAGAGCATGCTGTGCTGCTTTAAAGCTTTCTTGTAGTTCTTGTCATTGATATCAAGAACACGGTCTTTCCCATCATACTGTGGCAACTCCAGGCCTTTCTCAGACAGGGCCTGAGGCACAAAGTTTAGGCAGGGGAGCAAGAACAACCACAGGGAGAGCATGGTCCAGAGTTACCACACACCCCCAGAGTATGATTTAGTTTCACAGTATAAAGAAAGTGCACGGTCAGAAAGGTCACCTATAAGGCCTATGAAAGGATGAGGAAATGTAAGAAACAGAAATATTGCTGGTCCGTCAGTGGCAGTTTGCAGGCATCCCCCGGTGTCCAAAGAAATCCAAAAATTTAACGTATCCTCTGGGCCAAGAAACTCCTTTCGTCATTACTTCTTCACGCCTGCAGACACAAAGGCGAAAGAGGAGTACTGCAAGGGCTGCAAGACACTGGGGGTGGATACCATACATAGCAGCACTCCCCTTCCACTACTCATGCAGGATAGGCCCATTTTTAGGAGACCAGTTGTTTGAATGCTAAAAATAGAAGAGCAAACTGAGAACAGAGGATAGTGAAGGATGACAGTCGGGGTTTAATAATGAGTTACAGTACTTGCTCACTGTGATGTCTCTTTGGGAGAGTTAGTAATGTGGGACAAGCACGCTGAGCACTAGAGATTTGAGGGTTTAGTTATTCTGAGATATCGGTGAAGACCAAAAGTCCACAAGGAGCTTGGTGCTACAGTGGAAAATGTTGGTGTATTTTAATGGAATCTGGCAACAGATGTGCAAAGGACAAGCAAATAAAAGAACAGTCACTGTGCTGCTGTCCAGTGTGTTGATAATATAACAGCTTTTGCTTTGGCTGGAATGTGATTGAATTGTTATGTCTCACTGGCTTCTCATAACTAAATGTACCTCAAATGATTTTAACACAATTTTGCTAGTAAACTGCATCTTTAATAACCACTGAAACCACAAAAAAGCATTAGAAACACTTCTGCTTTGGTGTCTTGCATTCATGCTCCTGCTTGAAGTACTGTAGGTGCTTGTAAGATCTCGGGATAGAGGTACTGCTGCCCTCCTCAGGCCAAAATATGTACGGCTGCTGACAAACCTTTTCATAGCACTTTTGGCCACAGCACAGCAGGAATGCATGTGCAGGTGTGATTACACAAAGCTGAATCTTTGAAAAATGTGCATGAATGTCAGAATGTCTTTATGTTCACTATGCACTTTTGTTGCTTTGGAAACCTTAGACCTCTGATACTTCAATTACATTTTTAGAGTGCTACTTATCAAGTAAAGTTCTGCCCAAAACTCACAGCCCATACTTACTTACAACAAGGGAACACTGACTGTAAGTTGAGTTGATTAGTAAAGAAAATGAGATAATAGGTGCCATCTGGACACACACAGCAGATGGCCATTGGCAGAAAAAATGTTTTTATGTGAGTGCTGTCCAACAAATACCTCTGGAAATTTACATCACAACCATCACAATGGTTAAAAATTATAAACCTTTATTTGGTGTACCTCCTCCTTTTCTTTTCCTTTCTTTCTTTCTCTCTCCGTCTCTGTCTTGTCTCTAGGTATGTTTGTGTGGGTGCATATATGTGAGAGTAAAGAAACAACAGCTCAAAGTGCAAATTTTTTATATGTTTCAAAGCGCAACATCTCAAAATCTACATTTTTTGTTCCCTAATACATTTCCAGTATTGCATTGTTATACATCTACATATAAGCTGTTCTTCAGAAGCTCATCTAACAGGTTAGCAGTGGGACATCAAGAAATAACTTTGCAAAATCTGCTGTTGTGCTCATTAGTAATGGTAACTGATTAATGATGGTTCTTTTTTTATATGACTTTTTTTTCTGCTGGTCTTCACAGC
This sequence comes from Simochromis diagramma, assembly GCF_900408965.1. Lineage (NCBI taxonomy): Eukaryota > Metazoa > Chordata > Actinopteri > Cichliformes > Cichlidae > Simochromis > Simochromis diagramma. Next base: position 1,437,488 of record NW_024387320.1, read on the forward strand.
AAATCTCTGCTGTGACCTCATTCTGCCCTCATTATCTAGCCTCAAAATTAGCTATGACATCGCCCTGCTGTTTTTGAGAAGTCCAGTCCTCCTTGATGTATTGGTGGTAGGGGTCATTAGAGTGCTCCCTCCTTTTAGATTTGACTGTGTTCACCAGCATGGCCACAATAATGAAGGCAAACATGCCGATCATCACGGCGAGATACCAGATCACGTCCCTGAAGTTCTCCTCAGCCAGAGTCTTGTCCAGAGAGTTGCTTGCAGCAGTCACGTTGCGCCTCCAGTTATCCAGGAAGTGATTCAGTGCGTTGGTAAGGGACGTCTCAAGATGAAGGGTCAAGTTTGACCAATTAGTGTCACTCAACTAGTTGAAAGAACCACAAGACTTTTATCAAAAATTGAAAAAACATGGAAAATGTATTTTATAGCCCCATTTGTTTGCTTTAAATTCTGTAAATCCAAAATCTGCTTGACACAAACACAAAAAATAAAGGAAAACATAAAGAAGAAAAAAAAGAAAAAACAGCAAAGAAGATGTTCTTGGGTATTCTTTAATTCAATTTTCATTCAAAGTTGATCTTTCAATTCATTTGATTTGCGTCAACAGTACTTTACTGTTTTTTATCAGCATAAAATGTAAAACACTGCAAGTCTGATCAAAACATGATGTTAGGTTTTTTATTGTTACACTGAAATTCTTTCTTTAATTGCTTATAAAAGAAAAAGCATAGAAAACTGACATTTCTCTTGGTAACCAACTAAAACATGCACCCTTCATGTGCCCTTTTGAATACACAAAGTAACACATTTGTTATCAGGTGAGAAAATGAGTTTTCAGAGCTCAAAAACACAAAACAAGTAACAGTGCGTTATTTTTCCTTTATTTATTTCATTTAATGTCACCTGAAGACAAATTTGCTCTTAAATATACAGAGATAGATTTAACAATTTAACATTACTGAGTGACAAAGACTATAAACATTTAAGCTTCAACTGTACCAACCTTTTGCCATGTTTGAGAAGGCCACATCATGGAACTGATCAGGAAATCACTTTGGAATGAAAGCAGAGAAAAACAGGGAGAGAGCACAAGAGCGTCGCCGGTCAGAGTAACCTACGAAGTAATTACCTCACAGAAAGCTGCTTATATTTTATTTGCTGTCTTTATCTTTCGTGTGTGTGTGTGTGTGTGTGTGTGTGTGTGTGTGTGTGTGTGTGTGTGTGTGTGTGTGTGTGTGTGTGTGTGTGCGATAGTGAGGCATGACCTTGAATAAGGCATATTCAAATGTTGATATTTGCTTTGGATACTTGAGACATAAGAGTGCTGATAGTGGTTAAAAGGTGAAAAACACATTTATACGCCCATTAATTCCCATATAACAAAAAGAAATAACATCACTTTATTGTTATTGGTTTGGCCTGACTTGTTTGAAATGTAATTCCTCATTTGCCCTCATAGAGGGAGCGCAGTATAAAATTGAATGATAGCCAGTCTAAAGCAGTTTTAAACAGGCTTACCCTAGATGGCAGCAACACGTAATGCAACACATTTAAGAGCCACACATATATATATATACACATACATATATACATATACATATATATATTAATGAATTACCCCAGTAAATCAGTTCTCAGATTGCAAACACTGCTTGACTCCATATTCAGCGAAAAACCAAGGAATTAAAATGAAGTCCTTGTTTAAAGTAAATTTTCCAGTACCAGCTGTCAAGAGCAATAAGAGGTCTGTCTCAAGGACACTCCAGCTTTGTGTCTGTGTGTAAAAAGGATGCTTGATAACATACTTTATAATTGTTTGAAAGCCTGGTGTTTTTGCCCAACAGAGCCACGTTGCTGTAAGGGATGACTCCTACTATATCTGATCATTTCCAGATCATTCATGCTTTGTATTGCTGGGCCAGCAGTTGGATAGCTGCTGGGTTTCCTCCCTGTAAACACAAAACTTAAGGCATATGGAAGGTTTTGCACAAAGAGCATCAGTGCAATGAGACACACTGAAAAGAGTTGTCTCTAGCCTAAAGGAGAGAGACAACAGAAGCAGAATAGATGAAAACAGTAAGTCTGTAACCCGATAGACATTCTGTGGAATATGTCTTGCAAAATTCCTCAACCAGTGTGCCAAAAAGAAAGAAAAGGGGGGAAAGAGTCTTAAAAAGTAAAATAGAAACTGCCTTATCTACTTTGCAAATGTAGGTCCTCGTGGAAAAGTTACAGGCTGGTGTCTGATGGAAATTTTCATGTGCAAATCAGATAAAAGGAGATTTTGCATAGTAAAAAAAAAAAGTCCAAGTGTTTCAGGGTCTCCACGCTGACCCTGGATTTTTTCTCTGTTTCTCTTAACTCTGGTCAGTTTTCAGACACTTTTCAGGTGAATTTTTCCAGTTGGCTTAGTCTGATGAAAGCTCCTTACAACACAATATGTGGTGAAATGGACGGACAGCGGGAGACCACATGTCATGCTTTCGCAATAAAAGGCAAGTACACTACATCAGCCTCGAGAGAGTTGTTATCTCATCCACCTTATGTATGAAATGAATGGAAAAAAATAACATACAGTTATATGAACAGTTTGACTGTTGCACTTAATGCAAGCATACAGCAGATGGGCATTAAATAAGTCACTCAGAGTCTGTCGTATATTACTACAATTACCTGTTGTAATGATGCTTTAGAGTACAAAGCAACTATAGACTAGTTGACAGATTAGCTTTTGACTTGCAAGGTTTAATGCAACACTAGTGAGTGTGACATTAATCGTTACCCTTAAATCCTTAATTGTAATTTATAATCTATATAATCTTACTTATGATACCATCATTCTCATGTGTTTTATGTTCATGCATTTCTAAAATTGCAGACACTTACTGTCACAGGCAGCAAATGCAGGTATCTTAGTTAACAAGGTTTATTTATAAACCATGTTAACTAAACGGGTTTATGAATCAAAGAGGAGTGCGGCAATCATTTATAAGGTCACAATCAAGCAGCACTAAAGAAAAACTGCTTCAATACTCTGACATGAAAGCTAAGAAAACCCCTAAAATGACCTCTGATTATATCAAACTCAATATTGCACTGACATGGGTCCTCTGGCATGGAGTCCTGAGTGCTTTCTAGAAATCCAGGGCTGTGTTGAATACATGTTTTTTGGCTTCTAAAGGGAGGCAGATTGAAAAACTCTGAGAAAAATTAAGTACAGAGCCAGACAGAGAAACTGAGTTTCCCCGAATTATTAGTAAAAGGATGAGTGGAATGTACAACAACGTGATCTGAAAAAAGGGCAACACAGGCAGTCATCGCAAGCCTGGCTGGATTAAACGTCAGTGGTCACGGAAGGACCGGATGGCAAAAGAAACCCCAAGGGCGAGGGTGACATATGCAAAACAGAGGGCAGTGCCACCGGACACAGCGAACCATAGCTAGGCCAGAAAGTTATATAAACTCTGAAATGCAGATTTAGAAACGCAAAAAGAAAAAAAAAAACACACAAACTACACACACACTAAAACTACATTCTGATCATTCTTCTTTGTCACAATACTTGCAGGATGACATTCAAAAAAAGCACACTCAGTTTCCTCAAAAGAGTTTGTGTGTATGTTCATGGGGTCCTGGCAGCACTTTACCATGAAGTGTTGGTTTGCAAATTCTGGGTTCACATGAGTCAGTGTTCATGGTTATATAATCATCGACAAGTACAGTCAAGACTTTGATGTCTTTTCAGTTGATCAGGTATGTAGCAGTTCAATAAATAATACCTTTCTAAGAAAGAGGGCACCTTGATGCAAATTTCAATTATGCCTTTTAATCATGTTGACATAGCTCATGTTTTAACTTGCTTGACACTGAGCCTTTGTGTCTTTCCACTGTGATTCACCTGACCTTGGAGCTGCAGTACTTTTCCACACATGAGCATTCTTACGTTAGCATTCTTTCTTCCTATCTCAGTGACTTGGTGCAATTGTAATGAGATACTGCAAAAGATAGCAGTCACACTGTGTTTACATGAGGATGCAAGTGCACGTTAGGGCAGAAAAAGTAAAGGATAACATGAATATGTTCAAAACAGAGATCTCCCTGCGTTTCTGAGTCCTCATTTTGATGCTAAAAACATATGTGTGTATGTGTAAAAGCAAAAGACAGTAATGGATTACCAATGAAAACGTTCCACATACTGGTCATGTGGTGCACACAGTTCAGTCTGTAATGAAACCACAAGTCGACAGGAAAGCTGATGCTGTGATTAATAAAGAAGTGTGGACTTCATCTGTTTGCAGTGCCTGACACTGGCTGTGAAACAATAAAGCAGGAAAAACAAAATAATTAAAGAACCCTACACTTTATTGATGAAGACATTAAAGCTGTTTAATGTGATGGATACCCAGTTCGCTAGTCTAACTAGAGATACAGTATGATATATGTCTCTTGGGTCATGGGGTCCAGTAATTATGATGATATTATCACTTAAATTAATGCTCCACAAATTAGACAGGACTAGCCATAAAATGTAAATTATAAATTTTAATCTGCTTTGAAAGGAAATGTTTCATGCACACATTCTGCTGCGGGCCAAAGCTTGGGATATGTTATTAACAAAGTTAAGATGACTCGGCATGGTAACAGAAGGAAAAATACATTGCTTGGCCTAGCAATAATTGCAAATATGATGTTGCTTTTATTCCTATTGCAAGCAGACTTTGGTAACAGTGCTGACCATATGGAAAATTGATGTTTTTCTATTACAGCACGTGCCTGTATTAAAGAAATACAACACATGGCAGGAGAGTAAAGTTCTAACCCTGGAGGGCCTGAAATATAACACACTCTTAAATATTTCCATTCACTCTCACCTATTTGCCTGAAGTTATTGCAGTGAGTTTACTGTCCTATGATAATACTAATGTAAGAAGAGTGATAAGGATTGTTTATCTCTTTATAATGACATACAGTATTGACCAGCATTGATAAGGATTTAGCTGGTTGCGTATTAACTAAATTGGTCTACTTTTTTTTGCACATCATATCAATAACTTGCTGCTTCTCTCTGAGCAATCCCTTTATCAGCAGCTGTGTTGTTGAGGTGTAACTCATCAAGAATGTTGTTGTCAGGGGTCAATTTGACCCAGAAAGATAGGAAAAGACCTCGCTGGCTTCAGTGATTCACAGTTATTGTGCTGGGGCCCTAGACACTAGTCTCCCAGCTGTTATTTCTAAAAGAGGTAAATATTTCCTTTTGCCATTGAAGCCCTATTCCATGGATTAATGCAGAATCCCAGGCATGCCGCCATAGTTTAGTCGGTGCGGTGCATTTGGAACGTCAGGAATGCATTGACTATGTGTTTGCCGTATATTTGAAAGGTCACAGCACATTGCATACATGGCTGCTTCCGTTGTCACTTCAATAAGAAAGAACAACAGAGACGTTTTTGATGTTTCAAAGTGTCTGGATAGCAACGTGACCTAAAAGGGCGCACGATACAACTTACAACTTGCAGCTATCTCATTAGCTCAGCTCATTGCAACATGTTCATTTCACACTCAAAGTAGCATTAATAACAAATATTTATCGCTTTCGTTATATACTTACATACTTTAAAAAATCTTTGAACAACACCTAAGTAAAATGTGATCTTAAATATCAGCTAACAACGACCATTAATTGTCCTACAAAGCTGAGAGCCCTGAAAGTTTTTGCACTGGACGACATCATGTGAACTGACTGACATTGAAATTGGTCAGTTGGGTTTACTATTAAAGCACAAGAGTCACTAAATGGCTGACTGAATGTATTCAGGTTAAGTTACCTTATCGTACCATCTTGTGAAGTCAGACATATATTTTAAAAAAAGAAAGCCGCTGGGTTGCCTTTCCTGGAACATACTTGGAGGTTACTGGAATAAAAAACCACTTCCATCAGATTTGCATTTCCCAACAGAAGTGGCACACCTCACTGGCAGTGCAACCTCTGCACATAACTTATACTAATACTATATTAATTAAAAGAAACTGTATTAACTTATGATTAATTTATTTTAGCAGTACTCATTTATATTTTGACAGGTAGGATCATAATTTTTACGTATCAGCTCCCAGTGACGCAGTAATAGTTTTGAATAGATTTGAATGTAATAAAGAAAAGGGTTATCGACCACCCACAATTCTCTGCCACTTATCTCTGTCAAACTCAGCGGCTTCATGAATAATTCTGTCATCGTTGCCTCCCTGATGTCAGAGCAGAGATAAAGGCATTAGGAAACATAAGCCCTATAAACTCAGCTTGCAGAGCTGTTGCATCTAAACTGAACAAGATGCAACATCCACATGCCCCTGGATTCAGCTACTGACTTAGAGCGAGGATCAGACGAAGACAAAAGTGCCACCAGAAATTGTTCATTTCAAGAAAATCGTAAAAAAATAAATAATACGTAATATTTTTATTGTTTTGCAGGGGTTACAGGGGGTATGGCCTGCACAACCTCCTTTACTTACATGTGGATAGGAGATAGCAGCCACTTTAGAGGGACTTTCAAAGCACCAAAACTAGTGATACTATGCACCAGTTTAGGTAAGTACAAGTCTAGGGTTTGTATAATACTTTGTTAATGTTATCTCATAATGCAGTCCAGCTTCTGGTTCTAAAGGGCTCTAATGAACATAGATGGAAATTGCTTAAAAGTGGGACACAGAGCAGCAGGTGGGAATTTAGTATTTAGATGCCAATAGCAAAGGCATTGAAAACATCTAAAGCTGATACTTTAAAGACATTTAGAACTTGCCAAATGCCCCCTAAAAGCTGCATTTTGTTACCAAAACTATTTGCTCGTCTACCTTCAAATGTATATGAAACTTGCGAGACTGGTGAATGCAGGCCAGTCAAGTTCTTCCACACCAAATTTGCTCGTCCATGTTTTTATGTGACCTGCTTTGTGCACTAGTACGTAGTCACATAGAAGGGCCATCTCCAAACTGTCCCCACAAAGTTAAGAGCAAGTCTTGGTGTGCTGAAGCATTAAGAGATCTTTTCTCTGGAACTAAGGGGCTGAGCACAATGCGTGTGTTTTGTTAGATTCTTCCCAGTTTAGGTTTTGTAGAGTTTTCTGTTCAGCAATAAAAGCTCCTCTTCCTGCTTGCACACAGTCGGATCATGACAACTGCATCTAATGCTGTCCATTGTGCTTGATGATACAAAGCTTTGGATTTAGCTGCTTAGCAATGGAAACCCATAAAGCTCTCTACGCACTGTTACAATAATCTGGAGGCCGCATGAAGTTTGATCTCTAGCACTTCCACTTTGGTGTAATACCACTAACAGTTAACTGCTGAATATTTTGCAGTGAGGAAATTTCATGACTGTACTTGTTGCACAGTTGGCATCCTATCATGATGCCATGCCGGAATCGACGGTGCTCCTGAGAGCGACCTATGCTTAGGTGCTTGAATTTACACACCTGTGGCCGTGGAAGTGATTGGAAAACCTGAACATAGTGATTTGGATGGGTGAGTGAATACAGTTGGCAATATGGTGTGAATTTTAGCCACCAGCCGGGGGGCATTTGCTAGAAACTCAGACTTGTAGAGACTTACATACCTTAATTCAACTAAAGCGTGAAGCAGGTGGAGGTTTAATGCAGGGGATTACCTGTGCTTGAACAAAGGAGTGGCTTCATGGCATTTTTTTGTTTGTTTCTTTGTTTTATTTTGTTGCACAGGTGGCAATCTATCGTGCCATCTATTTTGTTTTAGTTTTTTTCTTGTGAGCTCTGAAAAAAGATATATCATCTAATGTTATATAATCACAGGTGTTCTATCTATATCAGTATTGCTGCAAAAGAAAAGAGTCACACCTCATTTTATAATATTTCGCAAGGAAAATCAGAAATGGGTGCAGCAATTTATTAAAAAATGTAAATCCAGTTTATAAAATATGTGCAATTCTAAGTTTTACAACCACAATTTCTTATTACTACCATTCTCTTTCTCTATTAGGCACGCTTTATTGTCATTTATTACAGCAGTCTTCAGGAATAATTCTCCGGGTTTTATAAGGAACAATCAAAGCTCTTCTTTGGTTGTTGGCTGCCTTTTGTTCTGTTCTCTGTCGAGACGATCCCACACAGCCTCAGTAAAGTTGAGGTACAGGCTCTGGAAAGCATAATCAATGACTGATAGTGCTGCATTGTGTGTTTTTCTGTCCAGGTGTGTTTTTACTGCATTCACAGTGAGTTTGGGATCGATGTCATGCTCAAAAATGAAACTGCTGCCAATCAATTTTGGTATCATGTGGTTGATTAAAATCTTACAATACATTTCCCTGTTTATTCTTTCATCAGTTTCGACAAGTTCCCCAACACCACTGGTTGAAATAATAAAAATAAATAAATAAAGACCACGCCCCCACCATGTTTTACAGACGGCTGTACATCTCTTCCTCCATGTCAACGTCATTTATTAACAGGATTTTTTTCCTGTTTCTTAAGGAAATTACTTTTAGATACTGCTCACCATTTGCTGCAGCTTCTTGAACATCTGGCTCCTTGGAAGTACTGTATATGTCACTATATGTTTCCTTCAAAGAAGTACGTTACATTGAAGTTGCTATGTTTAACTGGGAAACCCTCTCCTCCTCAACATCCATTCAGGACCATAAACAGCACTTTATTGTCTTCTGAAGCTGCTGTGTTGTTCTGCTTATTCTGTCCTAAAATATAGCCTTTTGTTCTGTGACTATTCTTGATCCAATTTATAAGAAACAATTAATATGTCATTAAACTTTATGAAGCTGCATACATGCTGTAATGACAAATGTATTACTTGATGGTTATTACATGTAGCTGTTGACACTTTGTAATGTTGACACAGTTTCTATCCAAACTGTCATTTCAAGCATTTGCTCAGACTATTGTTTGTGTTTTCACTGTCCAATATGGACAATGAACAAAGCATGGCCTGGATGCCAGTATTTTTCCACAAGGACAATATCATTAGTTTCCTCTTGGGAACGAGGGAAGGTATGAGTCGAGTGAGGGCTGGTTGAGGAGAAAAACCTGTTTGTAAGAGAGTTGGAATGATATATGGCAACAAGAAATCAACTATTTTAAATAACTAGGGTCAAGTGGTTTCTTGTATATTTCAGCAGTGATATGAAATCACAACAAAACCAGAGTGCTGGAATCCCAGTCTGTGGCTTTAATTTAAGAGCAGGTTGTTGGTTTTAATGGAGGATCTTAAAGTATTGTATCTGAAATGGGGATATTTGGATGTAGCAGTACTAATAATAATGATGGTGAATTTATTGAAGAAGAGCTATTGCAGTTGCAACTTCCATGCATTTATATTCGTAATATTAGCTTCAAAGTGTACTTAACTAAGTTATGACCAACAAAAGATGTCTGGGAAAGAAAATGAATACTTTTAGGTTTGTCTGCTTTTTTTTTTTCTTTATTCATCACAGCTGGCCAATCATTTTTATTTTTCAGTCATGAACACTCTGCCTCCCAAAGGTCATCTGTTGGATTAAGATCTGTTGACTGTGGAGGCCGTTTGAGCACAGTGACCTCACTGTCATGTTCAGAAAATCAGGTTGAAATGATTTGAGCTTTGTGACATGGTGCATTATCCTTCTGGAATCAGCTATGAGAAGATGGGTACACTGAGCTCTTAAAGGGATGGACAAGGTCAGCATGGTTGTAACAAGCAGTGATTTGAGTTACTGTTGCTCTCCTATCAGGTCAAAGCAGTCGGGCCATTCTCCTCCGACCTCTGCCATCAACAAGGCATTTTCACCCAAAAAACTGCCTCTCACTAAATAGTTTCTCTTTTTGGACCATTCTCTTTAAATCCTAGAGGTGACTGCAAGAGAAAAACCCAGATCAGCAGTTTCTTAAATACTCAGAGAAGCCCATCTGGCAACAGCAACCTTGTTCAAAGTAACCTAAATCCATTTATTGTTCATTCTGAGGCGCAGTTTGAACTTCAGCAGGCACTCTTCACCATTATTACATGTCTAAATGCATTGAGTTGCTGTCCTGTGACTGGCTGGTTCGTATTTCTGTTAATGTGGAGTTGAACATGTGTATCTAATCAAGTAGCTGGTGAGTGTATATATTATGGTAGAGTGGGGGGGAATATAAGGTCATGTGAAAAAGAAATACTGTGCAATACTTTGAAAAAAAAAAAGTCCCCCCCTCCTGCTTCAATAGGAATTAAGCAGGTAAATAGCAGCCAGGTGCTGCAAATGAAACACATTGATTAAGTGATCAGCTGTGAATGTGAGCACCTCTGTGACAGTAGAGGTTTTGCGTTTCACCTGGCATTCAGGTTCAACAGGTTCATGACAGTACAATCAGAAAAAAACTCCAATCCAAATGTATTTATAAAGCACATTTAAAGACAACAAAGTTGAACAAAAGTGCTGCACATGAAACAAAGGTTTACACAGTAAAACAGAAGGGACCATATGCATTATATACACAGACATTCGTCCACACACACAAAGCAGTAACACAACAACAGAATTACAAATGTCACAAGTATGGCTTCTAGAGCGATGTCCGTTTGGAGACAAAACTAAAGAGCAGATGTTTGCTCATAATGTACAGCACCACATGTGGAAAAAACCAAACATAGCATATAAGGACAAACACCTTCACAGCCGTGAAGCACATTGGTGGAGGGCTGATGAGTTGGGTTTGTTTTACATCCTGTGACTGTAAAACAAACAGATTGCAGTAATTGAGCTGAGCGTGACTCCTCTGAAAACTAAAATACTCTAGAGTCAAATGTGAGGTCGTCTGTAAGAAAGCTAAGTCAAAACTGAGTCAAGCAATAGGACAATGATCTCAAGCGCAGCTGAAAAGAATCAAGGTGTTGCAAAGGCCCAGTCAAAGTGCAGACCTTAACCTAATTGAAAGACCTCTGCATAAATGAATGCTGAATGCAAACCTCAATAAACTGAAGAAATGTTGTAAAAGACTAGGCAATTTTAGAGACTGACAAACACACACAGAAAATGAGTACTTCAAGTTATTGCTCTTAAAGGTGGGTCCACAAGCTATTCAGTCATGCCATGTATTCATTTTTTCTCAAGACAATGCGGTCATGGCATGTTCTGTCAAGTCCATCTCCAAGGCAACAACCACAAAATAGTTTAAACACCTTTCACCTAAAATAAATGGTAAATGGTAAATGGCCTGTATTTATATAGCGCTTTACTAGTCCCTAAGGACCCCAAAGCGCTTTACATATCCAGTCATCCACCCATTCACACACACATTCACACACTGAATAACCTAAAATAAGCCAAGTGGCCTAGAACTAAAAAGCTTAGGCAACATTTTCTGATTTATCATTACATACAGTACTTCAGCAAATGTTCTTGGTTACCTTACTTTCAAAATAAATGAACTGCTACACCAGTACCCATAGAGGAGGAATTGCCTGATCAGCTCACTAAACCATTTTTTTTTTTTGCCTTGTTTATCAGATTTTCTTTCATAAGAGGCAAATGAAGTCCATTGCTATACATGCTCAGACACTCATGGTCCTCATCCTTGTATGAATAATCCATAAACATTAATCATGTCTTCACGGTGAGGTCAACATTGTGACACAGTTCTAACAAAACAATGCTTTTCCCAAAACCAACTGAGAATCTGCAGGCAGGGTTTCAGGTGACAATTCTAAGTTATTAATTAACATGCTTCGGTCATGACACCTTCAGAAAAACCTGCCAAGGAAAGTCTGTGTTTGTCTTCCTTTATTCCAATGTGCTACCCACACAGCCGCCTTTGAAATGTGAATGCTACATTCTAACTTGTTGCTATGGGGAGTCACAGGACATCGCTGATATGAGTCATCGTCTAAATTGAAACAGATCATGGCCACTAAATACCACCCTCTGACTAGAAGCAGTTAATGGCAGTGATGACTGTGTCACTCTAAAAAACACACCGTATTAGTCAACAGATTACCTAACCGTACAATATAGCATTTTGCCTTTGGCATCTGTGCTTCATGCCAAGCAAATTTGCATGATGAATGTCTGTTTTCGCAATGTAACTTTTAATCCACCCTTAATTGTGGAAAATTACAGAAGTGTGAGGTTTGGTCGCCAGAGGATAAAAGGATGTATGGAGCTAAACTGGTAAGCAGTGGAGATTTATAAGCCACCAATGCTGGCCTTTTGATTGGTTGAATCTTGTGGGCCTGGAATCACCCAATCCATGTCTGGCCCTGAGGAGATTATTAGAGCCTTGCCAGGGTTTATATAATCCTGGTCAACAATAAGTAAAAGCTCCCTCCATATATAAACACTGCACACACATGGGATGAAAATTTTGCTACTATAGAAATCCAACGTGGAATCCTTCATCTCTTCAGCAGCTCTGAAAACAACATCTCAATCACAGCAAGTTGCAAAATGCCATTTAGACACAATGCAGTTATTCAGAAGTTGTAATGAAAGTCAGTACCAACAGAACCACGAGAGGAATTGAAAAGTGAGGTCCATAATTAAACTAATCTGAATTAAAACCATTTAGCAGTTTGTTTGTTTTTTAAACAGATGCCTATGACTTCTTGCATCTTGGAACCAGCAGATAATTACACTGCAATAAAATGTGCCTATAATGCTGCAATAACAGCAAACCCCACCAGCAAACAAATCGTTTGCTGCATACTTCAACTTAATGCTATTATTGTCCAGAAGTGACTTCATTACTCTTTCATTCTCGTTTCATTTCTTTGACTATGAAGAACGAAAACACATTTGGCTTTAGTCTCCACGAAAACTTTATTTTCAATCTCTAAAAATAAAATCCATAAAAATAACAATGTAAAGTCTCTCAGAAAGAAAGAAAGCGTTTTAAAGCTCTTTCCCCATACTCATACAGCAATCGTCTGTTAACCATCCTCCATGTTATGCATCATTCACGCCTGACACAGATAGGGATTGGCCTATCACATTATAAAACTGACGTTTTGGACTGAGGTCATTCAACATTGGTGTCAAAAATACATACAAACACAGTACTTTTCGTTTATTTTTGTATTCTGGGGGTGAGGTGTTGATGCGTGAACACGTTACACTGTGGGAATAATGACCACAATCTAGAAGGCCAATGATTTCAAGCACCCTGGCTGAATTGCTTTTTTTTTTTTTTTTTTAAATCAAGAGCTGAATTGCTCTTAATAATCTCACGATTAAGCTCGTCCAGTAAAGTGCTACTTTGTCAACAAATGCCTGAAATGTCATTTCTGCTTAGCATTATCTGTTAATGCTAACTAAAACTGTCTACATGACAGAAAAACAAAATCCTGAAAATGACTTTAAACAAACAAAAAAAAAAGAAGAAATGTGGTATCTACTGCACAAAGTTTCAGTACTTAAAAAACTTAAAGTCTGTGTTCGTCGATGTTTTGTCACTTTAACATTGCACACTAAGACACATTCGGTAGGAGGTTCATAAAAGATGCACTTCAAACAAGATTAAATGACATTTCAGCACTGCAGTGCACTAGAAATACATTAACACACAGTAGATACACAACAGATAGCCTGCTATAGAAGAAATGTACATTGTAGGTGATGCAGTGAGCCCTGAAGTATATTGTACACAATGAGGACATAATGCAATAGAGACAAATTTCAGTAATGTAGAGCACAAAATGAAATTTGCATAAAACACAATCTGACAACTCAACTCATGACTGTTGGTACTTGTGACTTTTTGTTACGATACAATATTAGTGCATGAACTTTCAACACAATACAGTCACAGAAAGATAAAAATAACAGTGAAAGTAATGAAAACAAAGAAGAAAACACACTACTAGGAAATGTAGTATAATAAAAATAGCAGTACAGCTCCAGTTATGCCCTGATTTAGGTCATCAGTGACAACATCGTAAACAGCCAATTCAAATGGACCATTTACATTATGTCATTCATTGCAAGGGGAAATGATAGTAGCGATAATAACAACATTATTAGTCTTGTGCTTCTTTCTGCTCTCTCTTTTCTCTCTGTACTGCAAAAGATGTATATATTAAAAACATTAAATATTAACCGTAAGTTTCACTAAATTTAGATGCAACACCTTCAGTAGGCTAAATCAAACAGATATAATAATCACAATAAATATAATGGTAATATTCAATACCAGCAGCGAATGCAATGCTTCGCAGCATTAACTCTTTTTTTCCCCCCAAAGTTCATAATGGCCCCTCAACCAAACAAATAAAAAGAAAAAATTAAAAATAAATGGATATTTGTTAATATCCAATATATGTATGCTACACCAGCAACTAAGCCTACAGTCACTGAGAACAAGAGTAAAATAAAAAGCTTAAAAAAAAATAAAAAAAAAAAAAAAAAAAAAAAAATTAAAAAAATTAAAAAAAAAAAATCACAGAATACATTTATTTTCACAATACAAAAAAGACAAGTGCATATGTCAAATAAGGCAAATATTGAATTCACTTAGAGTACAACAATTCTAAAAATCCCAGTAGATATTTTGAATACAGGATTAACAATAAGCGCTGTACAAAATTGACACGCTAGTGTCAAATAAGATTCAGAGTCATAGAGAAGTCATAGTTTTTTGTTTTGGTTTGGGGTTTTTTTAAATGTGAAGAAGCTTTCATCATTTAAAAAAAATGATTACACTAAGCTTAGATCCCTGTTAGAGAGCTACAAAATACAACTGTAAATATTACAGACAGAGCTTCATACATCTCTGAAAAGTCAACTCTTTCTAAAAGCCCCAGACACCTCCCACCCCACTCGGTCCTTGTTACTACAGTGAAAAATAAACAAACATGAAGATGCCCACAGAGCAGACTGAGACCAAGCCCAGGTTGAGGAGAAGTTTGACTCGAGGTGGCTCGTACAGCATCTCTGCGATGGCTCTCGCGTCCTCCTTCGCCCCTTTTTGCTGAGCGCTCTGCGATTCTCCCTTATAGCCGCAAACCCAGTCCAGCAAACGCATGCACCTGCTCGTCTCTGCACCACTGCGGCAGCCTTCCTCTGCTCTGATTGTCTCCATATTTCTGTTACCAATCTGGGCTCCAGGAGTGGTGGCAGGGGATGTTTCTGTACTTGGTGTTGCTGGGTCATGGTCTGTGGAAGGGACCAGAAGTTTGATATCCATCCCGTCCACGCACCTCTCTTTTTTAACGTCTGGGGGCAGCTCTTTACGCAGGCTTGTGTCACCATTACAGTGGTTCTTCTCAGTCAGCCGGTACGTTTCCTCTCTGTTCTTAGGGGGAGTCATTTCAATGCTGTAGAGCCCCCAGAGGGTGGTGGTGCGAACCTGCTCCTTATCTGGTGGAGAAGTACAGAGACTGACCACAATTGCCACCAACCCTGAAATCCAGAACAGCCCAGCAGCAAAATACATGTAGTGAATTCGAACAACGAAGGCAGGCCTATTATCTGGCTGGTCACAGCGAGGCTGACGGTAGATAAATGCCAGGATCAGTCGTATGGTACCTAGGGTAAAACCCGTCATGCCTCCCCAGAATGCACCTCTCTCATTACATCGCTTCCAGAATACACCTAGAAGGAAAAGGGCAGCAATTGGTGGAGTGAGGTAGCCAGCAACTTCCTGGATGTAGAGGTATGTCTGTCCACCTTGCATCTCAATAATGACAGGCACCCAGGCAATACTGATGACCACCATGACCACAACAAACATGCGGCCCACAATCAACAGTTCGCGTTGGCATGCCTTCGTCCGAAAGGTCTGGTAGATGTCCAAGGTGAAGATGGTGCTTGCGCTGTTGAAGATCGAGTCAAGGTCACTCATCAGGGCAGCTATCATGACTGCCATCATAAGACCCCTGAGTCCCACAGGCATCACCGCCATGACCAGACGTGGGTAGGCAATGTTTGAGCAGCCAGCTTGGGAACCACAAACAGCCATGCAGTGCTCCGGCCCGATGCAGGCAATCTCATCTGCAAACAAGATGCGGGATATCATTCCTGGAATGACTATTAGAAACATGGGCAGGATTTTGAGAAATCCAGCCATGAGTGTTGAGCCCTTTGCATGAGCAATGTTTTTTGCTGCCAGTACTCTCTGGACAATGACCTGGTCCGCACACCAGTACCAAATAGATGCAGGCGTCTGGCCAAAAAGAAAACCTGGCCAAGGAATGTCTTCATCCAGGGGACCTCGAAGGATGCTCAGCGAGTTTGGTTTAGGGTCAATGCGACATGAAGGCGAGTATGTGTAGTTTCCAGTGGCTAGTATAGCGGTAACATTAGGAACTGCCTGCATGTACTTAGTTCTGACACCCTCTAGCCCACCGACTTTGATCAGGCTCATAATGGTTAAGGTGAGGGCTCCACCGATCATCAACACTGCCTGAAGGGCGTCGGTGTAGAGCACTGCCACCAATCCACCAGTGACAGTGAGCAGAGCAGTCATACTGATAAGCAGAACAATAGACAAATAGAGATTCCATCCAAGGGACTCCTGAATAAAGAGAGCTCCAGCATACAAGTCCACAGACAGTTTGGTAAAAATGTAAAGCAGCACAGACAAGAAAGCAAAGTAAACCTTGAGTCGTTTGCCACCATAGCGTTTTGATAGGTACTCTGGCATGGTGTAGACTCCTGAGTGGATATACACAGGGATAAACACCCAGCCAAGCAGCTGCAGAAGTAGAAGTGCATTAAATTCCCACGCTCCTACAGCATAGCCACTTGCTGCTCCTGACCCAGCCAGGCCAATGAAATGTTCACTGCCAATGTTGCTGACAAACAGCGAGGCACCTATCACAATCCATGTCATGGAGCGTCCAGCCAGGAAGTAGCCGCTCACAGTGCTGCGATTGGCTTTCCACATGGCAAGAAACCCGATGGCTAGCACCAGGACGAAATACAGTGCCACCACAGCTATGTCCGCTGCTTCCATTCCACCAGCCATTTTTTTACAGATTATGTTTTAAAAAAAAAAAAAAAAAAAGTCTTACGGGAAACTTTAAAAAAAAAAAGAAAAGAAAATAAAGAAAAATGGAAATATATAAATATACTTATTTTGCACTTGTTTAAATGGAATGGAAATGTTGTGCTTTGGTTTGCTGTCTGGATGGAAGTTGTTAAGATCCACTGTCTGGTCAAATACACTACTTGGATGGGGTTATCCACTGGCACTGAGGTCGTTCTAGTTTTTAAGCGTAGGATGCTGCACGTCTCTGGTCTAGAAAAGCCAAGAGTTAAAATTCCTGCAAGACAGCAAAGAAAAACACCACATTAGAGGTTTGATTTGAAGTGTAGCGGGGGCAAAAAAAAAAAAAAAGAAATTACAGAAATGTGTTGCATCTGATGACAAAAATAAAAAGATCAAAAATCACTAATAAAAGAAAATATATGTAAATATATGAAAATACGCTCAGTAAACTACATGAAGCTCAATATATTATTGCTCATTTCCAGCTTTGCAACTCTAGTATTTTTCCAGTGGGATTAGACTTCCTGTGACTTTCCTCGTTAATCTGTTTAAACACAAAAGGACTCAAGCCACACTACTATAAAACCTTCAAAGAAGCATTATGTAAGACATCATGAAATGTGGCAAAGACTATGCCGCTGCGCCACAACCAAATGTGCAGTTTGACTTGTGTCTTACACAAAAACTTGCAGCGCATTAAAATAAACAGGTAGCAAAAATACATTTAGGGCTACAAGTTTAAATATGGAGCTAAAGGAGTATAGCTCCTTTATATATACCACACAAAACAAGGACCGATTCACAATGTCTGCTTTTATGGACACACCTGAATCTGTTAAACTGGCATCGTCATATTCCACTCCTGAAATTAGAAGGACATTTAACTGCACCAAAAGTTTATAGCTAACTGCATTCTGCATATGCTAAATATTCCAAATTCTGCAGGAACATAAGTTTACAAGAGGGATGGATTAAAATAAAATTCTTGTGTCAGCAAAAAGTAATATGCAAGGGGATGTCAGAGCACATCTGTTTTGTGTCAGTCTCATACACACATACACACACAAACATACAAACACACACTTGGCTGCCAGGCCCCTCCTGAGGTTTCAGCTTGCCATGCATGGGAGAAAATAACCCCACGCATCGGACTTCACAACCATGCTTTATGCATAACCATCCCTCTCTGTAAAAGAAGCCTTTGTTTTCATTTTACCATCTCATCATCAAGGCCTGCGCTCCATGTGTTCACCACAAACTGCCCATGAGACTCTGACTCTGAAATATAGCATTCATTCATTCAGCAGACAAATAGAATTGTATTTGCAATATCATTGTTTAATGCAAGAGTCAAGCTCAATCACCAACACCCCGGTGTGCCAGGATGGGGACTTGCGCAGCATGCTCCTACATACTGACATCATGGGTTTAAATAATGCCACGGGGCAGACTTTAGCACATGCATAACACATTAATAAATCCATGTAGTTAAAGTTTCTTTCTTCTTCTTTTTTGTTTCTAAGCCAAGACCTATCTAAGAAGGTCTAGTGTGCAAGTGCATAGCAGTTACTTGACAGCAGAGAAGCACGCCAAGACAAACGTGTCCTGGCTTGTGCCAATACCACATTGGGATTATGAATTACAATAAAATATATAAACCCTGAGGATAAACAGAAGCTGCAATTTATTTAAGGAGTCGTTAGGGACTAAACTTATGCTGAGCAGCTTACTTTGCACAGCCGGATTTTAAATGAATGTCGCTCTCTGGCAACGGTCACAGCAGCCTACAGGGAGACACCAAATGTGGCACCTCTGCTTTAAATGTCTAATAACACAG
This sequence comes from Simochromis diagramma, assembly GCF_900408965.1. Taxonomy (NCBI): domain Eukaryota; kingdom Metazoa; phylum Chordata; class Actinopteri; order Cichliformes; family Cichlidae; genus Simochromis; species Simochromis diagramma. The sequence continues at coordinate 1,456,304 of NW_024387320.1, forward strand.
TAAGAGATCAAGGGCTTTGGAGCAAAGGCCGACTGACGCCATCGTGGAGAGCAGTGGTATAATGGATAGTTAGTGTACAGAACAATGCCAGATGTGCCTGACAGCCTGAGAGTGACAGCCTGAGAGTGCCTTTGTGAATACAGAGAGGAGGGCGACACCAGTCTACCACGGTCAGGCAAGTAGTCCCAACTGCACCTAAGTAGTGGGGGGAAATTTCTAGAACAGTCACTCATTCATCCGCCTGCAAAAACTGCGCATCTTCCAGGAGATAGCAGTCGTCATCATTAGCCATCCTCGAGATGCGGGACCCGTTTCCAAACACACACGGACGGCTCTACGCGTACTCCTTCACACTTTTTACCCTTTAAAACACCCGTCATTTCCCCCTGCCTGACGTCAGCTGTAAAACATGAGTCTGGTGGCTCAACAGTCAGTTGGCACCCCATTGAATGAGACCTAGCGTAGCTTTAAATAAAAGCAGCCTCAATGGACTTCCCGCTGGCACGTGCTCGGATATTTTGGTTTATTGAGAAAACAGCTCAGCCTCCACACACACACTCACCGGTTCTGCTGATAAAAAAAAGTCAAAACAAGTCGCTACACATGTACCTGGATCGCTAGTGTTCGCGAACGCGCCAAAAGCAAAGAGATGCACAACCGTCTCTCTCCACGCCCCATAGGCGGAGATGTGTGTGGAGAAGCGTCTTCGTACTGAATGCTCGCAGCTTCCTCGGCTCACCTAGGTCGCCTCTCCAGGTTGTGGACTTCACATTAACTGCCGGCGTGTCTCTTCCGACTTTCACAGAGAGCTGTGATGCCCGTCAGACAATGCTGCCCTCGCTCCTTATAGGCATCCGCTCGATTCCACGCCCCACACGTGTATTACACCCGTGACGTGTTACAGGGCGCAAAATACCGCCTACTAGAAATTGCTCCGGTTTATTATCACTAGGCTACTGGTTCTCCTGGTCACCTGTCTGTTTATGTAAGCTTAGGAAGACAGGCAGGTGCACACTGAGCGATTCAACGGGAAGTCGAGAGTCCTTGGGTCACGCCCACCCTTTTCTTCAGCGTGCTTTGAATGAGGAAGATCATTTGCTTGTCCTTAAACAAAATAAGTAGGTTAGGCATATGCATTTTTTACGAACTCGTGAAAATTAAAAAGTGTCGGGTTTACTTAAACGTGAAAATGAAGAATAGATGTTAGTATTTACTGGTTTGTCTAACTGGGTAACGTTGTCTAAATGTTTAGTAACTTTCCACTGCTGATCAGACAAAGCATCCCTAAGCTTGCCAAATCTTCCATAATCTTCTATGTACCCGTAATTAGATACCAAGGTGGCTGCTTAACCTGAACTAACACACCTGGAAGGTCTCGAGCTGCTGCCAATCGGGGAAACTGCTAGAAACCCATTCAAGGCCAGGTCACTGAAGTGTAGCTCCTAATGAGATTTTTTTTTTTTTTTTGCTGAAGTCTCCCCAGAAAGGAATTTTTGGCCCGCATGCCAACAACAATGCCCATCAGAGGAATAAAGTTATGCATACTTTGCTGTTGCAACAACACGTGTTTTCATTTTCCAAGTGACCTGGCACGGACGCTGCTATTTGTTGGAGAGCATCGGGCTTGCAATCTGGAGGAAATAGTTGTCATTGTAGAGCAACAAGAGAAAACACCAGCAATCATCAACACCTAATTTATAGTGACTGTTGTGCCATCACTGCATTGCAACACAGAGCTGAGCCACATGAGCTTTGCTCTCTATAAACAATCATAATAACATTACATCCAGTTGGGAGAAAAGCAAGCGTCTGATTCTTATCAGACAGCAGCACCTCTTGTGTTGAGTGGGCCCTAAATAGTGTGTGCATGTGAAGTAGGTGTGTGCATTAATGTTACCGCTTGCAAATATTTGCATGCTCCAAATTTTCAGTGTGTGTCTGTTTGTGCGTGTGTATGTTGCATAGTGTAGATTGTGTTAGAAGAGGCTTGCAATGCAAGTTAAAACACTCACTATAATCAACCGCACAGCTTGGGTTCTGTTAAAACAGCTGGCACTACTACTGAGCAAATAATATAAAGAATGTACCAGAAGGTTGTAGAGCATAACAATATTATAACAATAATAATCCAAAAGATATTGCTGTAATCAGGCATGTTGCCCTGACCATGATAATAACCGTCAACAGCCTCAGCAGACAGATAAGAATATGATTCTACTGGTTGAGTTTCAACAAAACATCCTGCACGGCAGACACAGTTCTGCATACTACGGAGGGAGGGAAACGGAGTAAATTTCCACTCACTCCTCTCTCGCAGATATCTTGGAAAATTCCATTTCGTGAAAGACTACATTTCCCAGCAGGCATTGCGCATCTTCTTTCTGTTGCGTTTTTGTTGCGCGACACTAAGTTGCTCTATGGCAGCGGTGTGTTTCGATTTCACCAGGAAGTGGGAATTGATTGACTTTTGTGAGCGCGTGTGTGTTTTTGTTTGTTGTTGTTTTATTTTTAAATTTAATCTATTTTGGACTTTATACTTTTTTATTTTTCTGGTAAAACCTAGTTATATTCCCTACCAGACTATGGCCTGAGCGCTTAATTGCTAGAGAGGGGCTCCTTTTCCCCTTTTTTCCTTAGTTACAGTCTTAAGTCAAATGGGAGACTAATAGTAAATTATTTGCCTCATGGTTTTTGTACCCAGTAAGCATCATTGATTGAAGAGATGAGGAAGAGGTAGGAAACTTTACTGCAGTAAACTAACATGTGTATGGATGAATGAATAATTTTTGTTGTTGTTATTGTTTTTATCCCTGTCTAAATTATTTGCGTTTTACATCATATCTGTATAACGTCCTAGAAGAAATCACATAGTGGAATAAATACACCCGCCCACTACTTAATTAGGTATTCCTTTCCAGTACTGGGTTCAGCCCCTTTTTGGCTTCAGAACTGCTTTTCTTCTGTGTGGCATGGATTATATAAGGTGCTAGAAACACATTGGTTTGGGATTTGGTGACTGTGGAGGCTATTTGAATATAGACAATTTATTTTCATGTTCAAGAAAACTGGTATGAGATGATTTGACCTTTGTGATGTGGTGTGATTTCCTGCTGGGAGCGGACATGAGAAGATGAGTACAATGTGGTCATAAAGGGATGGACATTCTCAAAATACTCAAATAGGCTGTGGTGTTTAAATGAGGCTTAGTTGTTACTTTGGGACCTAAAGTGTGCCAAGAAAATATCCCCCACAGCATTACACCACCAGCAGCTGATGCCGATGCTTTGCTTGAACTTCAATAAATACAGAATTTTGGAAGTTTGTATACTCAAATAAGCCTTTTTATTAATCCATCCCACTCGAAACATTAAAATCTATTCAGAGAGCAGTGAAAGTGTCTGCACTTTGATCTTACAGTTCTTTAACCTTTGACCTACATATTAGATTTTCTTTTCCTCTCTTCACTTTTAGTGTCCTTTATTTTCTGTTGTTTTGAATTGCTTTATCTACATTTTCCCACGAAAAGCACCTCCGAAGTGTCCCAAAACATTTTTGTTTGAAATACCAATATGATTTTTTTATTTATTTATGCCAAAATAATGCCACCCAGTGTCATGTGTTGAATGAGTAATCCTTTACAAGCCTCTCCCAAGAGATCTGAAAAGACTTTGAGTTTCCAGTGTACACCGGCCGTTCTGTATTGCTTCATCGTCACAGTCATAAAACCTGTGGTGTTGATCGGAATTAGATTGAACAGCTGCGAATGGGGGGGGATTAAACAAACTGACAATTTTGGTTCTGGCCTGTTGGTTGTGAGGTTATTTATAAACAGGCTTTTATGCCTTGAAGTAGTTTAATTGCTTAGGATGAGTGCTGAACCCTAAAATAACAGCCTGGTCAGTTGCCCATTAAAGTGCATGTTTTAATCACTATATTTCAACACATTTTCAGGTCAAAGAACAGTAGGTGTGCAATGTAATGGGTAGTCTGTTATATGAACAGTAGTTACATTTTTATTGTGTGCTTTTTTTAGATTCTATATCAGTAGTAATTTTACAACATTTGTCCTTCTCGTCGTGGCAGTTTAAATCACAAAGAGTGACAATGTGATCATAGCTTACAATTTTTACTTAAACCTGAGATCAATTAATGTGAAATTAATATAGAAATGACTATAAATAGACTACAAATAAATACTAGTTTGTTATTTTTGCCGTCTATTAGAAGGAGCCTCAGCCTAGCAATAGTAAGACAATTTTGTTTCACTTGAATAAGACTTGATGCAGAGCTTGAAGTCAGCATGCAGATCGATCAAACACAGAAAAGGCTCACTGCACTTAACAGCACATCTGTGCACACAGACAAAAGAAGAAGATACACTCTTCACTTTGCAAGCCTTCCACATTTAAAAGCCAAATGAGATTGCAATTATCTAGATATTGTTATAGAAGACAGGCGTTACAGATGGAGAGTAGCAAGACACTTTACAGTCCCAGTTATTTAGTGGTTGTTCCTGCACTGTAGGTTTGACTTCCTAGTATTGTTGGATTAGTGCTGAAGGTTAGAAGTATATGTGTACACTATTTTCCAACAGCCATTTTAAAAACTTGTTAAAAAGACAAAAACTATCCCGCCTAACTGGTTTGATATGACTCACACTGCAGTGCGTTAACATTGTTGTTCATTCTATCCACACATTGCTGCCCTACCTCATTCAATGTTCAAGCAAAATAGAGGAAATGTTAGCGGGAGAACTGGGGTGCAGAATAACTCACGTTCACACCAGTAATAAGCATTCGGTAAACAGGTGACTTTGGGAGATTGTGCTGGATCGTTACAGCTGTGAATACTTTCTTTGTTAACCCAAAAAGGTATTTTTGGGAAAACCTCTGGTGTCTCGTGTAGTCTAGGTCACTCGAATTTGTTGTTAGTACCAACACTGCATATTAAGAGAAATGTAGGACACAATATCCAAGGAAAAGTCCTTCGTCTGGCAGGTGCCTATAAATAAGGTTGACGCTGTTCATCTCAGCAGCTGCTGTATTGTTTTAATTCATGGTCAAAGTCATAACAAATGTTAACTTAGGAGTTAAAGTGTAATCGTAAGGAACTCAGCACTGTGATGTGACAATAAAAAGTCATTTGATTTGATTTGACTGAGGCTGGTACTTTCTAAGTTTGTTTTCAGGGTTTTCTTATAATATCTTTCTTTGGATTCTTCTAAGAAAGACAAACCACAGATCTCTTTTGCAGAAGGCACCTGTATCTTGGGTGTGGTATGTGGAAGTATTGTATGTGTAAAATGTTAGTTCAGTTAGTCAAGATCACAGAGACGTGTCTGCTATCAGAATGACTAACATTTTCTCAGAAATATCCAGACTGGTCGACTCCCAAAGAAAGCCAGGTGTATCTGGAAGGACCACATGTTGCACTGTTTACTATCATGTTGCACACCTCGCTATGTAACTTTGTTGGATACTTTTTCTTTTGCTGGCAATCCAAGAGCTGCTAAACAGTCCTTTTCTGAAAAAAAACAACAACAAAAACAAACAATAAAGTTCTATTTTATGTTTTTTTCTATTGTGTTCTATTCTGTTTAAATCTATTGTGTAGTTGTGGAGCCACCTTGAGGCCAGGGAGCACAGAAATGTGCCATTTGGGATAGTTCATCCATAGCAGATGTAGTATCAGTTAAGATGAAATTACACAATGTATGTGAGATTTTAACAGCGTATTAATGAGAAACCAGTCATCAGTGAAAGAGAACGTGAGGGCAAGAAACAGACAGGAAAAAGAAAAGAGAGGCAGAAGACTAACAAGAAGGATAAATCAAATCTTTCCCCTCCTCTTTGTCCAACTTTGTTGTGTCTGATCATAAATACTGTAGCACAACTTTTGTGTTTAGAGTGTAAACATAGCTATAGGATCCGTGTTTTTGTCTTAAAGCATGTTTGAGTTAAATTAGCTAACTTGGCTCAGAAATTTAAAACCTGGAAGCATTCAGAGAGCATCAGAACTACAAAAGCTAAACGGTCCAGTTTAGAAAGTATTCATTATGCACTTTAATATGCGTCTGCATTTATGTCCATAGTAACAGAGATCTTCAAGTTTCCACACTACAGTAGCATTAGTACTAATGAATTCATTAGTTAAAGAGCAGTCAAAGGTTTGTGCACAAAACTTGTAAGACACACAAAACCTCATTAACTCGGTAGGCCTGTTAATCTACAGTGGGTGTTTCTAGTCTTGACTAGATATCTAAAATGAAGTTAACTGTTATTAATAGTTACCAGTTAAGGGGATCCACAAGAGATTCAGAGGACTAAGAACAACTGCAAGCCTACTGAGCAGAAAGGCAACACAAAGTTACCCAAGTGACTGCAAAACAAATGCAGGAATGTTCAGGAGGGCTGGCGAAGGCTGCACAATGGGGATGTATGTCGAGGAGGAAAGGAAACTTTCTCTGCGGCCTCCTCGCAAAAGTCAGTGTCTGAAGCGTTCACAACAATAATGAGCCAGAGTCGTTTTGGAAACAAGTGCTGTTGACAGATAAAGTTCAAAATCAGCTCTTTGAGAGTCATGAAAGATGTTTAGAGAAAGAAGGAACAGCATTTGTTGATAGTAGCATCATGAACACTAGTAAGCATGGGGGTGGAAATACTATGTTTTTAATGCAGGGTGAATGCTAAAGCAGGACAATGACCCAAAATGCAAAACTCAAAATCCATGAGAAGGAGCTTCAAGAGACATTGCTGAAGCTTTCCAAACGGCCCTCGTGGTCCCCTGAATTGAACGTCCTCAGAAATCTTTGTGTTAAAAATAGCCTGGCAAATTCTCAGGACTTGGCATGAACTGTGTGTACAAAGCAAATAAGATGTTTATCACTCACTGATCCATTTTTGGGGCACAGTGAGCAAGCACTTCCCAATACTGGAATTTCTCACTCGACCCATATAAATCTTTTCTATTATTAGACATAGTCTCCAAATCTAGTGATTATTGATAACATGCCACTCACTGGTATTCACATAACATGAAAAAAGGAGCTTCCGATTTCAGATTTACATGATGTTCCTCTTATTCAGACACACTGTACAAGTAATTGTGATGATAAGATACACTTTATTTCAACTAACTTTAAACTGAAAATATATTTATATATAATTTTTCGTCACGAGGCAACCACGATCACAAATGACAAGAGGAAATTGTGGGTGTCATATTTTAAAAACCATAAAAACTATTTTATTCTGTGTCCCAGCATCAGTGTAAACTGTGAACCATCTGAAGCAAAGAATGGTCAGTATGCATCTATTTATAGCTCGCTGTGTTAGAAGGAAGAATCTGTGTCTTCTTCTTCTTTCAGCTGCGCTCCTTAGGGCTCGCCACAGCGGGTCATTTACCTCCATTTCACTCTTTCCCAGCATCCTCCTCTGTCACATCAAGCATGTCCTCCTTCCCCATATCCATGAATCTTGTGCTCTTCTTCTTTTCTTCTTGCCTGGCAGCTCCATCTTCAACATCCTTCACACAGCGTATCCACTATCCCGCCTCTGCATATCTCCTAACCCATCCTGAGCTGTACCTCTGATGTTCTCATCTCTAATCCTTCCCAGTCACTCCCACTGAAAATAAGATGGTCTTATACCATCTTTAAACTCTTGCTGACATTTTTCTGTCACAAATCACTGCAGGTGTTTAAACTTCACCACCTCTACTCCTTCTGTGTTCATCCTCCAGACCTTGCCTAAGCAATACAATGTAACAACATTTTTTTGGCAAAAATAAGCACATTTAAATTATCATTATTATTTCAAATAGTGTAAAACTTCTTCTTTTCTACATCGTGAGGGATATTACTGAAAAAATATATCCCCAAAACCTGTAAGAAATGATAGAAGTGTATCTGCTTTAAATGTATTTTATTTAACGTTTACATGAGAAAGAATAAAGTCCACACGGTGATGATTACGTCCTTGAACTTTCACACACATCAGGCCACATAGTTAAAGTTGAGGTTTTACTGCATGCGTGTAGACGCGTTCAGGCCTGGATTCTTATCAGATGTTGCCCAATGGACTTACAAGTCATCTCCTGCCATGTGACAGCGGAGAAAATCCGCTGTCCTGTATGAGATGTGTAGATGTTTATCAAATAAGACAGCCACTTTCAGGCTCTGGACTGTAATCACATATGTGAAGTTTAGGACAGAGAGTACATGAAGCACTGTATGAAGCCTAACTTATTTGATTCAATGAAAGTCACATTCTTTTGTTAGTAGCCTGGAGACATGGCTGTGTAACCTCAACTGAACTTAAAACACATCAGATTTCCTGTACAGATAAGACAGCCAAAAAGGAGTCTATCAAACAAATAGCAAATGGCCAAAACGGAAGAAAAAATTGCACAAAAATGACAAAGCAACTGACTTTTTGTGAAACATCTGCCTACCAAATTGTGACACATGGAGGTATAACTAATGGGGCTGCTAACATTTTTAGTTTTATAAATACATTGAATTTCTTCAAACTTGAACCACTGTTAAGTGCACAAGAAGGCATTCTCATTACAACTGTGCCCGATTACAGCGGCTCACACATATTTAAAAAACCTGATTAGAATAATCCAAACTCTTGTCTTTCTGTCAAAGTACAAGATTTTTGTAGCTTTTGTTAAAAACTTGGGACGTCAGAGATAGACAAGCACCACACGCTGCACTATGTCACACTCATGTTGTATGTCTCATGTTTCAATTTTGCAATATGAGGAAACTGTAGTATTTAAAATGCTTCACTTGTACTTCTGCTTGAAGCATTGTCATGGTGTTTAAGTAAGGTGACAGCTGGATTAGCGGGAGTTTAAAAAAAAAAGATATCTACAGTTACAAGAGCTCCATCTACAGACGTAAACTCGATTTCGCAGGTTTCAATGCGTGGAAGCATCTGCAAAAGCAGTGCCATTATATAACTGCACAAGTCGCAGTTAAGACTTATTATGCAATATATAATACTTCAATTATATGAATTGGTGCATTTGTCCAGTAAGATGGGTTCTATAATGACATAGAAGGTCTTAAATTTGGTCTGAGAGGCTAGCGCAGATTCATGTGTAGTGTGGAGATATAACTCAGTCTGTGTTGAAATAATATTGGATTGTAAGTTATAGCCTACTCCTCTTATCTGGAAAAACTGTTTGAAATGACATTAAAGCAACAATAACAACAATAATAATAATAATGCTTGACACGTACCTTGGCAAGTGAAAGTCACGTTTAAGATGACACTCAGAAACCTCAGATTGCTTGTTTATGAAAATATATAGTTTGATTTTGTGGTTTGGAACAGGCATTTGAAAAACTATAACTTCTAAAAATTGATATATCAGCATATTACCAGTAACTACAATGTCATGTCATGTCTTATAAAAGAGCACGTCAGAGTGACAGTGAGCCTGCATGCAATAACAAAACCTTTAAATCACAGCTTCAGCCACCATTCATTATACAGACATCTGTTCTGGTTCTGCTGTAAGAGATCAAAATGTTTTCTGTGAAAATAGAAAGGGTCATGGCACCTACATGGAATATAACATTAGTTATATTTACTGTTATAAATTAAAAGCAAGGTAATAATGTAGCTGGATATACAGTGGCTTGCAAAAGTATTCGGCCCCCTTGAACTTTTCCACATTTTGTCACATTACAGCCACAAACATGAATCAATTTTATTGGAATTCCACGTGAAAGACCAACACAAAGTGGTGCACACGAGAGAAGTGGAACGAAAATCATACATGATTCCAAACATTTTTTTCAAATAAATGACTAAAACGTGGGGTGTGCATAATTATTCAGCCCCCTGAGTCAATACTTTGTAGAACCACCTTTTGCTGCAATTACAGCTGCCAGTCTTTTAGGGTATGTCTCTACCAGCTTTGCACATCTAGAGACTGAACTTCTTGCCCATTCTTCTTTGCAAAACAGCTCCAGCTCAGTCAGATTAGATGGACAGCGTTTGTGAACAGCAGTTTTCAGATCTCGATTGGATTTAGATCTGGACTTTGACTGGGCCATTCTAACACATGGATGCGTTTTGTTTTAAACCATTCCATTGTTGCCCTGGCTTTATGTTTAGGGTCGTTGTCCTGCTGGAAGGTGAACCTCCGCCACAGTCTCAAGTCTTTTGCAGACTCCAAGAGGTTTTCTTCCAGGATTGCCCTGTATTTGGTTCCATCCATCTTCCCATCAACTCTGACCAGCTTCCCTGTTCCTGCTGAAGAGAAGCTCCCCCAGAGCATGATGCTGCCACCACCATATTTGACAGTGGGGATGGTGTGTTCAGAGTGATGTGCAGTGTTAGTTTTCCGCTACACATAGCGTTTTGCATTTTGGCCTCATCTGACCAGAGCACCTTCTTCCACAGGTTTGCTGTGTCCCCCACATGGCTTGTGGCAAGCTGCAAATGGGACTTCTTATCGTTTTCTGCTAACAATGGCTTTCTTCTTGCCACTCTTCCATAAAGGCCAACTTTGTGCAGTGCACGACTAATAGTTGTCCTATGGACAGATTCCCCCACCTGAGCTGTGGATCTCTGCAGCTCGTCCAGAGTCACCATGGGCCTCTTGGCTGCATTTCTGATCAGCGCTCTCCTTGTTTGGCCTGTGAGTTTAGGTGGACGGCCTTGTCTTGGTAGGTTTACAGTTGTGCCATACTCCTTCCATTTCTGAATGATCGCTTGAACAGTGCTCCGTGGGATGTTCAAGGCTTGGGAAATCTTTTTGTAGCCTAAGCCTGCTTTAAATTTCTCAATAACTTTATCCCTGACCTGTCTGGTGTGTTCTTTGGACTTCATGGTGTTGTCGCTCCCAATATTCTCTTAGACAACCTCTGAGGCCGTCACAGAGCAGCTGTATTTGTACTGACATTAGATTACACACAGGTGCACTCTATTTAGTCACTAGCACTCATCAGGCAATGTCTATGGGCATCTGACTGCACTCAGACCAAAGGGGGCTGAATAATTACACACACCCCGTGTACACTCACGTGTGCACCACTTTGTTTTGGTCTTTCACGTGGAATTCCAATAAAATTGATTCATGTTTATGGCTGTAATGTGACAAAATGTGGAAAAGTTCAAGGGGGCCGAATACTTTTGCAAGCCACCGTATATTGGTGTTTGTGACAGTTCATAATAATAAAATAAAAGTCCCTAGCAGGGCACTTTTATTTTAATATTTTTTTTATTTGTAAAATAGCCTGCTCAGCTTTTATCAGCTTTCACTACATTTCAACATGAAAATGTCCTTTGCACAACACTGAATTTGAAACAGTCAAAACATAACATAGAAAGCAGTGCTTACAGAAAAGATGCAGAAACAGAAAAGAAAAGCACTACTTACGAACTCACGACACTAATCATTAGAACCTGGATCTGATCTGTATACTGTATTACTGGGCTGTCTCAGATACACTGATATCAGCATCTTCATTTGTTTTGTTTTTTCCAGGATATAACACAAAAAAAGTGTCCAACATGTCTTGCACTGACCCCACTGCTTCCAGTACAGTACCATATCTGAACAGATGGTGGTGCATGTTGTGTCTTCTTGATCAATCAAGAAATCAAGAAATAAAATATTTTTTTTGTTGTTTACAGTACTCATGTGTTTTAGAATGCTTAATTTGCAGTAATCTTACTATTAATGTAGTATTTGTACTATCTGGGAACACGTTCCAACATGAATGAAACTATCTCCTGTTTCCTTTTACTAATTATGTTCGGCAGGTAGGAGAAAAGATAAGGAGTTAGAAAAAAAGAGTGTGAATGATGTTCTTCCTGTTGAAACTACAATGTGCAGAAATTGGACTACAAAACGCACATCTCAGTTCACCACAACATGTTCTTGCCCTCCTGTTTTATGTCACTTATGTAAACTAGGAACAGTCCAAAAAAAGCGTTTACTACAAAGTTTGGAATGTTAAAGGAGAAGGCGCGTGGGGTTTTTTGTTTATTGTTAAAAACACTGGATTTAATAAAGGGGCACTGTGTCAGTTGTGTGACTGAAAGTTGTGGACAGGGATATTTTTGTTGCTGGACTTGTGGATTATTTAGTTCTGTGTGTTTTTCTTGCAAGAGGAGAATATTCAAATGAACTGTGCAAATGTAATTTATTACAGTATGAAACATGCAATTTACTGTAAATTGCGCGAAACGTGATGGTTAAAAATAGCATGTCTTGTGAATCTGGTGGTTGTGATAGTTGCTACTAGGCGTGTTTGTTTGTATTTGAAGGACTTTTATTATTAAGACATTTAAACATTTTGGGTTTGGAGATGCATTTCTGGATATGATGACTATGTTATACACTGATATTATAATAGTTGTGTTTCCCTTTCAAGGCACATGTCCCAGGTTCAGGGTGGAAAGAGGCATCAGGCAGGGCTGCAGCATCTCACCTCTTTTATTCATTGTAGCCACTGAATTACTTGCTATTACTGTCATAAATTCAAACATAAAAAGGATTAGACATAAATAACCACAAATTAATTATAAGTCAGCTTGCCGATGATACAACAATCTTTCTAAAAAAAATAAAGAAAAAATTCCATTGGCCTTAGATACAATAAAGATCTTTTCTGATGCTTCTGGACTACGCCTGAACCTGGACAAATGTGAACTCATGAGTATCCATACTTGTTCTCACTCTTCTTTGTATGATACACCTGTCAAAAATGAAATCAAATATCTTGGAATTTGGTTAACTAAATGCATGGCTGATAGTGAAAAAAAAGAATATTCAGAACACAATTGACAAATGCAAAAAAAACCTTTGAACCATTGGCTACAGAGAGATTTAACGTTGTTCAGAAGGACAATGTTAACCAAGGTTGAATCTTTGTCCTGATTAATCTATCCAGCTTATTCCCTAGTCATCTCACCAAGGATTGTAAAAGACATCAATAAGGTGAATTTTAATTTCATATGGAAAAATAAACATCACTATATCAGTAACAGGGACTTGATAAAAGACTATGAAGAGGGGGGTTTAAAAGCAATCGATTTTGAAATAATGACTGGCATGTTAAAGATTAATTGGCTCTGATCTTTCTTAAAAAATTGATGAGATCTGGTTCTTGATACCATCTTATTTTCAACAAAGTTGGGGATATCCAATTTCTATTAGTATGTGATTTTGAAATTTCTAAACTGCCCATAAAACTCTCCAAATTTCATCAACAAGTTTTGTTAAATTGGAAATTAATGTTTAAACATAACTTTAGTGCCCACACCGTTCCATTGTGGAATAATAGGGTGATATTGAATCGGAGGAAATCTATGCTTGTGGAAGAATGGATGACAAAACAAATTTGGTCTGCAACACATATAATGGATGAAAATGGAGATATATTTGAATTAAACAGGTTTAAATTTGTGTCAGACAACTGTTATATTTGTAAAACAACAAAGCAACAGAGCGCATGTTTTATGGGCGTGTGACTGTCCAAAATTTATGGAAATCTCTCCATGACCTCATATTGTCCTAGTCTAGAAATATTGAATTTTGGTTTTTTCAAAAATATTCAAATTGGAGTAATTCTTAAGGACAAAAATAGTGAGTTTTTAGCTAACAATCTCATTATTATAACAAAATATTACAGTCATAAATGCCAATATGCTAAATTTAAGGAAACTTCATTAGCAATGCGGCCTAACCGAACGCACCCCGTGGTCAGATCTCTGACGGCGAGGTGAGAGGTTTGTAAACACTGCACATCCTGGAACGTACCAAAGCAGAGGGGGAGTGATGACATTTCATTACCGTCTACATCTCAATTTCACAACTGCACAAAGTGTTTAGTTTATGCTTCTTTTAGCACACATTTTGTCGTGTATCGACTTTTCTTTAAGGCACCAAGAAGGCGAATATTTACATTTACCGACTACACTTTCCCGGCTCCCACCCTTTCTTCTTCTCTGTGAGGAAGTGAGCGTCTGGTGCTGGATCAGCTGATCAGCTATAGGAGATCCCCGCCCAGTTGCGAGAGTCAGCCCTGGTGCTCCGGGTATGGTTGTTTTCACACACGCATCCTTTTTTCTCCTGTGAGCGGCTTTTGCCTGGAGGATGCACCATCAGGACCGGACTGTCTGCCGCTCGTGTCTGAGTGCTGTGAAGCGAGCGTGGCCCCGCGCATCTCGTGCTGCTTTTTCTGTCGGTGAGTCATTCATGCACCACGTAGCTAGCTGATTTTGTTTGCGGCGGGGTTCTTTGCTTTAACACTATGCGCTTTGTTATTATAACCAAAGAAACCCCAACCAAAGAAAACAAATGTGATTTTCCTGTGACGTTAGGAAAAAATAGGAAAATTCTATTTTTAGGATTTTTATCTGCTTACCTATGGGGGAAAAACGTGTCTGACTACTCTTTAATATATTTCCTAGCCTGTAAGGTAGTGATAGTATCATGCAGGTTTTGGTCTGAAGTCGTGCTGTTACATAATCTGTAGGCTCTAATGCTACAGTGTACTTACAGGCTAAAGGCTGCTGCAGCCAACTGTTATTTGGCCACATTTCATGCTGCATCCACAGCCTCTTTCATCATCATCATATGCGCCAGCACCGTCACGTTAAAGCCTGCTGTGGCCGTGTTGGTGGTGGTGGTGTTAGTCAGCTGACGGGGCTTGTTGTGTGCCTTGGAGCGTGCGTCCACCCTCAAAGCACACACACTCCTGTTTCTGTAGAAATGCACGGGTTTATCACACTTGCTGTTTTTGCCGGTACTTACAATGAGGAAGTGAGAATTTAAACTTTGTTCTGCCCGGCCTGCACAATTTGGTTATCAAGCTGTCACTTGTGATTCTCCAGAATGCTTTTTCCCCCCCCAGTCGCTACACACACACACACACATGCACACAGACACACACTCAGAGTATTTGCAGGCAGACGTATGACTAAAAACACGTTAAACTGGTCAAAGTGTTTAGAGTTATTTGTCTTCTAATTGAAACCCTTCTATATAAGTTCTGTTAGTGGGGAGAAAACCCCCCACTTTGAAACATATCATCAGTCCAATCCACCCGTGACAGGGATGAAAGCCTGGATTTTACAAACAGTGCTGGTTTTGCAAGCAAGCCTTGATGAAAGACTGTCTAACCTCATAGTTGCCGTGGTGCTGGTCCGTAGGTCAAGAAAACTCTTTGTGAACAGAGCTAACATGTGTCACGTGCACGTGTCATTGATCACACATACACACTCGTGCATGGATGCTCTGGGTATTTTTGAACCGGCTCTTTTTTAATATTCAATGCACATTACAGTTAAAACACACACACACACAAAAAGAAGATGTCACTTTTTTTTTTTTAAGATTAATACATGATCGGCCTGTATTTTCTTGTCACAGATGTGCACAATGATGTTTTTATGACCAGCAGTAAGAATCCGCACTACAGAAATGACGATGTCTGAGGTCATTTAGCAAACCTGGCACCACTGCAGGACACTTTATGTATTTAAAACGTGTCACCCCTTTTTGCATGACATTCGACTAATGTAAGATTCTATGTTGGGGGCACTTTGCATAGTGTTTTAGCCATGCAGAGGGAGGGAATTGTGGGAATGCACAAGGACAGTGCATTCCTGAATTCCATTCCACCAAGATGATCTAATGAACAGGTCGAATTACAGTTATTTGAAAAGTTTGAACTGGAAACAGAGTGACAGCAAAGTTCACACAGAAGAGGAACAGTTTAAAAAACAAACAAACATTGAAGACCACAAAAAGCTCAGACGAGAAGCGCAGAAAATGGCTGCAGTGACTTCAGTCTTTTTAATACTCCATTCCACATATTTTTGTCACTGTTCCCAAATTACAGTACACAATAATATGTAGACGCTGGTTTGTGTTTGCATGTTCTCTGTGTGCCTGCATGTATCCTCCACAGTCCAAACACTCTTATGTTAGGCTAACTGATGACTCTAAATTAGCTGCAGATGTGAATATGGACAACAGAATGGTTGTCTGTCTCTGTGTTAGCCCTGTGGCTGAGTGGTGATCTATCAGGACCAATTTTGCGAAGGGGCTTCATGAGAAACTGGGACTATTGTGGAGGGCCACACTGATAACGTGAGCTCATACACCCAGTTTCTCATGCGGCATCTTGGAAAATTAATTGCCCACCGCTGGTTCCCCACCGTGCAACCCTGAATTGGATAAGATGAGGAGCATGGATGGATAGATGAATTCACCAGTTTCATCCAAGAGTATTTTTAAAGAGACCAAAAAAGGTACAATTGAAAGATTTGGGTTTTGTTTGGTTTTTGCTGTTTAAAAAAAGAAATGCATTTTTAGCTTTATTAAACTAATTGTAAAAATCACCAACCAGGTTTTTTTTTGTTTTTTTTTTTTTTTTTTTGGAAGGCCAAAACTTAAGGATGACACCAGTAATTGTATATGTAGGATAATGTTTACTCATTTTTCAAATCTACCGGCCAGTTAGCCTACACAGCTTTGTGGAGAGGCCTGTGTTTTTCTGTTTTGTTCGTTGTGTGTACTTTTTTCTTTTTAAATTTGCTAAATGTCCAAAGAAGAGCCTTTAAAAAGTTTTTATTCTTTATTTTCAGAAATTAAATGTAAATATGGGGCAGTGTGTTTATTTAATAGCCTAACACAGTGAAGACTCTGTTGTCCAACAACGTGTAAAACACTTCACTGATCACAATGAAGTGAAGAAAAGCCAAAATATAATATGCCCATATCCTCCTGAGAACCGAGGAAAGGGGAATCTTCCCATTGAACGTTTTCTGTGATTTCCTTCCTCTTTGGAGCTAAAAGAAGCCACCCAAACACACGAGATATCAATGGAAAGCCCAGGGTGTCCTCTATTTAGTACATCAGGACTTAGTAGGGTGGCTCAAATAAGTCAAAAGATATAGACCAAAAACAAACGTCAATTATATAGGACATAAATGAGTAGGCTCTTTGTCAGGACGATATGAAAAAGCAAGGTCTCAGTTGATCACATGAAATAACCTCAACTCTTTCACATCCTCACTCACTCAGTCTAGAGCTGGGTTTGTCTATTTTTCACTGGTGTCCTAGGCAGAGTTGTATTGGTAGGCTTTAACATTTTGTCTTTTATTAGATTTGAATTCTTTCAATCAATTCCTAAATTTTTGTAGGTTATAAATCTGCCAAATGGCATGTGATTTTCCCCGTCAATGAACTGTCGTCCTGAGCATGTGCTCGGGACGGTGTTTACAGTGGTAAAGCCCTCTTAGATCAGCCACAGGGAGTCCAGATGCCCGTGCTTCTCTAATCCTGCCTTCCTGCTCCCCCACACATCCCTTTGTTTAGCTATATTTGAACACATAATATGCACATGTATTCACAAGCCACTGTCTTTACCGCAAAAACAAAGCAGGTAATAACTGGGCTTTACCGGTGGAGCATTAATCAACCTAAGGGCCAGACATTTCAGTCAAAAGTTGGTGGAAACTGAAACACGGTTTCAGTGTATTTATTCAACAGGTGGTCCAAAATCAAACTCTTTAAAAAAAAAAAAAAAAATCTTAATCTTCATTTGTGTCTGCAGGCCACTGTTTGCTAGCAAGTTTTCTCTGCTGAACCTAAAAGCTAAGCGAGCTGCAATGTTGCCCCATTTTTTTTTTTTTTGCTTCCCATGGGCCCAAAAATCAATTAATGCTGTTCTAAATTTTCCTGTAGACAAGAGAGATGCAAAGTGCATCTCTTTGTGTGTTTTTAAGCTCAGCTCGTTGCTTGTTTTTCTGCGGCTGTGCTCGCAGGGCTGCACAGTTCGTGTTAGAAAGAGTCCTCCTCCTCAGACTGAGAGACAGGTCAGACAGCCAAACACCGAGCAGTCATGAATGAGGGCATTTGTCTCCGTTGCCTCAGAGCTCGTGTATGTCAGTGAACAGAGCTAATTGGATCATTTTATTTGGAATAAACAAGCCTCAGAGGCTGAGGACATCCAGCAGGTTTCACACACATTTATGCTGCTACTGTTTTTTTTTGTTTTTTGAGTTTTTTCCCTCAAAAACTCTCATTTGCCATTTTTACCAGAGATATTATGCTGATGATGCTGGGATCAGACTAAAGTATCATGGATCCTGAGGAGTTGGAACTTCAGAATGACTACCGTTATCGTAGCTATGCGGCAGTCATCGAGAAAGCGCTGCGAAACTTCGAGTCTTCGAGTGAGTGGGCAGATCTCATCTCGTCCCTGGGAAAGCTCAATAAGGTACAGTCTGAATGTGCAGAGATGACATGCTTTTAGCTCTTTCTTTTTTTTCCATGTCTTCCTGGTGTTGACATTTTTGGTTCACCGCTGCTGCCTGTCTTTCAGTTCCCTATAGTTATGCATTAGTTCTCATTTCCCACATAAAAACTCTCCCTATGTGTTTAACAGCTTTATAACTAGTAATAAATGAGCCACTGTCCTTTTTTTCAGTACAGCAAGATGTTGACTTTGGAGTGTCTGTGTGTGCTGATGTCGAACAGTTGGAATGCGAGGGAGAAATTTACCTGATTGATTTAAAACTGTAAATGACTTTAAGCACTGAAGTGTAATCTGTGGGGGGGTTTAGTTTAGTCGTCGTGTTTTGACAGGTTCTCACATTTCCTCTTAACGGTTTTTCGCCGTCATCTAAATAGTTTTCTTATTATTTTCTCTGCATTTGAAACAGGCCCTACAGACTAATCTGCGATACTCCCTCCTGCCCAAGAGGCTGATCATAGGGAAGCGTCTGGCTCAGTGTTTACACCCGGCCCTGCCCAGCGGTGTACACCTCAAGGCTCTGGAGACCTATGAGGTCATTTTCAAAATCATTGGAACAAAATGGCTAGCCAAGGATCTGTTCATTTACAGGTAGAAAAACCAAACCTTTGATGCTTAAAGAAAAACAAAGAGTTCATAAGTTTACTTGAGCCTGTGTGTTTTTGTGCTTTTTAGTTCAGGATTGTTCCCACTTTTGGCCCACGCAGCCATGGCAGTAAAGCCCGTCCTGCTGACGCTGTATGAGCGTTACTATCTCCCTCTGCAGAAGGCTTTGCTGCCCAGTCTTCAGGCTTTCATAACAGGCCTCCTACCAGGCCTGGAAGAAGGACTGGAGGTCTACGACAGGTACGTAGCATAAAAAGACAGTTTATTATGACTGAATTCCACGTATGCTGTTAGTACCTACAAGTTCACCAAATCCGAAGATGAAAGTAGAAATGCAAAACATCTCTTTGCACCTCTGAAGGAACAAAGACATTTGCATTTTCAGGGTTTTTCTTGGTGTTTGTTGTGCATGCAGCATGCATCTAACAAACAAGCCATCCAGATCTGGCCGCCGTGGCAAGCCCTGTGAATAAGGGAGGGGCTTTAGTATAATTCTGGTATTATTTATGAGATGCTATCAAATATTTTACAATTATACAGTTTTGAAAAAAATGAAAAAGAACCCCATATATGATTTAAGTTTGGTTGTTGTTCCTTAGAAATTTGCCTCCATGTGCAGCTGATCAGCACTCCCAGCGCTCCTGCTACATTTGGATCACTGCCTGGAAGTTCCAGTCTGATCCCTCTTTAGGAACAAATTTGCAATTCATCCATCCTGCATCCTGTTCAGTTTTCTGACCACACCAACACAATCATCACTAACCACTCACAATTTTATATGGATACCTGTGACCCTCTCCTTTTCTGCAACGTGAGATTCAGGCTGAACGTGGTCACCGTCCCGATACAGTGGACCAAATCCAGCACGGGTCATGAAAAACAAATAAATAAATCTTTAGGTACTGATCCAAAAATGGCAGGAATGCTGAAAGTGGTGTGCGCAAGGATGGCACTTCAAAAAAACACAAAACAATATAAAAATTAAGTCATTCAAGTTTGCTGTTTATGCATGCCTTCATAACACGTTTGCTTCTCAGCTGACCTAATGCAGTAGAGCGAGTCCTCACTTTACCGTTTTTCTGTTTGCTCACTCAGACATGCATTGTCAACATTTCAGCTTTAGTCTAACCATAAATGCCTTTTTTATTGTTTGTTTTGCACTAATGTACACAGCACTGGATGTAGACAGGAAAAACAGTCAAACATTATTCAGGACTTAACTTGCGGCAAAAGTTTCACAAGTGAAAATTATGTTGTGAGTCACTGGGCTCCACAGGACCGTGTCCTGACTATTCATTCTTTCTATACTCAGTCAGTGGATATCATTGGTCAGCACTGACAACAACACTGACGTGACATCACTGACGGCAATGTAGAAATATAGATTTGTAATTGTACGTGTTGCTTTGTGCGTGTCACTGAGTCATCTCCACTTTGTGCCCTTCTGCTGTCAAGGACCGATGCTCTGCTGGTCAAGTTGTCACTGCTCGTGGGTCAGCAGGTCTTCTATGGTGCCCTGTGGGGGAGCATGCTGGTCACTCCTATGGTGCGGCTGCCTGCCTCCGTCTTTATAGTCACACATTTTGACCGAATGGCCTCACTGAGCCAACAAGCGTACATGCTAGGCTACGATCAGCGCGTAGTGGTGAGTGCCTCTGCACATGAAATCCTTGCTTATGGGTACAATTCATGCTATCGAATGTCTGAACTTCTTTCTGTCTACAGGTGAAGTCACTTTGTCTATCGCTGCAAGATTCAAATGCCTTGGTGCAGAGGAACACACTTGAAATCCTGCTCTACTTTTTCCCATTTGCAACATCCCTGGTAGGCACTCCTTGTGTTTTCTTTTGTTTTCTTACTTTATATCTTTAACACTAAGCAAACTAAGTGCATTTATTATCCTAATCTAAGACCCGTTTCCAGTTTTATGTCCAAAGAAAACAATTTGTTTATAACCAGTCTTGTTTCTATTCATTATCACAGCATTTTGTGCACCAGTGCTTAACAGTCTGGTGAGACGGTCAGTTAATCCAGTTATCTAAACACAGCAAGCACGCGTCTGTGTCGTATTCATTCTCCGTTCACTTGTGGAAAAAGTCCATCGGATGTTGGCATTTTAGTGCTTTATTTTTCCTAACAAATAATTAAGTTGAAATAATTGAGTTAAACTGTAAAACATGATGCTCCTTGTGCTCATGATCCAGCATTGGCTGAAAATTTCAAGCATTACAATCAATGAATGTTTTCATGATCAACACAAATGTAAGGCAAAAACAAATATATTAGATTTGGGGTTGGGCAGTGGGGGGGGGCAGCGTGAATTGCACCCTTTCAACTTTTCAGACTCTCAAATCAAAGACTGACTATACCAAAACACATGTATCGTGTTTATGGTAATACTGTTATAGTATTAGGACTTTTTTTTGTTGTTACTCGGCTAACTGTGCATCTTCCTGTTGTTGGCTAGAACCCAGCAGAGCCCACCATTGCTTTGAGCTTTGAAGACATGATCACAGTCGTCTCTGCAGCCTCACTCACGCTGCTCAGAAGAGACATGTCCCTCAACAGACGCCTCTACGCCTGGCTTCTAGGTCCTTGTCATCAGAATATACCAGAGTGAAAATTCATACGTACCACCGTTTGGCAAAATTGTCTGGTTCACTTACACTTCTCATCTATATATGTGTGTCGTTTCCAGGGACGGCTATAAAAGGAGGAATGGTGGCTCCACATCCCGAGCTCTCCACCACCATGGAGGAGCATACGGCATTTTACTTCAGCACCTACTCCAGGGATTTCCTTGTGAAGGTAGCTAATGTATTTAATAGCAAATAGGCAGAGAAAAAACATCAAGAATACACAAAAACATATTGTATGCATGTTTGCTTTTTAGTTTAAACATCAAATATATGTTTCTGAATCCAGTAGCTGGTTTACTTAACCTAAAGGTTGGGGGTAAACAAAAAGTAACAGGTGATGTGGATGTTTCAACCATATCACAAATTACATCTAACCATCACTGACTGGCCTGTTAGATCTTGTGTTAAACAGTTTTTTATGGAGTCTTCTAAAAATGATTGCAAACAGTCCTCCACATAACTTCTGTTTAACTAACTGCATTAAAGCAGATGTGTAGTGTATTTACCAAAACTGTAAAATGACCATAAATGAGAGGAAGTTGCTCATGAGAGTGAAGTAAAAATGAGTACGAGTGGCTGGTTGACTGTTTTATGGAGGTTTAGTAGTTTCAAAGTGCTTCTGCTGGTACACCGCAGAGATTCCTGTAGTGAAACTTGGAGCAAAGCTGTTATTTACATGTGTTGAAGGTCTCATTCGGTGTGATTTCCCCTTAGCCTGATGTATAGTACTAATAAAGTCACGAGCCACCCCTCACTTCTTTATATTTTGGTAGAAAAATGAGAAGTGGGTGCAGTTATTTATTGAAGCATGTGCAAACATACATGGAAATATAGTAAAATATAAAGGACAAAAATTGACTGTGTACAATGAGCTTGAAAGGCAGTTTTTTTTTTCATCACTGTTTTAAGTAGTTCTTGGGAATTGCTTTTACAGTCAAAGCAAAATATCAAGAAATGGGGCTGACTCAAGACTTTTGCACATTCATGTACATGTACTTGTCTGTGCTTATTTTTATCTTCCATTGGAACAAATTAATGATATTAATTAACAATGTGGATAATAATAATAATAATAATAATACTTAAATAAAAAAAATACGATTCATCATAAAAAAAATTTAGCAAGCACTTAAGGTTCTGTGACAGTAGATTGATCACCAGACCTCTTTCCCGAAGCAACAGACTACTACAGTACTAAACTTCAGCTGAGGTCAGTGTTGCAACTAAGACTGAAACTGTGTTGGAGTTTTCACCACTGAAAGGCAGGCAGGAGTCCATCATCTAAATAGACCGTTTTCTTAGTCTGACAAGTAGGATTGCATTGTAGTGGCCGTTTTGTGTTTTTTTTTTGTTTTGTTTTGTTTTTTTTTTGTTGTTTTTTTTTCTGGTTATGCATTTTAAGATTATTTTACATTAAATATTGAAGCTAAGTGGCACACCTGCTCATGCTGTGGTTTGTGAGACGGTGAATACTTAGAAGTAAAAATAGCATTTACACATTTGTCGCATCTTTCACTGCATCCCATGTGTTCTCAAGAGGAATGGAACTAAAGGAGGATACTGAGAATATTAAGCAGTGTAACTTATTTAATTTCAAATGAAAAAGATCAGTTCATATCTCATTGAAAATGAAAATGAGATATAGTGAAACGAGGGGTTACAGAATAAGAGTAAGAGATACTGCGGTGTATCTCTGACATGACTTGATTTGCAGGTCACATGTTGTTCAAACCTCTCACTAAGTAGCAATAAAATGTGTGCTCTTCATCAAAGAATGGTATGCATCGGTTAAGCGTCTGCGTTTTCTCACATGACTTGAACAGGTGAGGTACACTTGTTTAAAGTGTGCATCAATAGATGTTTGTCACATGTTTCTCTAAGTCTCATTTGTTTATGTCTCTGACTTCAGGCTCTGATTAACATCCTCAAACAGAAGGATGTGAATAGTGACCCGGAAAATGTGACTAGTTACCTCAGGCCCTTTCGCATCATTATCAGCCTGCTCGATAAACCGGAGATAGGTAAGCAGCATGTGTGCAGTACACAAAAACGTCAAAAGTCTGAATTACTTTATCAATCACTTATTTGATAATAGTCATATTTCTCCTCAGGTCCGCCTGTCTTGAGCCGTGTGTTGTTGGAGGTGGTCCGAGCTTTCTACAGCTATTGTCGAGAAATGCTGGGAGAGGAAACCATCACCAGCTCAGGACTCTCAGGCAACCAGCTAGCTAGGTAAGAGCAGTAAATGGTAAAACGCATGAACTGCATGTGACAAAACTTCAAACGGCGAGATGAATCCAAAAACATGCTTTCTTGTGTTTTCCCTCCACAGTAAGATAAAAGAGAATAAGAATGCATCAGAAATCATAAAGACGGTGAACATGCTCGTGAGTTCCATGAACAGCGAATATCTCTGGGAGTACATGACTCGACGCTTCTGCGCCTCTCTCGGGTACGAGGATGACACCGAATTCTTGCATGGGAAATTCTAAAAAGCTAAAGGCTGAGTCAAACAAATAACAAGTGCCAAGATTATACGCAGCGTGTATGTGAAGATTTCTTGTTTGCTGTCAAACATCACCTTACAAGGATCGTTGTTTCTCGCTCTACTCTAGCAACAAGGATGACCCACCAACGCCTCCTGAACAGGACCGCAGTCATCCCGCTCCCTCCGTCTCAGAGATGTCCATCCTCATCATTTTCCTGCTTGATGTTCTTCCTCTGGTAAATGTCACAAACATCTGCACATCATTGCTGATCTATCTCTGTGAAGGCTGTCGTCAACAGCTCAGGGAGATGTGATCTGCATTTTAGATCAGAGTCAGCATCAGCCAGTCGGTATTTTAGAACTGATTGGATTATTTGCCAGAAAGTCACAGAAAAAGCAATCGCAAGTCAGTCTCACGCATACACCCATTCATAAACAGCGCAATCATCATGTTTCTTCTTTGCAACAGGAGCTCCATGCAGACATCCAGTCACATTATCTTCCTGAGATGCTGGGCACCATGCTGCGAACCCTGTGCAGTCACATTGATGCTGTTTGCCTGGAAGACATCACACAGGGACTGCGCGCATGCTTCAAGGTCCTCAGTAAGATCCAGATGCCTGTGGCTTACATGGATGTTGAGGCAGGGCCGCAGGCAGAGGAGACAGGAGTTACAGTCACTGAAAGAGGAATGCGCAGAGACTCAGGTTTGGCATCCAAGATGTCGTGTCTCTTTAAAAATTACACCCCGTGAAGTTTGACTGTACCTCATCATGTCAGTTATACTCTGTCTAGGATAAAGAGAATGAAGGAGAGAAAAGCTGCTCCCCCGGTCAGGCCGACGGGAATCACGAGGATGAAGAGATAAACAGAGATGGAGGCGTTGAGGCAGAGACAGCAAACGGTGCTTTCCCAACACTCAGGTCTGAGGACAGCGGATTAGGCATCAGCGCCTCACCCTCAGAGCAGCACCTGCCACCAGGGGTCACGATGGGGACTGAGGAGAATGGAGTTTTCAAAGAAGGCGAAGGAGTGTGGAGAAGGGGGGGCAGTATAGACACCATGGCCCAGTGTCTGCAGGACATCCTGGCCTTCATAACCACAAGGTGAACATCTGAGCCGGTTGTAGTCTAAATGATCATCATGGGCCGCTTTTATTAACTGTGATTTCTAAATATTCGCAGATACTTGTTGGTGCAAGTGGAGGATGTCAGGGGACCAATTGAAGAGCCTCATCCTGATCTGCGTGCTTCCTCTGTAGATCAGAAGTCTTTGTTGGTGAATGTGGGTGGGCGTGAAATCAAAGACAAACTGACGGAGCTGTTCACGCCAAATAAACGTAAATCCCGTTCCTCTTCTGACACCCGGGTCTCAGCAGCCTCTGCTGAGAAGAAAAGGGATCACGGGCATTCGGGGCACCTGGACTGGTCAGCTGGTTATATGCCCCGCGGCAAGGCAGAGATCTCTGAGGCCTGTCGACAGGCCTTCATCGCCACCTGCCACCTTCTGCTGGAGTGCACTACCTTCCCCATTTACCTAAGTGAAGAGGAGACTCTAGCTTTCCACACAGATATGTTTGGTCACACAGGTCAGCGCATAGATGTGTGTGTTAATACCGCTGTCAGTTATCCTACAAAGAGGGATAAGTGAATAACAACTCTTCTTTTTCATCAGGTTATCAAGTGGACAGCCTCCCAGTGTGGCTGAGGTCCTTAATGACTCTGTGCTGCCTGTCCAGAGACTACAACATCCAGCACACTGCAGTGGCTTCCCTACTGGAACTGATCAACCACTCCCAATCCTTAGCACTGGTTATTCAGGACAAGCAGAGACGCTACCAGAGCTCTGAGTCTAACCCACTGAGTGGGCGGCTGCAGATGGTCACTGTGCCACCCATCTACCCTGCCCTGCTACGCACCATAGAGGAGGGCACCGACTTCTATCAGGTTAGGTTTTCATTCATTCGAATCTTGTTCTAACTTGGTGTAAATGGGCTGATTTACATTATAAGACAGTAGAGAAACAGATGAAAGATCCTCAGCAGTAAAAGTATTATTAAACAATTAAAAAGGCAAATTTATAAATAAATAAAATCGCAAAAGTAATGAAATGTATTCCAAACCCATGCCGTGAGTCAAATAAAACAATGTAAGGTTTAGTAAGATAAGATTGAATTAATTAATAATAATAATTATTATTTATTAATTTGCATGTGTTTTTAAGCTACACCAACATCTTTCAAGTTGATGCAAAGTGTTTATTATTAGCTACCAAGATCTCTGTAAGGGCAGCTGTGGTAAGACGAGGAAATGTGAAGGAAAACTTAGAGTTAAGAGAATAAACTGCCTTCAAGAAATCTGCTGGATTTGAATGAGATAATTGGATAAACTAATAATAAATTACACGTGTTCATTTGTTTCTAAGCTGCCTAAATGCAAGCCAGTAGCCAGACTGCCCAGTACAGAGTGGTGTTGCAGGGTCAGTAATGTAGCAAGAAGCTTCTAGGTGCAAGTACTTTAGTCAGCAAGAGCTTTTGCTGTGCCTGTGTGGGTTTCCTGTGTATGCTGGCATCCTCTTGCAGTCCAAAGACATGCTTGTTAGGCTATTAGGTCATTGAGTCAAACTAGCTATGGATGTGAGGTAGAAGTGCATATAATAAAGCACTGTGTGAATGTATGGGTAGCTTGTAGTCTAAAGCTGAGTGACTAGAAAGGTTCATTATGAATGCCAGTCCATTTCTGTTTTCATTACATGTCAACACTGCAGGCTGTATTTCTTTCTTATGTTAGAGTCCCAGGTACTCGAGTTTTCTGTGCTCTGTTTCTCTAAGCCAGGTTCTTATCAACCTCCTTTTTTTTTTTAAACTGTGAGGCAATTCATCGTCATGGATCTCAGCAGTATCACAGAAATGTATTAATTTCTATCACACTGCATAATTACTGCTTGCCCGATGATGCACTGATGGATGTGTTTATTGAGGCTTTGAATGTGTACAAGACTGAGAGTCAACTGCTTTCAAAACAATTACGTGGTTTTTAAATGTATATACTCGTACGGATTTGCCTCTGACATATGTCTTCCGTACAATAAGAATTAAGACTAAAAATAAAACTGAAACGGATATAACTTGAACTCATTACAAAATACAAAACTGTGCTAACTATCTGTAATCGACAGATAATTCAAGGAGCTACCCTCATCGAATCTTTGAATGAAATTCAGTCTAATCACCATATCATCAGCACATTTGAGATGAATTTGGTCTTTTTGGTTTGTGATTTCTTCTTCTTCTTCTTTTTTCTTATTATCATGTATTTTTGGATTCTTTTTGCTCGTTTTTACTCAGAGGGTATCTCGGGTGCTGTGGAGTCAGCTGGACACGGAGAGGCGAGAGCAGCACATTTCCTGTGTGGAACTGTTCTGCAGGCTGCACTGTTTGGCTCCATCAGCATCCATCTGTGAGGACATCATCTGCCAGGCGCTGCTGCACAAGGACAAGGTATCTGTGCCTGCGGACCTGCTTCGCTGCATTTTTTTCCTTCACATATTTACATTTTTATCTCTTTATGACATGTTACAGTTTAACTAGCTCATCATGCAAATGCGCCCGATGGACGATGTGACAAGTTGAGCAAATAAGTGAAAGTTTTGTATGTTTGCTTTCCTCAGGCAGTAAGGCTGGAAGCACTACATCGCTTCACATTGCTGTGGCACCTCACCCGGGAGATCCAGACCAACAGGACCATGTCCCTCAGTCGTTCCTTTGACCGGTTAGTACATCGGACAGAAATAGTGGATGGTTTGGTTATAAATGGTCTGGAAATAGGTGCTAGTTCAAAAGTGGATTAACCTGACACTCTTTGGCATCAGCAAGGTAGCAGTTAAACAGCATGTAAATGCCGCTTTGAACGATCAGCTTGAACATTGGCACTTTAGTTTTTCCCACAGAGAATGTTTACACAGCCACTGACAGCTGCCTAATGTGAATATGTAATGCAACAGGATGTAAAATAGTAGAGTGTGGTATTAGGTGGGAAAGCTGTACAGTTTGGGATCCTTGATTTGGATTTCCTAAGTTTGCTGTGAGTCATGTGGGTGTTGATGTTGATTTTGATTTTTTTTTTAACATTCTTGCATTCTTATGTGTAAAATATATTGTTGTTCAAGTGCTCCTGCAGTTTTTAGTATGGTTGTGTGCCAAATGAATAAAATAATCATAAAATTTACTCAATTAAAATAGAGGCTTGCAGTTGATGACAATGAGAAACTGTTTGAGTAACAGTTGCTGGTGGCTTCCTAAAGAGGACCAATTATGTTCATGTGAAGCTCCATGCTTTTATTCTGGAAGTCTACTAGAGCAGCTTTAGATGATCGATAGTTCAAAATTTTCCTCATTTAACTTATACTTTGTTGCACCCACTTGGTTCCCTTTCCTCTGATTTGCTGCCCCTTTGAAACAAAAGGTTTGCTTACTAAGATTTTGAAATGCGTGTTTCTTCCTGTCTCTTAGATCTCTGTGTGTGGTGGTGGACAGTCTGAGCTGTACCGATGGCTCAATAAGTGCAGCAGCTCAGTGCTGGCTGGTCCGGGCTCTGTCCCTCAGTGATGTCATCCGGATCCTGGAGCCTATTCTGTTGTTGCTGCTGCATCCCTCCACTCAGCGCTGCTCCATTCAGAGCATCAAACAGAATGTTACTGCTGGTAAGTGTGTTTTTCAGCATGTGTTGTTTTGGTGATGAAATGAAACCTTTTAGTTGGTCTTATGCGTTTGGTCCTGTTCATTTATGCTGAGCTAACACGTCCATCGTTTTTAAGGTAACCTGAAGATTTTAAACAGTAGAAGTCGAAGCTCAAGCAAAACCTCAGGATCAGCGGACACAATGGCAACAGAAGTCACCACCTTAAATGTCCTGAACATTGTGGACCGAGAGTCCTTGTGGGCAGAGTTGGACAGCGGCCCAGATCCTGCAAAACCACCGGACAGCTTAGTGGCATCCAGGAGCGAGAGTGAAGAGACGGAAGAAGGAGAGGAAGAGGACGAGGAGGAGGCTGAAAGTGAACACACTGAGTCAGCTGACACCAGCGGTGCTCAGGTTTCCACAGATAACACCAGCTCAAGCTCGACTCCATATCCCAGCATTGAGGAAGGAGGAATGGTCAACGGGCTGCGGAGGGTTGAGTCTGGGCACACGCAGGCATCTGATTCACTGTCAAGTGAAGATGAGGAGGACTTGGAGCTGGAGGCCATGGCCAAGTCTCGCCTGTTAAAACAGGAACGTGAAAAGAGAGAAGCCATCGACTCCCTGTTCCGCCACGTGCTGCTGTACCCTGTGGCGGGTGGTTGGCGCCATCTGCTCCAAGGCTTGGGTCTGCTGGACAGTTTGATGAGGAGCAGTGCTGAGTGCCCTCTGGTGGATGCTCTATCCTTCACCTCGCTCGACACGAGCTCCGCTGCACATTTAAACCTGGTGTCTAACCTTCTGCAGCGTCACCAACAGGCCCAAGATGGCAAGAACTTCTACGGCTGCCTCCTTTCCCCCTCCTCCACTCCTTCCGCACCCCCGTCCCTGCTCATTGAACTGCTGGTTTCATTGTGCCTGCGATTCCTTCGCTCTCATTACCCTTCCTATCTGAGCCTGAGTCCCCTTGACCTGCAGGGGAACAGAGAGGTTCAGGTGAAAAGCGTGGCGGTGTTGACCCGCATTGTGAACCAGCTCTGCTGCACAGCGCGAGGACAGGATGCGTCCGATATGGAGTCCATCCGCAGACTCCTCTCTGGTTGTAAAGTGCAGCAGTATGCTCTGCTTACACTTTCTGCATCTATGTACATTAGCCAGAGGGGGACAGACAAGGGACAATCTAAAGGTGTGGAGCTGCTAGAGGAGCAGGGAGGCCTGTCGGAGGAAAGTCTGGTGAATTTCGGGGCAGGAGGTGGACAGGAACAATACCCCTTACAGATGGAATTGCTCAACCTTCTCCAGGCTCTAATAGTCCTGGAATACCATGTGTGGTCAGGTAGAGCTGCCTCAACAGCTGGGCCGGGCGGGACACCTGGCCAACCAGGGGAGACTCGTGAATACTCACCTGCCAGCACCCCCCTTGCTCGCGAGTGGCAGACTGCAGTCCTTTTCCAACAGTCTATCAAAGCAGCCCAGTACGTCCAAAGCCACCCGATCACAGCCCAAGGCATGTTTGTTTCTGCTGCAGCCAGGGCTCTGCAGCCCCAATACGGCTATGCCATGCACCCCCACTGGGTGTCGCTGCTTTGCTCCTCTCTGCCATACTTGGGACGTTCATTAGGCATCATTGTCACTCCGCTTATCAGTCAGATCTGCAGAAACCTGGACGAGCTCGTCAAGCTCTATGAGCATGATGGAGGGAAGACAAACCAGAGGTAACCTAAATACACAGGATTTAACAGGATATGAAAATAGGAATTCCTAGAATGGGATTTTGAATATTAGTTGTAGTCAAAGGAGCTTGCAAAGAAAAGCGTCTGGACTTCTTTAAGTTGCTTGAAGACGTTTCACCTCTCATCCGAGAAGCTTCTTCAGTTCTAAGGTCAGGAATTCGCATGACAAGGTGGGGCCAGGTTTCACAATGAACACACCCGAAACTCTGGCTGATTGGGTCCCACACCCAATTTCACACCTTGGCTCAGGTGATTAGAGGATCATCAGGGGGTCCTTTTGTCCCTCTGTGGGGGGATACTCCCACTAGGTTTATATCTGGGACTCTCCACCATTTGACCTTAGAACTGAAGAAGCTTCTCGGATGAGAGGTGAAACGTCTTCAAGCAACTTAAAGAAGTCCAGACGCTTTTCTTTGCAAGCTCCTTTGACTACGATGACCTGGATGACTGAGAACCTTCACAGACAAATATTAGTTGTACATTTAATGCAACATTTTCTTTCTTTCTTCTGACTTTTTACCAGTCTGAGTAGTAGGAAGGAGAACATTGCCCCTGATTACCCACTGACTCTGTTGGAGGGTCTGACCACCATTACACACTATTGTCTACTGGACAACAAAAGGGTAAAAAATAGAGCACAGATA
This sequence comes from Simochromis diagramma, assembly GCF_900408965.1. NCBI lineage: Eukaryota > Metazoa > Chordata > Actinopteri > Cichliformes > Cichlidae > Simochromis > Simochromis diagramma. The sequence continues at coordinate 1,487,388 of NW_024387320.1, forward strand.
CAGTATGTACTTCTTACATCTACAACCACTTAATGCTCATTTTATTTCCTCTCTGGCTTTCCGTCAGTCCCTCGTAGCCTGCGACCCTGTGGATGTCCGTAACGCACGCAACGCTGTGATTGAGGCGCTGCCACAGATGCTCAGTAGCATGGCATTGTTATGGGGCGTGGTCATGAGGGAAGAGTTTCAGCGGCGCGCATCGGACTCTGGCCAGAGCAGCAGACACACTTCTACCTCTGTTTATTTCAGAACGACCAAGGTGTGTATTTGCTGTTTAGAAAAGTCGAAAAGTGGGGAATCGGCAATAGCCGTAAGCTTTTCTGTGCAGCACTGAATTTCGTTCACAGTGTTGGAACTATGTTAACTGTAGACTGCATCATCGCAGTCATCATTAATGCCGCATGTGTTGTTGAAGAAGTCATGAACTCATCCAGACACAATGTTGCCATTTCTAGGTCTTGCGGCAGCGGATACTGGAGTTCCTGCTCCCTCTAACTGGTCAGTATGGCGTTCAGGTAATGGCGTCACTTGGAGTCGTGTGGAGCAACAGGAAGAGTAAAAGGAAGCACAAAAACAAAGTAAGACCTACAGTGCGCGTGGAAACGATGAAAGGGCGTTCATATCCGAGTCGCTCGGTGGCAGCTTCACACTCTATTCTCCTTCAGGTTTTGCCCGTAGCCAGCGAGTCTCGTCAGACCATCGTGGAGATGGTGAAATCACTGAGCACTTTGCACACAGACACTGTCCTACATTTGGTCAAAGAGGTGGTGAAAAAACCACATCAGATCAAAGGAGAACAGGTACAAAAACACAGGTGCATGGAAAGACATTTAAGATTTGTAATTTGTACATTTCTTGAATCTTTTTTTTTCTTTCCCATTTTTCTCTCCATTAGAAGTCGACACTGGTCGATATACCCATGTTGCAGTTCAGCTTCACCTATATCCAGAGGTATGAGCAAGAACATAATTCAAGCACAAACCAAGGCTTTATATAGATCAAAAAATGCTCTAAAAATAATCCCATTTTGAAACCATCTCTTCTTCCCTACATAGTATTTCAGCTCAGGCTCTGCAGGAAAACATTGCACCTCTCCTCAGTCTGTTACGGGAGTCTGTTCAGCTCAACCTGGCCCCCCCTGGACATTTCTTACTGCTGGGGTCAGTTCTCATCTTAACTTGACTACCAGTAGTATTTAGAACATCTTTTGAAAAGTAGGATTATTAATTCTGCCACAGAAACTGATGTAGATGCTTCGATGTATTAAATCTTGTTCATATTTAACTTGTTTGTGTCAGTTGGGAGGATTTGATGTTTAGTAACAGATTCTCTCTTGCAGAATCCTGAATGACTTTGTCAACAGGCTCCCTAACCTGGACAATAAGAAGGATACTAGAGATCTGCAGGTGAGATGCTGTGTGCTAATGTAAGTGAAAGCAGTGGATTGACTCAGTAAGCAGGTGCAAGTGTTTAATTATTAAATTGTTGCACAGGAGGTGACTCAGAGGATCCTTGAAGCAGTAGGTGGGATTGCAGGGTCATCTCTGGAGCAGACTAGCTGGCTCAGCCGTAGCCTTGAGGTCAAAGTTCAACCTCAAGTGTGCCCGGAAGCTGATGAGCCAGATGACGGTGATGGGGATGGCGACCATTGTGGTAACTTTCTTTGACAAATGTGTCACCTTGACTGTGATACGGCCATTTGCCTGTTGCTTGAGGAAAGTTAAGACATGGGTATAAATGCAGGCCTCAGTCATGTTGGACCTAGCAGAGATTGCTAACTGCCATAAAATAAGCTTGAGGCTGTTGTGTTCACAATTTATTAATTTCTTTTATTTGTTGCATTTCACATCTGAATGTCCTTGAATCCCAAGCCCAGCTTCCTGCCTGAATGGGTGTATTTCTTTGAGTTAAAGGGGGGCCTATTATAATTTTCCGCTTTTATTAAACTGAGTAATAGTTTAAACTCAAATGGCATCATCATTCAATATCTATGGGAGCAGTGCAGACATACAGTGAATGTTATATGGGTATTTTATTATCAGTCTATATCCAGTTCAGGCCCACGGGAGGGCTACACCCTGTCAGCAGTCTTTCAAAGAGCACTTTTTTCAGTTGTAGATAAGTTATCTAAAGTTCAGTACCAGGACCACACCATAAACACTCCCCTTCCTTTTGTATCAAACTTACCCAACATCTCTGTTTGTTTTCATTTAGAAGAAGAATAGCCCTTTATTGTCCTTGCACATGTACAACGAAATTGGGTAGGTTGGTGTATAATCATTTGTCTACAGGCCGTTCAAACCAAGCAAAGAAGGTTTTGAGGTCCTCTGGTGTCGGAGGTTTGGCCTTTGTAGTTATTGAGAGTTCTGGTACCTCTCCAGGCCCTCTCTCCACCTCCTGTAGGCCTCCTTGGCCTGTTTGATGCCCCTCTTCGGGTTCGCTCTTGCAGTGCTGTACAGAGTTCTGATCAGACCCTGTAATTCACTCTTCATCCAAGGTTTTCCGTTAGGGTCTCCAGGTCCTGCTGTTCAAAGATGTACCAGTCTGTCCGATCAGAACAGTCCTGTAATTAGAGGAGAGCATCATCTGGCCATGTTTTAATGACCCAGGTGTTCGTTTTTCGTTCACATTACGGGCTGGCGACCATGATAGCGAATCATTGCTTGAGGGTTCTTGTCTACTTCATTTTTTACTTGAATACTGTTGTAACATTCCTTTGCCATTCTAGATTCAAAGCACTAACATGGTCAGACGTAGTGGCCACAGCACCCACACACCTCTTATTACAACTAACAAACTATCTTGCTGTTCTTTCTGTCCTTGACAGAGTCAGCAGCTCAAGCTAGCACCATGGTCTCCTCTTCTGCTCCCTCAGTTTACAGCGTGCAGGCTCTTGTACTTCTGGCTGAGGTGGGATTTTATTTGTTATTAAATAAATGGATTCATGGTTTGTCTGCGCTTCAGGCACTATTTAACACACTTTCTAACCATGTAGATCTTGGCACCGCTTCTGGACATGGTGTATCGCAGTGACGAGAAGGAGAAAGCTGTTCCTCTCATCTCACGTCTCATGTATTATGTTTTCCCCTACCTGAAGAACCACAGGTAACTTGGATAATCTTAACACCTTTGGTCTCATAGGGCTTAATGGAATCCTTTAACTTTAACTTTTTCTCCTGTAGTGCCTACAACATGCCCAGCTTTGAGGCGGGTGCACAACTTCTTAGCAGTCTGAGTGGGTATGCCTATACCAAAAGGGCCTGGAAGAAAGAGGTCTTTGAGCTTTTCATGGACCCCCTCTTCTTCACAATGGATGCCTCTTGTGCACAAAGGTTAGTAATATTTGTGTGTTGGATGTCAATTTCTAATACACAAAAGTATTTACTTTCACCTTAAGATGCCCCATTAGTATCATATAACAGCTATGTACTTTTTATTGCATCTAATTCAAAGAACATAAAAAAAGTTGGATTAATTAAAAAAAAAAAACTTTTCCCTTATTTTAATTTCATGTGAATCTGTTACAAGTTTGAAATTATATTACACATATAACTTTGACGTCACCAGCCTCTAATTTCTGCTGCTTGCCTGTTCTGTGTTTTCTGTAGTTGGAAATCCATTATTGACCACCTGCTGACTCATGAGAAGACCATGTTTAAAGACCTCATGAGTGAGTACAGACACCAGGAGATGTTTAATTCTGGAAAGACACTGAAAGTATAAAAGTGAAGCTTTTGTGTGATAAAAGAGTTCAGGACACTCAAGGATTCAAAATGATGTGCAGACACAAAAAGAATTTGAACAGAACAGTCGCAGTGTCACTTTTAATAATGTAGTTTACCAATTTAAATGGGCGCTGTTATAAATCTCCATTTCATTGTACTGCAGGCATGCAGAGTAGCTCCCTGAAACTGTTTGCTAACGCTGACCAGAAACCCATGCTGCTGAAACGCCAGGCATTTGCAATGTTCAGCGGAGAACTGGACCAGTACCACCTCTATTTGCCCCTCATTCAAGGTTAGCTGCTGTTACTGGATATTTTTGCAAATTTAAAGGTGATCTAGCTCAATCTGACTCAAAAAACAAGCAAAAAACTGTTTTGTTCTTTCTCTTCCTTCTAGAGCGTCTCACAGAGACTTTACGTATGAACCCCAGCCCTGCTGTTTCAGCCCAGATGTTCCTGATGTTTCGCGTTTTCTTGTTGCGGATTTCCACCCAGCACCTGACATCTCTTTGGCCCATAATGGTTACGGAACTGGTAATAATTAATTTCTCTAAGAATGTGGATTAATACATGGAGCGAACTGTGTTTAGCATCTATTTTCTGTCTGTCTCTGTTTTTCAGATTCGCACTTTTACACGTCTGGAGAAGGCTCTGCAGGTGGACAAAGACAACTCAAAGTGGGTTAATTGTTTTATTGACAAATTCCTGTTTCATTCCACCTTTTTGAGTGTCTAAAAACTTTTCTTTTCTTCTTGTAAATCACCAAGACTGGCTAAAGTGGTGCGTGGAACCCTTGACAGAAATGGACAGGTTAATTTCTCTCAGGCAGAGTTGGACATGTACCTGTCAGCCTGCAAGTTTCTGGACACCTCGCTGGCTTTTCCCCCAGAGCGGATACCACTCTTTCAGATGTAAGAGAGGAAATGGGGTCAAAGGGACTTTAAAGCATGCTTAGATATTTTGTGAGATTGACTAATAATTATTAATTTTGTCTGTTTTTGACTCATTTGCATGATTATCTGTTCATCACACAGGTATCGCTGGGCATTTGTCCCTGAGGTGGATGTAAACCGCTACAGTGGTCCAGAAAATACACTGATAGAAGGTGAACAGGAATGCATACCACACATTGTGAGAGTACTAGAAGGAATACAGCAACGCTATGGGGTAAGAACAGTCAATGTTTCCCCAAATTCAAGTGTTTTGAACTTTTTGGAGTCAAACACTCATAATTAGGGTCACTAGAATGGAGAAAAAATGGGACAAGATGATCATCTTCCTCCAGCATGCAAGGAAAGCAGGCCTGCTTAAGCCCGCATTATGTTGCATTCTGCGTTAGCATGTTCCTGAAAATAGCTAGAGAAAAACAGGATTTGTTTTGGTTTCTGGGAGGGTGGAACCATGCAGAGGTATCACTACCAACACAGCATTTGTGTATGCTTAAAAATCACATTCATAAATAGAGCCTGATTAGTGTTCTGCATATAGCTTATTGAGTGAGTTAAAAATACACAACATTGGCACTACAGAATAAAAGTTTACAGTTTTACTGCTGTTTACGTTCTCGGGGTATTTTGGTCTGCTCTGACTTTCTAAGAGGGAAATCCAAGTTGAGGGTGTGTTCCACAAAAAGTTTCCGACATTCGACTTATTCAGGAATGCACCATGTATACTCTGTTGCAGACATGGACAGGTGAGTAGTCATTCCTGTTATACTTCTTTGAAGTCCAGCGTCTGTGGTGCATGCATAGTTTGTGCATTGTAATGTAAATACACAAAAAATAGGCAGGCACACAGACGGTCACACATCTGATGACGAAATTTATGTCATAGTGGAACCCTTGCAAACCGTAACGGATTCGCCGACGTAGAACTTGTGATCCCTGCTTAACGAGTCATAAACCAGGTCACAATCACGGCCTCACAGTTCAGATATTTGTGGTCTTTCACACCTCCACTTTTCCATAATTTTCATAATAACCATTCAGAAATGTCTCTTGTGTTTCTTGAATAAGCACACAGTCTCAAAACTCTCAAACTTGGATGTAAATGCTGTTTGTACAACATGATTTCGAGTGGAACAGTGTAAAAGCACAAGCAGCAGCACATTGTTAAACATCATTAATGAACGGATGGTGGGCATCAGCTTCTTGACGGAGCGTCTTTATACTCCAGCAGCAGCACCACCACATTCTGTAGCTTTAGTGACAAATATCAGGCCTGCTTTGTAGCTTTTTTTTTTTTTTTTTCAACAGACCAGTAACGCTTTTTTAGCCAGTGACGCATATGCGTGAATGACAAAGGGCTTGGTCACCTAGATGGCGTTTGATGTTCTGTCTTGAGTGCAGATGCCAAAGTAACTCTTGAATTGGAGTTTTTATCAGGAGCAAAGTTCAAATAGAGAGCTGTGTTAGATAACACACAACATGCAGCAATTTCCTAATGTTGTAAACCCGCTCAACATTTGGCAATAAAACCCTTTCTGATTCTGATTCTGATTCTGATGAAAGGAACAGTTGTAAGAGGAATACATATCAGGAGTTAAAAGTGTCTCACATTTAGTGTATTAGTTTCTCAGCGTTGAAAATCAAAATCACACAATCAAAGTGGAAATGTCAGGGAGGTTTACCTTAAACTTCTTATGTTATCTCTATTTTAATTTAAAATATATTTTAATAGAAGCTATTTGTAATGTTCAGTCATCTCACTCTGATTATGCTGCCCTGTTGCATGATTTCAGACACTGGACGAGCTGAGTGAGGAAACTTCTACTGAGCATTTGGAGTTCCCCCTCCTCCCTCAGCGCTCCCTCTCCTCCATCACCCAGCTGTTGCCTTTCCTTCGCACCCTTTTTCATTCCTTCCAGAGCCCTCCCACCTCCAGCGATCCCGCAACCTACTTCCCTGTTGCAGACTACCCACCCGCCAGTTCACATGCAGTCCTGATGAGGCTGGAGCACATCGCAGAAGAAGAGTTCCTCGACTCCATGGAGAGCTAGAAAGCCTTTCATGAACCAACCATGCAAGCTGAATATGTAAAACGGGCAGAATCACTGATGACGATGTATTGTGAACTAGGAAAAAAAAAAGGAAATGTTTTGAGATTTTGCTTTTTAATTTCACTGGAAAACAAAGGGATGTTATTTACAACTGACTTTTTTTTTGGTATCTGATATGATGGTACTTAACTGTTTATGGAAAATAATTACAAATAATTGGAAAATTCTTCTTTCTGAGCAATTCACATGAGACTGTCCCATTAACATCTTCTGCTTGCTTTATGACTAAAAACAATTGCCATTAATTTTAATAATGGAAACCAACGTAAAGTTACCAACTACGTTTTTTTTTTTTTATAAAGCATGCATAAAATAATAATGATTGTTCCTGTGACGATTATTTAACTTTTGCACCAATAGGCAGGTTCCCTTTTCAATGATCTTAATGAGTAATATTGTTCATTTGCATAACTGGTTAACTTAAATCTGAAGTACAGCTGTAATCAGGTCTCTCTGACTCAAGAGAATGTGAAGACCAAATGTCTCTTGGTAAAAATTCATAATAAGTTATGCTAAGAGTTCTACTGTTAAGTTACTGAATGTGCTTTGTGTATAACAGGGAAATAAGCTCTGGTTTTGCTATTTTTGGTGTTCAAGGGAAATTAGCCTTTCTTTGCAGTTGTTCACTGAAAGTTTTTACAACTGGCCATTGTCTTCTCCTTTTCCACAGTGCTAAATGTTTAAGTTATTTTGAATGTTTAAAAGACCAGGTCAGGTTTTAATTTAGCAAAAATAAAATTGAATAAATTAAACATTAAAATTGAGTGCCGTATTCATTTATTTATTTATTTGGCTGTACAGCTTTAAAGTTACATGTTTTGGCGTGTTTGTATTGAGGGAAATTGTTGTGGAGCCTTAACTCTGCAGGGGAGACAGTAATGCATATTTATTTCTCAATAACCTGATGTGGCCCAGAGGCATATGAATTATGGATCAAATAGATTTAAAAATACAGTTTATGGAGCTGTGATTCTAAAGTTACAGGCTTGCCCAATATTATTGGTTATGGGGAAATTCCAGTTGGTAAGGTTTTACACTGACTGCAAACCTCTAGTTGTCTATTTTGCATTTGTAAAACTATCTCCGTGTGCTGGTGTAGCTCACCAGATGGAGTAGGTTACCCATTTACTGTGTGTCATCCCAGCTTTCCTGTCTTCCTCCATGTCCAACTCAATACAAGTGACTTTCAGCTGTTCCATTGTCACAAGGGGTTGGCACAGCAGGTAACTCCACATGTTTGAGCCTCCAGGGTTTTGCACCAGATGTTCTTCCTGACACAATGCTAACAGCATTTATGTCTCTGGCTGTTATCAAACCAGCAATTATAACAGTCCTAGCTTAATAAAGACTAAAAATAAGGGGGAAAAACCTGTTTTGACAAAGTTATGTGTTATATAAACGTCCTTAGAATGTTACAATCGTGCAATACTTGGATATATTCACATCATTTTCAATTTGATGCTAATTATGAAACTATAACGAGCATCTTACATAATGGTGTGACAACGAATGACAAATCACAATATAAGAGAACATCTTACTGTTTCATATAAACGGCGATTACCACAGTATTACACACTAAATGTTTCAGTGCAGAGGTGGTGGCTGACTGGAATGGAGTTTTTAACCTCAATAATTTGGAGAGGTTTCAGTACTTTCCAGACATCCTGTTTGTCCTGCAGACCAATCATCAGTATGTCTTTGAACTATCAAGTCCAAAGACATACTGATGAAGAAAATAATGTGAAGAATAACTATTTGAGTTTAGAACTTCTGATTGGGTTAGCCATGAACAAATCTCATGCAGCCTTTCACAAATCAAGTGAAGTGACCACATTACAGAAAAAAGGAAGTTTTTTAAAATTTCATATATTTGTTCAGGCATTTTTGTACACTCCTTGACACGGACAGATGCTCTTCATTAGGTTGGCATTGTATCAAAGTGTTTAACATCTCACAGCAAGGAGGTTTCTGGTCAAAATTCTGGCAGGTGTCAGTGATTCTGTATCAGCAGTGAATGTGAAATCGAGTGCTGTATGAATGTATAGTTAGAGCTGTTGACTTGTTGAAAGTACTTTGAGTGATCAGTAGGACTCGAAAAGTAGATTAAATTACGATCCTACCTCTAATGCACAAAGTACATTTTTAAAAAAAGACAAGCTGAAATCCATTTATTCTGAACTAACTGAGAACGAGATCAAAGAAAGGGATGGGGAAGTCATAAATTACAAAGGTACCTGAGCTCCTGTTTCAGTGAGTGTGGGAAACGCATGCAAATCCAGCACACGCGAGGTTTCATAACACATATTTGAATATACAGACTAGCTTACAATAACAAAATTGTGTTTTAGTTTTAATTAGTGTTGAATTTATATATCTATAATTTTACATTCTTGATGTGATTATTTTTTTTAGGTTATAGCATTTTTAGAATAGATAGAATAGAATTCAACTTTATTGTCATTGCACATGCACAGGTACAGGGCAACGAAATGCAGTTTGCATCCATCCAGAAGTGCTTTAGTGATATAGATATATTACAATATATATTAGCAATAATATAGATATGTGAGTATATTACAGAAATGGGTCTATTATGGTATGTTATAATGTACACGGTATGAAGTATGTTGTGAATATTCTATAACTATAAGTATGTACAGGCTGTAGTGAGTACAAGCTATGTACAGGCTATGAACAGGATATAAATATGAAAAACTATACAGAATATGAAATAAATAACTTTACAGAATCTGAGATATACAGCTATATAGAAATGGGAACTATGCAAGTTGTAAACAGTTGTAGGATTAAAGATTATCGAATGTACAGAATGATTATTTACACAGAGCTATACAGTAGTGCAGTTAAGATAAGTGAGGGTGTAGATAGTTTCTACAGAGGCTATATAAAGTGCTAGTGGTTGTGAGTGGTGGTTCAGTCCATGTTATTATTGTGTGTTTGAGGGTACAGTTGTCCATTGTGGGTGTGTGTATGTTCAGTCCATGAGTTTAACGTGGGTCAGATGTCAGGAGGCAGAGTTCAGGAGTCTGACAGCTGTGGGGAAGAAGCTGTTCCGGTACCTGGTGGTCTTAGTCCGGAGGCTCCTGTGGTGCCTCCCAGAGGGCAGGAGGGTGAAGAGTCCATGTGATGGGTGACTGGGGTCTTTGATGATTTTCCCAGCCCTTTTCAGACACCGCTTCCTGTAGATGTCTTTTATGGCAGGAAGTGGTGCTCCGGTGATGCGCTGGGCAGTTTTCACGACCCTCTGCAACGCCTTCCGGTCCGAGGCAGAGCAGTTCCCATACCAGACTGTTATACAGTTGGTCAAGATGCTCTCGATGATGCAACGATAGAAGTTCACCAGGATGTCTGAGGACAGGTGGTTCTTCCTCAGAGTCCTCAAGAAGAAGAGGCGCTGGTGAGCCTTCTTGACCAGCTTGGAGCAGTTGGTCGTCCAGGTGAGATCCTCGGAGATGTGGACTCCCAGGAACTTGAAGCTGCTCACACGCTCCACAGCCGTCCCCTTAATGTGGATGGGTGGATGTGGGTCAGCATTCCTCCTGTAGTCCACGATGAGCTCCTTGGTCTTCTCGGTGTTAAGCAGCAGGTTGTTTCTGTCGCACCACTCAGCCAGACGATCCACCTCCTCCCTGTAGGCGGCCTCATCGTTGTCACTGATGAGGCCAATCACCGTGGTGTCATCTGCAAACTTAATGATGGTGTTGGAACCATCAGCAGGTCTGCAGTCGTGGGTGAAGAGGGAGTAGAGGAAAGGGCTCATCACACAGCCTTGTGGTACACCGGTGTTCATTGTGATGGTAGATGAGCAGCGGTTATCCAGCCGGACATGTTGGGGGCGGTTGGTCAGGAAGTCCAGTAACCATTTGCAGATGAGGGAACTGATGCCCAGGTCTGTCAGTTTCCTGATGAGTTGTGAGGGGTGGATTGTATTGAATGCTGAACTGAAGTCTATAAACAGCATTCTGGCGTATGTGTTGTTGTTGTCCAGGTGTGAGAGGACAGAGTGCAGTGCGATGGAGACTGCATCCTCTGTGCTCCTGTTCTGGCGGTATGCGAATTGGTGGGGGTCCAGGGTGGGGGGGAGACAGGATTTGAAGTGTGCTAGGACCAGCTGCTCTAAGTACTTAGTGATGATGGGGGTGAGTGCTACTGGGCGGTAATCATTGAGGCAAGATGGGTTGGAGTTTTTGGGTATCGGGACGATGGAGGTGGATTTGAAGCAGGCCGGTACCACAGCGTGGGCCAAGGACAGATTGAATATGTCTGTGAGCACTCCTGCAAGCTCCCCAGAACATGCTCTGAGAACACGTCCGGGGATGCCATCAGGGCCTGCAGCCTTGTGGACATTGATCCTGTTCAGCACCGCTCCTACATCGGTGGGGGAGAGAGTCAGAGGTTGGTGGTCTGGCGTCATGTCTGCTTTGGTTGTGGTTGTGGGGTTCCCTCGCTCAAAACGAGCATAAAAGTTGTTGAGCTCGTTGAGGAAGGAGACATCAGAGGATGCGGGGGAGGGTTTGGTGGTCTTGTAGTCTGTAATGGTCTGGAGTCCTTGCCACATGCGTCGGGGGTTGGAGTTGGAGAAGTGTTCTTCTACCTTCTTTTTGTAATGGTGTTTGGCTTTTTTGCAGCCCTTCTTTAGATTAGCCCTGGCTGTGCTGTAGGCGTGTGCATCTCCTGACCTAAAGGCGGTGTTGCGGGCCTTCAGGAGGAGACGAACATCCCGGTTCATCCAAGGCTTCTGGTTGGGGTACATGGTGATCCGTTTCTGGGTGGTGACACTGTCTGTGGTTTCGGAGATGTAATCCAGTACAGATGAGGCGTACTGGTCCAGGTCTGTGTGGGTGAACATATTCCAGTCTGTGTTTTTAAATCTGTCCTGGAGCACTGCGTCTGTCCCCTCTGGCCACACTTTAATTGTCCTCACAGCAGGTTTCACACGTTGGATGAGTGGTGAATACCTAGGTGTGAGGAACAGGGAGAGATGGTCCGATTGTCCAATGTGGGGGAGGGGTGTGGCTTTGTAGGCTCCAGCCAGGTTGGAATACACATGGTCTAAAGTCTTGTCTCCTCTGGTGTGGCAGGAGACATGTTGGTGGAATCTGGGGGGGACTGTCTTTAAGTTGGTGTGGTTGAAGTCGCCAGCAACAATAAAAGCAGCCTCGGGGTGTTTATTCTGGTGTTTGTTAATGGCTGCAGAAAGTTCTTTCATGGCCAACCTAGCATTAGCGTCGGGGGGGATATACACGGCAGTGAGTATGATCGAAGTGAGTTCTCTGGGGAGATAATAAGGTCTGCATTTGACCATTAAAAACTCCGCATTAGGTGAGCAGTGACTCTCAGTAGTAGTGGAGTTCATGCACCAAGCATTGTTAATATAAATGCACAAACCTCCACCTCTGGTCTTGCCGAGGTGTTGCCGAGGTGCCGGTCTTTTTTTACGCATGATTACATAAAAATCAGAATGATAATAGACAATTATTTTCATTTCCACTTTCATCCATCCATCCATCAATTTTCTTCCGCTTATCCGGGTCGCAGGGGCAGCAGTCCAAGCAGAGAAGCCCAGACCTCCCTCTCCCACCTCCTCCAGCTTGTCCGGGGGAACACCAAGGCGTTCCCAGGCCAGCCGAGAGATATAATATCTCCAGCGTGTCCTGGGTCTGCCCCGGGGGCTCGGCATGCCCGCTTTCAATCGATCGGAATATGTTTTAAATAATTGTTTCTGATGTTTTCATGTCTTAGATAAAACAGGATATGGTGTTGTGAGAAAATAGATGTTTTTTTTTTTCAAAAACTTTGTAAATCCAAGAAAATACCTTCCATCTATTCTCTGAAGCCTTAAAGATTAATCCATGTATTTAATTATTTCCTTTATAAAATAAAGAAATGACCTGTTTTTTTAAATATCATTTATGTCTCTGTGCTATTGCCCCTACATTATAACCAATCCAGATATTTTGCGTCATTGAAATATCCTTATAGAACTATGTCATATTTGTTAAAATCTCTGCCACCCTGTTGGCCACATCCCCCAGTTTAAATACGAATAATCCCCTTTTTTCTCACTTGCACTTTTCATCACTTACACTGGCACAACAACACTGGCACGTGTATCACATTCCGAAACACTAAAATTAATTTCAAGGTACGTCACTGTCGGCACGCTTTTATTTTGGAACGTCAAACCGGAAGTGTTCCAGACAGCGTTCAATGCACAAATAAACCCTTACATATGAGGTATGGATATTGATATTAACATAAAACATAAGCAAGGGCGATTTTAATTAACTTAAAAGTTCTCTGTTTAATTTTTGTGTAACTCGAGTGTTTGGCCGACCGGATGCTTGGACCTAACCCCGCCCACAGCAATCGGTCTACAGAGAAAGATGGCGACGCAGATGGACCATGGTGTTCCGTTAAGCACGGTGAGAGGAGTTTACTTATTTGTTTGGGGAGTTTTGTCCTATTTATTGGTGGACTAAATGTGTGAACAATTGAAACAACAGTAAGAATCTGCGTCTGGGTTCAGTGAGGTTAATTCAGTCCATACAGCACACCCGCTGTGGTCAAAGCTGTATTGGCTGTTGGTACCGAGGTCTGTGGGACTCCCATGTAGTTGCCAGTCAGTTTATATTTACAACTGCCAATGAATTACGGGAGTACTGTCATCGTTAACAGCAGTATTGATTACTCAGAAATTAGGTCCGGTTGTGCTGTGAATTCAGGCTAGTGGATAAGTTTCGTTTTCCTGACTCACGGCTGGTTTTACAGCCCACTAACATACTGGTTACAACGGCCTGGCTGGTCTTGTTCCAGGTCGACACAGAGCCAGGACCAGTGTATTCTCTATATCTATATTTGGTAGGAGGTTAAATGGCTTTTGCATAAGATTTAATGCACTTGTATAATGTTTTCCCTCTATTCACCCTCTTAAAGTCTGCCCCTGTTTGTTTATTACTCTGTAGTAAGTAGGGCTGCCACAAACGATTATTTTGATAGTCGACTAGTCACCGATTATTTTTGCGATTAGTCGACTAATCAGATCATGCATCCATTGGACGTAAAACGTACAGCTTATTGCACCAGCACGCATCTGCTTTTATATCATTAGCTTACAGCTTGAAGTGTTTAAGGTGCTAACTAGAAATAAAGACAAGATGATAGTTTATTGAATTTAAATGAAATTTGCAGATTGTTTCGGTGGACTTTATTAAACTCAGCCGTCTGCTCCTTGCTATCTAAAATACAACGGGACACCGGAGTATATTCTCGAGTATCTCACACTTCTGATAATCAGTTGTCTGCTTGACGTTTATTCAGCTGTGTGAAAACTTTAACTTTAATCTCAGCCAAACTGATTTACTCAGAAACAAATAAAACACTGAAAAAAGCCAAACAATAACATTTTTAAGTTATCTAAGTGACTTATATATCATGTTTAACCTGAGTAGCGAAAGACGGTGGTGGGTTTGAAAACTATTTGACGGGAGTCTAGTGAGGCTTGAACCCCGGCTAGCTATCGAGCTGGTGGGTAACAGACGTCTCCGAAAACGTCGGAGCGCTTTTGCAAATATGTGATGTCTTGATAAACTGAGCAGATATTTGAGGTTTACACAGTTACATTCTCGCCTGAACATATGTTAAACGTTTATTTTGTGACCCAGAAAGAATAATAAGAGTAATATTAAAACTAACTAGCTGCTGCCATTGTTGGAAACTAAATTGGGCTGCGCTATGAATTCTGGGACAGAGCTTCTTCTTCAGGGTTTAACGGCAGCTGGCATCCTTGTACATGCAGTGCTGCCATCTTCTGTTTCAGTCCGTTATTACACTCTTAAATCCTACTACTTATCCCTGCGTCTTTTGGGATCTTACAAAGCTTCAAACGACGCGTCGACTATTAAATTAGTCGTCGACGATTTTGATAGTCGATGTAATCGTGACTAGACGACTAATCGTGGCAACCCTAGTAGTAAGTGTGTCCCTCGTGTTATCACACATGTGAAAGCAAAACAAGGGATTAAAGTTGTTTAGGTCACGTTTGTTTGACTGCGGAGCTTCTTTGCATATGTCTGTGAAGGTTCTCAGTCATCCAGGTCAGAGTCATTTCAGTCAGAGTGTGTGTCCACACATTCAGACAGAAACTGGTTCATCCCAAAGACAGAACTCCTAAACACAAACTTAACAACGTAGTATAGGGTGTACAGTGTAGGGGGGAATGCTCAGACCTCTACATTGGAGAGACCGAACAGTCACTTCATAAAAGCATGGCACAACATAGAAGAGCCACCTCGCAAGGACAAGACTCGGCTGTCCTTCTGCATCTAAAGGACAAAGGTCACTCCTTCGAGGACACCAATGTTCACATTTTGGACAGAGAAGACAGATGGTTTGAAAGAGGAGTGAAAGAAGCCATCTATGTCAACTGTGAGCGACCATCTTTGAACAGAGGCGGTGGTTTATGAAACCAGCTGTCTGCCATATACATCCAACCTCAAGAAATCACATGATAGGGTGGGGGTAGATTTCACAATGAGCTGATGTGGGCTGATTTTTAGCTAAACCCGTTTTCACGCCTTGGCTCATGTGATTAGGTAAATCATTAAGGGGTCCGGTGTCCCTCTTGGGGGCACACTCCCATAGGGCTTAAATCTGGAGCTCTCCAACATTTGACTCTAGAATTGAAGAAGCTTCTCAGATGACAGGTGAAATGTCTTCAAGCAACTTAAAGAAGTCCAGGCGCTTTTCTTTCCAAGCTCCTTAGACAGTTTCTTTGCATAATTTCCACCTTCTTGAATTGATTCTGTTTATGACCAAATAAATATCAGCTTTCTAAGTGTTGAACAGTTACGATATAGATCTGTTATACCAGACATTGTCATCTGTAGTCTTGGCTGAAGCTCTGCAGTGGTGGAGAAAAAATGACAATACCAAGCAATAAGGTAAACAAATGTAACACATTAAAAACAATATGCAAAGATGCACAGTGAACTCATTGCCATGTTCAAGAAACCAGTTTGAGATGATCTGAGCTTTGTGATATGTTACGTTATCCTGCCAGAAGCAGCTATCAGACAATGGGTACACTGTAGTCATGAGGGGATGAACATGGCCAGCAACAGTATTCAGTTATGTTGTAAGGTTTAAACGGTTCTCAGTTGGTAGTTTCCCACACACCATTACACTGTTACCACCACCCTGAACTTTTGATACAAAGCATGTTGTTTTCTGACCTGACCATTACACCAGCAAGCAGAGACTCATTAGAACACGCAACATTTTTCCATTCTGCTGTTGGGTTAATTTGAGCAAACTGGAGCCTCAGTTTGCATGTTCTTAGCTGAGGGGAGTGCCACCCAGTGTGGTCTTCAGCCCATCTGCTTCAAGGTTCGTGTGGTTAGTAACATATGGCCAGGTGATGCTCTCCTCCAGCTACAGGACTGTTTTAATCTGACAAACTGGTCCATTTTTAAACAGCAGGATCTGGAGACCTTCAATCACTCTGTCCTTTTCTACATTAACTGCCGTGTAGAAAATGTGACAGTGACAAAAACTTAACTGAAAACCTTGGATGACAAGTAAAATCCAGGCTCTGATCAGAACTCGTAACTTAACCTTCGTCACTTCCTTGTGCAACCTGCCAGTGCCAACCAGAGGATGGGTATTAAACAGGCAAAGGAGGCTTATAAGAAGAGGATCGAGGGCTTCCTCACTGATAACAACCCCCAGCCAGGTGTGGAGCGGCATCCCAATCTCTCACCAACTAGAAAGGCCAGAGCCCCCAAATGCCGACAGCAGCCTCAAACTCGCAGAGGACCTCAACACCTTCTTTAGAAGGGTGCTCAACCTCTCCCTGACTCATGCCACCATTCCCACCAATCTGAAGGTCTCCACCATCATTCCGATCTCAATGACTACAGACCTGTAGCCCTCACGTCTGTAGTAATGAAGTTTTTGGAGCAGATACTGTCTCAGCACATCAGAGACTGTCTACCACCCTTCCTTCACCCGCACCAGTTTGCTTACAGAGCAAATCCTTCACTCACCTTTTTTTCTCATTCTGATGTTTGGTTTGAACTTCAGCAGGTTGTTTTGACCATGCTGAATTACTGCCATGTGATTAGCTGATTCAGTTTTTGTGTTAATAAGAATTTACACAAACATTTTTATCTGGATTTCCTGTGCTGTTGCTACATGTGGGAAACCCTTCCCCTTACTGTTCTTCCCTATTACGAGTCTGATCTCTTCTGCAAAGATTTGCATGTATTTTCACTAAATTGACCAGTGCAGCGCTGAACTGACCAGGTTTTGGTTTCAAAATTACATCAAACCTTTGTTTTAAACATGGAGCATATTTTCCATGCAGTAAAAATAAATAAAGTCAGTAAAGCCCCTTTGTTGTGGTGGATGTGATATAAAATGCAACTAATTTGTGAAATTGAATTTGTTTCACTTGTAGCTTTCGCCCAAGTTTCTGCACAGCAACTCCACCAGCCACACCTGGCCCTTCAGCGCTATAGCTGAACTGATTGGTGAGTCACTGTGATCTCATTGTATTTCGAGGTTGGTTTCTATTTCACTTCCAATTCTGAGAACAACAGCTGTAACGACACAGACAGATGATTATATAACAAAGTCAAATATTTACTTGATTGAACTGTATGTCTTGTTTCATGTTAAAAAAAATACAATAAATAACAATAATATGTAATATAATAGTGAAGATATATATATATATATATAGATATATAGATATATAGATATAATGTATCTTCACTATATTTCTGCACGAATCTAACTTTATGAGTCTGTTTAATATGTACACTGTATGTAGCAGAAAAATAGGCCCTCTGTAAAAAAAAAAGTAGTCTCTCCCTGCTGCTCATCTACACTGTAATTCTGGCGTTCATATTTGGATTTTAAATGCTCCCTAAAACTGTTTTTGACAGACAATGCCTACGACCCAGACGTCAGTGCCAAACAGTTCTGGATTGATAAAACTGTGGTCAAAGGAGAAGAATGCCTCAGCTTCATGGATAATGGAAATGGGCTGGACAATAAAACAATGCATAAGATGCTCAGGTACAGATGCAACTATGGTGTCATTTTTTGAAACTTGTGGAAAGTCAGATTTCAGAAGATTGAAATCTTTGTAAAACCTTGAGATTTTAACATAAATTCATGCAGTGTGTGGTTTGCAGAATTTTATGGTGTCATTGTGCCATCATAGGGTGTCATATTGAAGAAATTAAAAGTGTATTGTACAGCTCTCACCATGCCTTTTCATATCATGTGTTACTCGATATGGTCTCTTGTAGTGATGCGCGAATCATGAACGAATCGTTCAATACTCGAGAATCACTTTACTGACTCATGAATCATGATTCACAAGCTCAACTGACTCACTGACTCATCCCTGTTGCTGTTAGCAGCAATGTATCTAGCTTATAATTAAAATTGTGGAGAAAAACACAACATCTAGTATCTTAACAAAAAAAATTCTGCTCTGAACTGGAAGAAAAAACCCTGAGTAGAAGCTCACATCAAGAAAATAGCTCCTCGGTTCACAGTAGCTTCGCTCTGCTAACATGCTAACAGCACATTTGAGCTACTCACCCCCTCCCTTCCTGTGCTGAATCATAGAGCGAACGAATCACTCACTCACTCACCCCCTCCCTCCTGGCTCACAGCTGCTTCTTCTTCTTGGTTGGCAACCAATGTTAAGGCGCATTACAAATTTGGTGCTAACAATGAAGGTTAAGGTCAAATGCTTAGCCAACCTAGGTGCTCATGTCTTCCGAGGCCTAGTATGTTGTTGTGAAGTTTGAAGCCATGATAAATTGTGCGTAAGATAGCATTTGAACTGATTTCCACATTTGGTGTGACCTTGACCTTGATCATGACCATATTAAATGAAATCAAAAATTAAATCACCTAGAGATGCTTTTGGTACCTGCCATCAGACAAAAGTTAAACATGATATCTTGAAAACTGTGGATGCTAGACTGCTAACAGACAGTCAGACAAGTGGAACTGATTGCATACTACTTCCCTTCAGAGGGAGAATTATGGTTTGCAAAACTGGTAAAAAAATTTTTTGCATTTTCTCTCCTTCAGCTTCGGATACAGTGACAAGATGCCCCTGAACGGTAAAGATCCAATTGGAATCTATGGCAATGGCTTCAAGTCTGGCTCCATGCGTCTTGGCAAAGATGCTATTGTCTTCTCCAAGTCGAAGAGGAGCTTATGCGTGGGGATGCTCTCCCAGACTTACCTGGAAAAGATTGGTGCAGATCAAATAATTGTACCTATTGTTTCCTTTGAAGAGAGCGACTCAAAGAACTATATCCTTTATCTAATGAAATATTATACATCAACTATGTATTCATTACTCCAGGATCAAATTAAGTCAGCTGAAAAAGAACAGGAGCAATCCAGAGATCTCAGAGAGAAAAAAGGGAGAAAAAAGAGATTCCTTTAAAAAAAAAAAAACATAAATAAATCAAAATTAGAAACTAGATAAAAGGTGTGATAACCAAGTCCTGCAACTTTGCTAAAACAAAAATTTTATAACTCTGACTTCATCTCTTCTTACACCTCTGAAGTGCTTCCAGTCTTGCTGTTGTATTTATTTTATTTAGATCTGTGGTTGTCCTGTTCTACTGGTTTACAAGTGAGGTCTGTAGAGAAGCAAAGACTTGACCAGGACTATTGTTGTTGGAGATTTATCTCCATGTTTAAAGGGTTGTGCACTGTGAATTGTTCCCAAGAGTCAGATTATTAAAGCAGAGGTCCGGTAGTGTCTGATAGAAAAGAATTCAGGAGAAATAATCAGAACTGTGATGCATGGCACCGTGCACCAGCAATTTATGCATAATTCAGTAGCTTGTAGAAACACGTGTCTTGATGCATACTCAATCATCCAGGTAAGTAGATCCCAAAAGGTTGATTCTGTTCTGGACGTAGCGTTTTCAGAGGGAGAAATGTGTTGCAGAAACATCTTTAGCAGCAATAACACAAAGTAATTGTTTTCTGTATAGTTCTGATACTGTGTGAAGTTACCTGAATGCTTCAAACGGGCCAAATCTTCTGCTTTTTTAGAAGTGTTCAAACATGTCGATCATCATTTAATCAAATTCATTCGATTAGCAGCACCTCATCATGAACAAACTTTCTTCTTCACATGATTGTATGAGTGGAGTCGGGCTAAATGTTATCAAGTAGGATTTGATTTATTTGAAGAATGGAGTAGGAGAAAATCTGAACTGAGCTACAAACCTAGCATGTGAGATGTGCTAGGTTTGTAGCTGTAAATGTCATTGAGAAGGGTATTTTTTTGTCATCTTACATAAGTCATACTTCCCTTTTTCCTTTGTTTTCCATCCTTAACTTCTCCTTTACTCTGTGTAAGAGAGGACCAGAAATCCAGTCTACAGGCCATTCTGCAGTATTCCCCTTTCAGCACACAAGAAGAGCTACTCTCAGAGATTCATGCAATTAGTTTGCCGGGATCCACGTCGAAAACTGGCACACGGATCATCATCTGGAACCTCCGCAGGTCTGTCTGTGGTCCACACAGGAATAAAGGGTCATATGTGATTTCAGAGGCTATGCTGTTGCAATTAAAGCCTGCTAGTTAAAGCCTCTTATTGATCATTACTGGATCAATAAGATAAAACAAATGAACAGATTATCATCATTCCTACAAGAATCAAATCACCAGCTTTCTTGTTTGCCTGATAAAAAGATGATAGTTTACAGATCTGGAAGCTTTCTTTGCACGACAAAGAGGGCAAATTAACTGGATGTCAACTGCACACCATTTGTTGAAATGCACTCCATACCATTACATTTACCTCAAGGATGATGCATCCATGATTTCCAAAAAGAAAATTCTTCTGATTTTCATACCAATAGTAGTTCAAAACATGCACGCCCTAATGACTCAGTTAATTGGTTTTTCTCTATACCTAAACTGTTAACCACTTATTCACACTGCTTTTTAGAGCGAGGTAAATGCCTTCCCAACTCAGTATTTGGTCTTTTGCAATCCTTCCTTTCAATTTATTTCACATTTTCCAGAGGGTTCTAACGTTTTGTAAACATAGTTCTAAGAAATATTGCATGACAAAGTCCTCCCTCTCTGCACTTATATTCTAACTGTCTTTTGCACTAATAACCAATAACATAAACTGTGTCTTGTTTTGTTTTTTTGTCAGGACATCTACTGGAACAACAGAGTTTGATTTTGAGAAGGATCGGTACGACATACGAATTCCATCTGAGGTTTACAGTGCAGAGAATGACACTAATCAGCGTCCAGACAAGATCACGTCACACATCCCTGAGAGCATGTACTCGCTTCGGGTAAGCAGCATAAATGTGCATGCCCTGAAATAAACCATTAGCACTTGGTGCTAAAAGAGAAAGCCTCTTTGTCCTCAACATAATTATGCATCCAAAAATGAGAGTGCAACAGCTTTAGATGCTAATCACAGTTCAGTCCAGTGGGCAACTTCTGGTTAGATCCACAGGTTCAGCTTTTTTTTTTGACAGTGACACAATTTTTGTAAGTTTACCTCTGTGCACCTACACAGTAAAATTAAACAGCAGAGGGATTTGTGGGATTAAACAAAAGCTTTGCATTAACTGTTAAAGAATTGCAGCCATTTGTATACAGTCCCCCATCTGAGTCCCCAGGCTCAGATTAATATATTTTTGAAGCAGAGAGTATAGCCTTGCATACTTCCACAGTTCATCCTGGTACTTCTATCAGCAGTCACTTCACGAGTAAACAGTATTGGCTCGTTTTCACTGGCAGCCATACATGCCCATGACATAACTCCACCATGTTTCAGAGAGGATGGGGTATGCTTCAGGCAGGGTTCGTACAGGTGAAAATACTTGAATATAGTCTTTTCAAGGTTTGAAAAGCGCTTGAATTTCAGATGTGATGCTTAAACGTGCTTGAAACTGTATTTCATTCACCACAAATAACTATCTGACCGAATAGTTTTCTTATCAGATAGAGAAATAAAATAAGTGTTTGATGGAAAATGACACTGAGTCACATGACAGGTGAGTCCTAGTAAATCATTTTTGAGTATGTGTAAATAAAATATGCTAATTTTGGAAACTTTTATTATTATTTTGCCAGCTATCAACCTTGCTGAAGAAATGACTGAAATGCACTGCGCTTTACTTAGTTCCTATGGACCCCAAAGCGCTTTACACTACATTCAGTCATTCACACACTGGTGCTGGCAAGCTACATTGTAGCCACAGCCGCCCTGGGGCGCACTGACAGAGGCGAGGCTGCCGGACACTGGTGCCACCAGGCCCTCTGACCACCACCAGTAGGCAACGGGTGAAGTGTCTTGCCCAAGGACACAGTGACACAAGACTGTCAGAGCCGGGGCTCGAACCAGCAACCTTCCGATTACAAGGCGAACTGCCAACTCCTGAGCCACGATCGCCCCAGTAGTTAGTTATGGCATAGTGATTTATGAAATATGCTGTAAAATTGGCTAACATTACTTAGCAGTAGCAGTAATGTGAGTTACTTCACTCAAGTGAAAGCTTTAAGCGTTAGTCTGATACCTAACTAGCCAACTTAAGGCTTAAGGAAATAATGGTAAAAAGAGTGACAGATCCTCATGGGCACAAAGAATAGCCACTTTTTTATGCTACCGAAGTCCCGGGCCTTTCATTAAAAATCTGTTTATTGAGAGCACCTACACATTAAACAACTTAAAAATTATAATTGGCTTCAAGCTCACATTGAGGCCTGTGGGGCACTGAGACAAATTTGAGTGTTTTAATATAAGAATGTTTCATGAATGTTAGGCTGCCTGTTTATTTAAGGGAGATGAACAATACGTTATAATTCTACATAATTATATCACAGATGATAGGTAGATGCTTGTGCATTCTTAAAGTATTATATGTTGAATTGAACTGAGTATGTCATCTGTTCAAAGCCTCTCCCAGTCAGTGCTGTTCTCCATGCCTGTTTTACTGTACATGATGTTATTGGCACAAAGACTTTAAAGGTGATTATAAAAGATAAAAAGATTTTTTAAAAATCTATGAATGCATGGATCTCTCTCTCTCTCTCTCACTCATATATAAGGAAAACACTTTATAAGCTGAAAAATTACAGGCAGATATTGCATTAAGGAGGTCTGTAAAATAGTCACTCTTAATCATGGTTTTTAGAGATTTCCCCCAATTTATGAGCTCCACCCTGTTTTCTTTTTCACGATTCTTCTGATTGTATAAGTAAAATGACATCTGTGGGTGGGTGTAGGCATTTTCCAGCATTCTGTACCTGAAGCCTCGAATGCAGATCATAGTTCGGGGTCAAAAGGTGAAATCTCAGCTCATCGCCAAGAGCCTGGCCTGGATCAGAAAGGATCACTATAAGCCTACTTTCCTAGTACCGGTATCCTTTTTACACAGCTTTTCTACAACTGTATAATTTTGGTGATATGTTTATTCTGCTGTTTTTTTGCGTTTTCCTTAAATTGTATGCTAGACCCGAAGAATTCCTATTACTTTTGGGTATAACACCAAAAGCAAAGACCAGTGTGGCATAATGATGTATCACAAGAACCGGCTCATTAAAGCTTACGAACGTGTCGGCTGTCAGCTTAAGGTCAGTTTCTGCTGTTTAAGTGAGTTTTTCTTTAATCACGTGTTTTAACATGTAGAATGATGTAGATGTTATCATTTGCTAAAATGTTGCTTCCTACAGGCCAACAACAACGGTGTTGGAGTCATTGGGGTCATAGAATGTAACTTTTTGGATCCCACTCACAACAAACAGAGTTTTATGGAGAATGACAAGTACAGGTAATAGCGTCTGTGAAGGTTCTCAGTCATCCAGGTCATCGTAGTCAAAGGAGCTTGCAAAGAAAAGAAAAGCGTCTGGACTTCTTTAAGTTACGACACCAACTCTCTGCCATCTATAATCCAGTTTTGAGATCCCTTCCCAGACGCCTTAACGCCCACTCACATCCTGGGCCATCTGACCTCAGGAATTCGCATGATAAGGTGGGGCCAGGTTTCACAATGAACACACCCGAAACTCTGGCTGATTTGGACCCACGCCCAGTTTCACACCTTGGCTCAGGCGACTAGAGGATCATCAGGGGGTCCTTTTGTCCCTCTGTGGGGGGGTTACTCCCACTAGGTTTATATCTGGGACTCTCCACCATTTGACCTTAGAACTGAAGAAGCTTCTCGGATGAGAGGTGAAACGTCTTCAAGCAACTTAAAGAAGTCCAGACGCTTTTCTTTGCAAGCTCCGTTGACTACAGGTAATAGCATTCCTGATTACATTTATCACCTCGAAGGCTCGATTGAGGTCATAATGAGGTTTGGGTGGGTGAGGCACAGTCTGATGTCTGTCTGATGCAAACTTTCTTGGCACAGGAAAACCATTAATAATTTGGGGATTAAATTGGAGGAGTACTGGAAAGAGATACGCTACAGAAAGACGAAAGAAAATCCAAATAGCACCATACTACCAGAAGATATCAAGTTAGTACACTTCGCAGCGACTGGCATCAGGTTTTCATTCATTCAAATTTGTGTTTGCATATGTGTTTAACCATGCCGGTTTGTCTTTAGGAAGCGACCAGATCAAAACTGGGCGCAGTGTGATAGCTGTCTGCAGTGGCGTAAACTTCCTGATGGCATTGACATCAACAAGCTGCCAGAGAAATGGTTCTGCCGAATGAACCCTGATCCTCAGTTCAGGTAATTGGATTTTTGGCAGTTTACCATGATTCTGTTCCAGAAAGCAGGTTCAACAATCTCTGAGTCCATTACCAAAACTAACCATCGGTTTTGATTCCAACAAGGCCTGATCAGAGTTATTTCCATCAACTCTGAGTGTGTTTACTCAGAGTTAAACATATAAGTGAATAGTAGAAATAAAGCCTTCATCAATGGTGCTTTGATACCAGGATGCACCATGGCAAAGGGCAAATAAAAAGTCGACCCCCATTTTATTCCAGTGTTTGAGGAACCTAAATTTGCTGGTAATTATTACATGGTTATGTCACTACCTCCTTATTTGGTGACACTGTTTTTTTCTGAATGGACAAACACACACAGATGAATCAGGAAAGAAAATCTTTATCTACTTATGGGAGGGGGACTGGCACTGGTTACCAGTCTTTTCACTTCAATTCTCAATTGCACTTACAGGAGCTGCCAGGTAGCCGAGGAAAAAGAAGACTCCGATGATGATCAGCCTTCGTATCGCAAGACCTACAAACAGCAGTGAGTCACAGTGACAGAAGTTTAAATTAATATTTATACAGAAATCTAAATGAAAATCTTAACTGATCATAAAAGAGGTGACCTGTGTGATTTATTTGTTACAGGGAGAGAGAGGACAAGAAACAGGAAAAGGAAAGACAGAAGGTAAGGATGCGTCATTTTCTGTAAATCGTTTTTCTTTTATTTCTGCTGCAAGGGCACCTGCAGTGCCTCACTATGACTTTGAGGGATTTTGACATTTTAATTATTTGTGATCCTGTGCACATTTGTGGAGTATTGAACCCACGAAGAACAGTTGCCTCTGTCTAAACTTGCCAAACAAAATGAGGCTCTCAGAGAGCGGCAGGGAGACCTGGAACGGCGGCTGCATCAAACAGTGTTTCCCATTTATCACTTTGGAGGCCAGCAGTAATGTGCTATTGATAGAATCATCATATTAGACTAAACAAATCTAAACTTAGCACAAAATATAAGGATATATTTGTTTGGTCCATCATTATTATTATTATTATTATTATTAGTAGTAGTAGTAGTATCATAGTATTATTATTATTATTATTATTATTATTATTATTATTATTATTATTTAGGCCAGTGTTATAGGGCAGCTTCAAGCTGGTGTTCTGCAAAAAACTAAACCTAGCACCTCTTCCAAATTGAGTTCCGGTTTCCATATAACGGGGGATTTCACAGGTAAGCCACGAAGTGGGCATCCCAAGAAGATAACACCACAAGAAAATCTTTTCCTCAGGAACTCTAGACAGGCTTCTACATATTTAAAGTCACGGTTTGCAGGATGATACGGCCGACAGCTTTCTACCCAGGGAGAGTGCACATAGCCAATCTCCAGTCTCACTGGGCTGCCAACAAGCCTGCCAAGAAGACTGTGGTTCACCATCAGGCCTTTTAGTGCCCATGTGCACTGGAACTTGAACATGTGGAGGAATGTTACATTCAGTGATGAGTCCATATTCTTGCTACAGCAGTTGGATCATAGGGTGAAAGTGCAGAGAAGATGCAGAGAACGATATGTTGATTGCAGCACTGATTGGGTAAGAACTTTTGGAGGTGGAGGCAGTGTGGTAGTATGAGGCGGCATCTCCCTCACTGGAAAAAAATGGCTCATCAGTGCAGAGAGATGACGAGATAAAACCAGTAGCAATCCCATATCTCCGCAGTCTCGCACCGAACCATTCCTGACCTCAAACCGACTGAACAGTTGTGGGATCAACTTGGGCTTAAATGGTACCATTTAAGGGAACGGTGTAAGATTTATTGCCAAGAAAAATTGTTACAACAAAAAAATAATCAGCCAAATACAAGATTGTTTACTTTTTGTGCTAAATTTAGATTCAGTTTAGTCTAATATGATGATTAATGTTCAGTCTTTTGTTTTTTATTGACAGATTGTCCACCAATCCCCTTCCACTCCCACTACTTTGAGGAGCTGTTCATTACAAGAGGGCGCTACAAGGCCTGAATCCTCACCGCTGACGTCTTCCACCATTTCTCAAGCTGGTGAGAAATTTTTCTCTTTGAGTGTGAGTGGGGAAAAACACTTCGAGAAATTAAAATGTATTTGTATTCTTTCTCTTTAGCCTACAGCCCTTCTCGTAATGATGGTTTTCCAGTTATTACTAGCGTATGCTCATTGTCAGCAGGCGCATTGTCAGCAGGCGCATTGTCAACCCCGAGGTATGGTTTTGTGTTGTTTGGCAGCTTAAATATGTGTTTTGGGACAGTAACATTGGGCGTTAACTCTGTTTTTTGTGCTCTGCAGAGTAAAAAGGAAACTGCCTGTTACTCCACAGAACACACCAAAAAGATCTCGGATAAATGGCTTCCATAGGAGCACCTCGGAAACAGCCCCATCAGTAGATGTGACCCCACTGAGCTCTCCTTCTGTGAATGTCGATAGTAATAATGATGATACCGACGATGAAATTGTCATCTTGGAGACTGCTAGCACCCCCAAGCCAAAACAGAACCTCTACGATTTAAATAAAGTGAAGAAAGAGGAAGAGCAAAGTGACAATAATGTCAGCATGCTGTTGGAGTGTAGCGATGATGCTGCTGTGGATGTCCCCTCAGACACGAATGCTGCAGGAGCAAGCTCTGCAGGGTCTGCAGCTGTGGAAACCAGTTCCTCCCCAGCGCCCCTTCCACAGCTGTCAAGCGCCACTACCCAGACAGAAGCACCTATTGTGAAGCAAGAAGGCGAGGACCAAAAGCAAGATGATATTAATAAGGGTGGTAAAGAACAGACCTCGAATATGGATAACTGCAACGTTCAGCAAAGAAAATTTAAGCAGGAGAGCAGTGGAGACGGTCATAGTGAACATCAGGGACAGCAGACCTTGCAGAATGGTGTGAACCATGATCTAGAAAGGGAAGGAAGTCCTAGACCTTCCTGTTCAAATATCGGTGGCAACGAATATAGTCCACTTACCTACCCCAATATCTCTGAGGTACAGCAACAACAAGACCAGCTGCTTGAGCTCATGCAGGAGACCGCTCAGGAGAGAGACTCTTTAAAAGAACAGGTCCAGAAACTTACCTCACAAGTGAAAGACCTGGAGAAAAAACTGAAGGAGATGGCACCGGTCAGCGTAAAGAAGGAGTGTTGTCACCAAGCCAGCCAGACAGAAGAAACAGGAGGGCAGAAGGACTACAAAAGTCTGTTCGAGAAGGCCAAACAGAAAGTCAGTGAACTGATTAAAGAGAAGGAGGCTTTAATAGCAGCATCTGATACCAAGGCCAATCTGAGTGCTGACAAAAATGTGGAAAATGATGATGAGATCGCGCTGCAAGTTGACGCTCTAGTCCGGAAACTGGATCAAAGAACGAAGGAGACAGAAGAGCTGCGCTCACGGGTCAGTGACACTGTGTAGGGCTGTCTTTGTTTAAAGAAAATAGTAAAAGTGATGACAAAAAGCTTTTCTCACATTCAGTTGAAATAATTTGAGTCTTAAACGCACTGAACTAAACAAGCTTTTTATCTCTGCCTAGCTTATGTTTCTGGTAGCGCTGACGTAGGAACGTGCATGTCACTCCGTCTGTAAACACAAAGTTGGAAATGGTCATGTCAAATTTGACCTGTATAGAGGTCAAATAGATTGATCTGAAGGTCAACATGATAAATGATGGTATACAGAGCTGTTACAACTATGTTTCTTACTGCTAATGTTTGCATTGGCAACATACTGTTTAGGGAACAGTATGTAAAAGTAAATACTCCTCAGAGCTGCCCTGGGGGAGGTTTGCACTTACCGAGTGCTTCTTGTTAATCCTTATATTTATTTATTTATTTATTTAACATCTGGCAGCAGCTGGCCGATGTTGTCATGTGCCTTAATTGGTGTTCTGATAAAAGCACATGCTATGAGGTATACCTTACATCTACTTGTCAATCCAACTGTATAAGGAAAAATATCCCAAATTGCCCACTGTTATGCACTTTTTTAATATATTTCTCCTTTCGTTTGATTGATATTGACCTTCGTACCTACCCTCTCCCTCTCCCTCTGCACCACCAGCTGGACCTTGTGGAGGAGCACAAGGCAAACCTGGCAGCCCAGTGCGAAGAGCTCCAGTTAAGCTTAGAGCACCAAAGGGAAAAAGCACAAAGTCTTCCAACAACCAGTGAATCTTCAATTCAGACACATCCAGAGGAGGAAGGAGGGGCAGCTGTTTCTGGCACACATTCAAACTCAGATGCATCCAGAAGGTTGGACTGCTGGGAGATCACTCCTCGTGGTTTTGATGTAGCCCTCTTTGATAAAGCAATTTATGAAAGCAGCCTCACTGTTTTTCTCCTTTCTGTTTCCCCTTAGTTTGGTAGAGCTTCGGCAGAACGTCGGGCGCCTTCTTCTCTCCCACGTGCCTGCGCTGGACCTGGCACAAGTGAATTTCGAGTGCAATGTAATTGATGAGATCCTAGACCAGTTTCTCACTAATAACAATTCTGACACAACAAATGATTAAACAAAAGTCATCACATCCTGGATTTAACTAGCGCTCCATCTGTAAATGTTTCATAAGGAGACCTGTGAGTGGGATATTAACTTAATTTAAGGTATGTTACAGATGCTTACGGATTTTTATTTTTAGGTTACTTTAACTAGCTTTTTGGGTTTTTTATGAAACAGAAACAAACTGCTGTAGATATTAATTGCTCCCAAGTTTCTCAAGAAAATCAAGGAAGTAGCAGTTTGTCAGTAGTCTTGCTAGCTATTAATACTTTTGTGTTTGATTTTTCTCTTGTTTTTGTTTTAAATAGTATGTTGCACATTTTGTATTATCATGTCTTACCAAATATATTTTTATATTGCCTATTTATATTTGTTGATTACTGCTCTGCGGCGAGGTGTGGTTTGTGGCTTAGCTGCAGGGGAGGGGTGGCCGGCACAGCTCAGGTCCATTACGGTAACCATGACTTCCCTATTTAAGTAACTGTCCGGTCCCAAAAGAGGGGTGGGAGGTTTGGAGAGGAGAGGAAAGCGCACAGCCATACAGGTGTATATATGTGTGTGTGTGGCTGTGTAGGAGCAAAATAAAAATGAGTTTGTCAAAACAACCTGCAAAGGCATCAGGTCCTTATGTCATAAGCTCTATAAGACTTTGGTAGTCTTCTCAAAATCACAACACAAGTCTGCCACAGAAGTCTGTCATCACAAACTTGGGCACGTTGATATTAAATAGAACAGACATTTGTCATCACAGCAAGCGGTTTCATTATAATAATGAGGTGTGTGATGTGGGGCACAAGGAGCAAGGTCTTCAGTTTTGGTTGATTGTTTCAAACTCAAATGTTTTGGCAGCGTAGGTGGCAATCAAGGCATTAACCTTAGGCACCCTGGTTTTACATTTCACTTTTGGGCAATAATTCAAGTTTCACTTTGGTAAAGAGCTCAGTCTGACGGTGATGAAATAACCAGCGTGGGAGTCGCATTTCCATTTTCCATGACATTTTACAGAAAAAAAAAAGAAAAGCATCAACCACACGGTTTTACATGTTGTACTTTAACCTGCACGTCACAGGCTTGAAAACAATGGGTTTTTTTTCTAAAATGTCCTCGATTTTCAACTTTAAGACTCGGGATTTAACTAAAATCCTCATTGCAAAACTGTTAGCGGTTTTATTTTCTTTAAGTTAACTTGACTTAAATGTTTCACAGTTGCAGTGCACTGCTGCTAACTCTGATATTTAAAAATTAAATATTCTGTCAATAACAACCACAGTAATAAAAGTTTGTTCTACCTATTTTTTAATAAATAATTTTAAATAATGGTCTAATTGCTGTTTTTAACATTGTCATCGTGATTTTTACTATGATAATTATGATGTGAAAATCTGATATCATTAATGCCCTTTTTCTTTGAATATTGTCTGTTTTTCTAGTACTTGTATCTCACTATTTACAAATTAATTTTTATTAAGCCACTTACAGACCTTTGAATCATTCAAAGATAATAAAAAAAAAATGGACCAATTTTTTTTTTTTTTTTACCAAATTCAACCAGTGTTGTGTCTACAGATAATGGAAAACTTAGCAAAGAAACAATTTTAGATTTTATCTTCAGGCAGTTTATTACCAGCACCCTGTCACAAAAGCATCTCTTCCCATTTCTTCAGTTAAATCTTTGAAACATCCCAATGATAACAGTTTAACAGCCATAGCATAAGATAAGATAAGATGACCTTTATTAGTCCCACAGGTGGGAAATTTGTTTTGTTACAGCAAAAGTGAAAAGTTATGTAGAAGAAATTAGAAAACACTTCAATGCAATAAAATAAAATACTATATACAATAGAATAAAATAGAAATACAAATGCTATATACAACTGAGTCAGAAAATACAAAAGTACAACTTCGTCAGAAGAAGAATTGTACAAGAATTGCACATATAGCAGTCTTATTGCACGTGTGAGGGTTTGATCAGCTGCAAAAGTCTTTGTTGTGGAGTCTGACAGCAGTGGGGAGGAAAGACCTGCGAAATCTCTCCGTCCCACACCGTGGGTGCCGCAGTCTCCCACTGAAGGAGCTGCTCAGTGCTGTCAGAGTCTCTTGCATGGGGTGGCAGATGTTGTCTAACAGGGATGACAGCTTAGCCGCCATTCTCCTGTCACTCACCACCTCCACTGGGCCCAGAGGGCATCCTAGAACAGAGTACTAGAACATAGTATTTTTATGAACAAGAGAACTTGTCATATTTCAGCATGCTGTGCTTTGTGTGCCTAAACCATTTTAGGAAACTGGCCAAGTGAAGGTAAAAACAAAAGGCGAGGCTTAAAAACACTGAGTGTTTAAAATTACCTGTAAAACACTGTGGAGACTGTCATAGTTTAGGGCTGCATTTCGGTAAATGGTACTGGGGATTGACAACATCAATACTGATGGAATTATGAACAGAGACGACTACCATTAGATTTTCATCCACTTTCATGATGGCAATGGTCCCAAATTCACGGTCAATTCAGTAAAAACATACCTGAGTAGAAAAAACACACAATGCTATACTATCAGTAATTGATTAGTCTCCCCCCCCCACTTTTTTTTTTTTTTAATTCTGTATATCAACGTATGTTTGCACGCTTCACTAAGTCGCCATGTCTGGTGTTTATTACATAGTAAATAAATGAAGAAATGAGGGGATGGCTAAAGATCTTTGCGGATTACGTTATGAAAAAAACAAAAAGTCAAGACTATCAATTGTCCCCGCCCTTTCCGTGTTTTTGTCCAATCACGGCAGACCGGAAGTTTTGAGAGTCTGGTACGCGGGAATTTACCAATTCTGACTGAGCTGGACAACAGAGAAGGTAAATACTGCCATGTACTTCCAGTTATCTTCGTTCAGATTAATAAGCATTTGTAATTCGTCTGCATTTATAACGGGCACGCTCCTTAGCTAACAGTAACTTAACACAAATGTTCATGAATGGGAATGATGTCCACTGTGTTTAGCCGTAAACCAGTCCAGCTAACCTGCCAGTTTAACTGCTAACGTGTTAGCCAGCTGTGCTCTATATATTAGTGCAGCCAAATGAGCGGCTTTATCAAACTGTTTTCTCTAATCCGTATTTCAGAGTCCATTGTTGTACGTTTTGCTAACTAATGCGTTCATATGAGTTGATTGAAAACGATCTAGGTGGTGAATTTATCGTGTTTTTTTATCCCTTGAGGTCGGTGCCGAATATAAAAATTGAAAAGAAATGAAGGTGGTAACGTGTGAGATAGCATGGCACAACAAGGAGCCAGTGTACAGTCTGGACTTTCAGCACAGCTCAGATGGACGCGTTCATCGACTGGCCACAGCTGGAGTGGACACCACAGTCAGGGTGAGTGGAGACAGCGGTCAGAACATCTGGTTAACTCCGTAAGAGGTCGACGATTTTTATTTTGTTTTGTTTTTAATTAAATAAAATGTGAAATAAAGAAAAAAAAACCAATGATTTAGTCTATAAATGCACCAGGAAGAAGTGAGTCTCACGGATTAGAAGACGCAGGTATTTGTACCCATCAGTTGTTTTTTCTTCATTAATTGGTCATAAAAACACTTACCTTAAGAATAAGGACACAGAAACAGATAATATGGAGAAAAAAAATATTTTGTTAACTTTCTGAACAGTCCCAGTGCAGGTAGACAGAGTACAGTTGTAATTATAATCTTCCATATACTCATCATGAATGTCATGGTCATTTTGGGCTTTTAGTGATTCCTTCTGACTTTTCTTTTTCCAGGGTGAAATGATTGTACAGCGTACATCTTTAATGACTTAAGAAAAATAAGAATCTAGTACACAAGTATGAATTTAAAATTTAATGCTTGCTTGCTTTATCCTTTCTAAAACCAGTTATGGATGTGCGTTTGGTATCATTCTTCTGTTGGAACACCTGTTTTACTGCTGATTTGAGGTGAAGTTGAATAATTTGGTGGTAATTCTCCTATAAGATTCCATCTGTTAGGTAGGAGGTTCAAAGGTAAGGTAAAGTTTATCACCATGGGTTTCATCTGGTCAGAATGCAAAGAAAACAGCCTAATCATTGATTTTCCTTATGTCTTGGTTTATTTCACTTTAACTTAAAGGAAGACACACATGGACTACTAAACTCTAAAAGAGAAAACAAGGTTGGACTTTATATCATTAACTTGAACATAAATGTTTAAACTCAGAAGAACAAATCAAACTGACCTCAGCCGCCGCCCTATGTGGGAGTGAAAAGAGTGAGTGAAAGGGAGTGCAGTCCTTATACAATGTATGCCAGGTGAGTTTATTTAAGGCACAAAGAAAATCAAGAACCAATCAGTGTTGAGAAAGTCAAGAGTGGAAACGAGGTAATTGCGGTCATGTGAGGGAGAATGAGGAAAACAGGAAACAGAATAAGAATCTTTTACTACATCATCCACTTTGTGCAATCTACCAGCACCACTTACAAAACAGCCCTGGAGCATGATGCTGCCACAACCGTGCTTAAAGTTAGTACAGTGTTCTTGGGTTTGAAAACCTCACCATTACTCGTCCAAACAAACGTCTTTTTATTGTGACCAAAAAGCTCAATCTTTGTCTCGTCTGACCATAAAATTCTTCTCCAGAAGGCCCTCGTTCACGTGGGCATTTCAGTCAAACTTAAAGGTGTCAGTTTTGGAGCAGGGGCATGTTTCTCAGGCAGAATCCTACAATCTACATCTACAATTCTCCTTCTTAGATCTTCACAGAGTTTCTTGGATTTTGAAGGACCAGAGTGTATGTAGAAATCTGGCCACAACTGTACATTTAAGCAAGTGTTTCACTGTGCATTTGTCAGGGTGATTATTGACCTTTTGTTTACAGAGACTTTTTCAGGCCCGCTTCAGCCCTTAGAGAATGCCTCTCTTAAGGCCCATAGGATACTGGTTAACACAACAAGTCAAAGATCCTTAGTCTGAGATCTGGAGGAGACACAAATCCCTGGGAGGGTTGCATCAAATCAAATCAAATTCAAATTCAAATTTTATTTGTCACGTACACAGTCATACACAGTACGATATGTAGTGAAATGCTTGGACAACTGCTCGTGACCTAAAGAAAACAAAAAAGGAAAAAGCTATGAATAAGATAGGAAATAAATATGAAAAATTAAAAAGGGTAAATTTAACTAGGAAGGAATAAAATATAAATTAAGGTTAAAAATGAAATAACTGTACAACACAAATTAGGAAAGGCATCCTGTATAACACTCTTTGCCAAATCAGATAAGGAGAACTACTCACTGTGGTGGCCCCTTGTGACTAACAGAGCAGTCAAAAGTAGTCCTGTTTTTGTTTTTTCCTTCTCAGACACCGGTGACAGTCTCTAAGTCATGATGCACCATCAAGCAATGCGATGTTTTCATTTTTGCGTACAGCAAGGTTTTAAATTATCGAGGCACGTGACATCCTTAAAGGGATGATCCACCTAATAGCAGTTATTTAAGTATTAAGATTTTTAATACATTTACCCTTTTTTATAACCTTTATCCTACTAAAATTAATCTGTGGACAGAGTATTGTTTGTGAAGAGCTGTATGTTGCACGGACAATTTACCGAGAATTTTTAATGATCTCTTTTCCTAATGATGTTTTTGCAGCTGTGGCGGGTGGATGCTGGTCCAGACGGGAAGGCGGTGGTAGAGTTTCTGTCTAATCTGGCTAGACATACAAAAGCTGTCAATGTAGTGCGCTTTAGCCCCAACGGAGAGCTGCTTGCTTCAGGAGGAGATGGTATGTTCCACGTAGTAGACAGACGCTTCTCAGCCTTTTCTCCATTGCAAACATGCGTGTTTCTATTTAAAAGCAACTGTTGTTTTTGTTCTCAAAACGAAACATGTTTTTTTAAGAAACAATAATAGAGGCCTTTTAACATTTTGATGTAGATGCAATAATTCTGCTGTGGAAGCTCAACGACTCCAAGGAGCTCGAGCAGGCATCTGTGTTTCAGGAGGATGAGGATGCTCAGCTAAACAAGGAGAGCTGGACTGTGGTCAAAACGCTTAGGTATGCTGGAACAGCAAGTGCTAATGTTTGCTAAGGTCAACGAAGTGAGACTCAGTCGTAAATGGTGTTTAATTACTTTGTGTGGCACTCTGGTTGTTGAAGCTCTTATAACTATAATGCCCATGAGATGTGGTTATAGAAAGGAGTTTGCTATCATCTGATTTCTTTCCAGAGGGCACATAGAGGATGTGTATGACATCTGCTGGACACGTGATGGAAACTTCATGGTGTCTGGATCTGTTGATAACACAGCTATCATGTGGGACATCAATAAAGGTTTGTGGGTGCATACATTTTATCTGTGATGCTTTTATCTGGTGTTATTTTTGACTTTCTGTCTATTTTGTTGTTTGTGTTTTTAGGACAGAAGCTTTCTATCTTGAATGACCACAAGAGCTACGTGCAGGGGGTTACCTGGGATCCCCAAGGACAATATATTGCCACTCTCAGCTGTGATAGGTGATTCAAACATGGATTAATCTAATTTGAGAATGCTGTTCACATTCCTATATACTCACTGGCGACTTTATTAGGGACACATTACTAAGTCACCTGGTGGATCCTCTTTTAACACCAGAACTGCTTTAAATCTACATCACTTAGGCTACGTCCACACGTACACGGGTATTTTTGAAAACGGAGATTTTCCGTTTTCGTTTTAAAAAATAATCCCATCCACACGTAAACGCAGAAATGAAGGAAAACGCTGCTATGAACATGCCAAAGCAGCAGGTGGCGCTATATTCCTAACCGTGCAGAAATGTTGGCCAATCAGAAGTCTAGAAGCCTCGGCGGGAAATAGTAAACAAAGCTGGGGCATAGAAGCAGAACAGAGTTGTATGTGTGGAGGGACAGTAACTGTGTGTATATTAGGGGTGGGGGAAAAAATCGATACTGTGTAGTATCGTGATATTTTGTTTGCTAATAATGTATCGATACAGGGACAGCAGAAATCGATATTTTGTTACAAAAAAGGTTTTTCTGCTCTGACTTCAGAGCATGTTGATCCTTTTTCTGAGCAACAATCCTGACATTCCTTCACTGTCCAAATGTGTTTAACTTTTTTTTTGGCAGCAATAAACATGACAGTTTACTTATTTTAATTTAAGACATGTTTTATTTTAATTAAGTTTTAAAAAAAATTTATTTAATGTAAAATTATATTTTGTTTTAATTTACTTTCAAATTCTTCAGTTGCTGAAGGGGCTGCATAGTTTTCATAAATTGCATAGTTCAAAATAGCTATAATTGTACCAGATGGTTGCATTCAGTTAAGTTCAGTTTGTCAACCGTTCAGTTTGTCAACAATAAAACTGACTGAAATGAGAGAAAGACTGAGTGTGAGCCTTTGATATTAGATAAAATGAATATTGATAAAGTTTACCTTTATGTACAGAATCTGAATATCGCAAAATATTTTAAAAAATTGCAATAATATCATATCGTGCGTTAAGTATTGTGATAATATCGTATCGTGGGATGTATGGTGATTTCCACCTCTAGTGTATATGTAAGCATTTAAACACTGCAGAGAGTAGAATTAACAGTAACAGTATTGTAGAAATTCATTTCACCGAAACAATAACGTGGCGCACAGTGTGACATCAAAAAATGCGCACACCTTTGACGCTGTGTTTTCCCCGTTTTTCTAGTCCACACGTAAATGCAAAAACGGAGTTTTCAAAAATATCCACCCTGGCCGGAGTTTTTAAAAATCTCCGTTTTCAGTGACCGAAAACGCCGTTTACGTGTGGACGAAAGGTGCAAACGCATAGAAAAATCTGCGTTTTCAAAAATACCCGGGTACGTGTGGATGTAGCCTTAGATTCAAGAAGGTGCCTAAAACATTCCTCAGCTATTGACATGATGTGAGCACACAGTTGCTGCAGATTTGTCGGCTGCACACCATTTATGTGAATCTTCTTTTCCTCTACTTCGTAATGGCGCTCTATTAGATTGGGATATGGTGACTGTGGAGGCTGTTTGAGTACAGTGAACTCAGTGACTTCATCAGAAAACCAGTTTTAGATTACTTGAGCTTTGTGACATGACACGTTATCCTGTTGGGTACACTGTGCCCATAAAGCCGTGGACATGGGTCAGCAACAATAGTCAGGTAGGCTATAGCATTTAAACGATGTTCAGCTGGTACTAACGAGCCCAAAGTGTGCCAAGAAAATATCCCCCACACCTTAACACCTCTATCAGCCTGAGCTATTGATGCAAGGCAGGTTGGATCCATGCTTTCATGTTGTTTACACCAAAGTCTGACCATGTCATTTGCAGCACAAATTGATACTCATCAGACCACACAACATTTTTCCCAGTCTTCTATTGTCCACTTTTGGTGAGCCTGTGAGGATTTTAGCCTCAGTTTCCAGTTCTTAGCAGAGTGAAGTGACACTGTGTGTTCTGCTGCTGCTGGAGCCCATCTGCTTCAGTGGTTGAGGGATTCAGAGATGCTCTTCTGCTTACCTTAGGTGTAATAAGTGGTTATTTAAGTTTCTTTTGCCTTCTTATCAGTCCCTTAAATCACCTTTATTCCCTATTATGAAGCTCAGTTTTCACTTCAGCAGGTTGACTTGACAACGTCTTCTTGCCTAAATGCACTGAGTTGCTGTCATGTGATTGGCTGGTTAGATCTTTGCATTACCAAACAACTGAACAGGTGTAACTAACAAAGTGGGCAATGAGTGCAGTATTGTTCCTTATTAAATGATTGTATTTGATGTTGTGTAGGCACTGGCATTGATGTGTCAGCACGCTGATGCTCGGAATATTTTTGTTTCTCCTCCCATTCAGGGTGCTTCGTGTGTACAGCACTCACACCAAGAAGAAGGCCTTCAGTATCAGTAAAATGAGCTCTGGGCCGCTTGCAGAAGGAGAGGTCAGTCGTGCTTCTTTTTACAAACTCTCTTCAATGTCTTAAAGGTGGTTCTAATGTCTCAGTTACTTTTTTCCAATCATTTTTATTAGCACCAGTCTGGTCTCTCATAAATCTGAAATTCTGAGAAATCTGTGTTTCATCCAAGCTGATAGTTGCATGAGCCACAATACCTCTCTTCTTAACTTTGCAAAAGGTGTTTTGAGGTTTTTCCTGCTTGTGTTATTCTTATTCCTTAACCTTAAGTTTATAAAACCAAATATAAGAAATGAAATGCTCTACCAAACTGTCCAGAGCGAGTTAGAACTGTTGCGTGACCTTTTCAGGTGAAGCAGTACAGGATGTTCCACGATGACAGCATGAGGTCTTTCTTTCGCCGTCTCTCATTCACACCAGACGGGTCATTCCTGCTTGCTCCCGGTAAACACAAAGCATGCTTTTTACTGGTGAAATCTCGTGTTCTAACAGTGCAGCATTTTTTTTCTAATTTCGCCTCGCTGTTGTCTGCTTCTTTGAAACCTCAGCTGGATGCGTGGAGATAGGAGAAAACATCATGAATACCACCTACATCTTTTCCAGGAAGGGTCTAAAGAGGTATCTTTTGTGGCCTGTTATTGTATTTACACCCTATTCAGAGTCTGTTAAAGCTTAATAATCGGTGTATATAAATATCTTTCTGTGTGTTTTTTAGGCCTGTTGCTCACTTGCCGTGCCCATCTAAGGCTACACTGGCTGTGCGCTGCTGCCCTGTCTACTTTGAACTGAGGACAAAAAAAGGAGAAGGCAAGGACATTCAAGCAAGACTGATTATTTCGGACTAGTTTTCTTTTCTTGTGTTGTGTTCTTCGTGTCACTCCCATTCCCATTTCTTCCCTACAGACGGTACTGTCCAGGCTCTTCCCAACGTATTCCAGCTGCCGTACCGTATGGTGTTTGCCGTGGCCTCTGAGGATTCAATCCTGTTGTATGACACGCAGCAGAAACTTCCATTTGGCCTTGTGTCCAACATCCACTACCACACACTCAGTGATCTCACATGGTAAACTTTCTTTTTAGCTGTTTTTGCACAGGTATCTTTATTTAACTTTTCAAAAGCAAAAGACTACAGGAAGATATGATAATGTGCACACAAAAAAGTAATATGTATTTACTTATTTGTTAAAAAACAGCCAAATCTGTATATTATTCACTTGTTTTGAGTGAAGCCTGATTTTCTTAAAGGAATATTTTGTCTTACAGACGGTTTTTAATGGAAAATACAAAACAACACAGCAATACATAAAAGCAGATAATCTGTACTCACAGAACACACACTTTGAGGTTATAAAGTACAAAACTTCATGCCATTGCCATCAAAACCACAGAAATCAGCAAAAGACAGGAAGACAGAAGCAGGGAACAGCTAGTAATAGGCCAAATTCATCTTTTATATGATGGCTGCAGCAATTGGAATAAAAGACCTTTATTTGTCACCGTGATAAAGGGAAAGCTTTCACCTCTTGGAAGCCAATATAGATAGGGGTTAAAGGGTAGAGATGCCATGTGAAACATTTGCCTTAAAATGAAATGCGCCTAATTTGTCTTATGAGCTCCAGTAGATGTGCTTGCTTTGTCGACAGGCTTCAATCAGATACATAAGCCATGTGTTGCTCAGCCAGAATATAGCTAGCATAAAGGTGGAATTTGGCGAGTGTTACTAAAGAACATGACTGGCTCAAATAACTCCTGTTATTCAGTTATTTGCCTGAAGATGCTTTATATTGTAAGGTACAGTAGGAAGGAAAAACTCTTTTAACAGGAAGAAACAGGAGCCAGAGTTTTATACGTGCTGATGAGTGAAAGTTGAGTAAAGAAAAAACATTCAGTGCATCAATATCTAGTCAAATGTGATGGACAAACAAGATTTTGAAAGATTTTTCTCCTTAAAGTTATACTTCTCCCACCACCTTTGCTGCATCTCTGCTGCTATCTATGGGCTAAATTATCAGTGACCAAACAGTTCATCCACTGCAGCACAATACTGCAAACTACCCAGTTTAGCCTGCACTTAGAGTCCAGCATAAGCTTTAAATAACATGAAGTTATCAGTTAATTTGTTGCTAAAGACATGATCGAACTTATAATAATAATTTCTTACAGTCAGTCTTACATTTAATAACCTGAAAGCTTGTAACTTTGTGAGCATTCCTTAGTCTGATAATGATATTTTATGTGTGGATTTATGCCCATGAAGTAGAGAGGTGGATGGTAAACTGTAAATGTTTTACCATTAAGCAGACTTTATCCCTTGCAGGTCCCGTGATGGTTCCTTCCTGGCTGTGTCCTCCACAGACGGTTACTGCTCCTTCCTGTCATTCTCTCCTGGGGAGCTGGGCACTCCACTGAAAGAGCCGCCCACCCTGGAGGTCTTTGTCCCAAGCAGTGGTGTTGAGAAAAAAGGCAAGAAGGCATCATTGGCCAAAGGCTCATCTCCTATATCCCAGCCGTCACCCCCAGCCCCACCTGCCACATCCCAAGCTAACCAGGGCAAAGACGCCCCCTCTCTAACCTCCCCAGAGGAGAAGAAGAGCACCCCTCGTGCCAACTCCAAACCTCAGCCCCGCAGGATCACCCTCAACACCCTTGAGGGATGGGGAAAGCCCACTACTCCTAAAGCCACGGCCTCTGCAGCACCTCAGTCCTCAAAATCTGGGAGCACAAGCGCCCCTTCCACTCCCCAACCACGCGTAACCCCCCTCTCTCCATCCACACCAAAAGTCCTCAACAGTGCCAATACTCCTGGGCCCGCAACACCTAAGAGTGCTGCCACATCAAAAGGGCCCACTCCAAGGTAAATATTAGAGCAGCTGTCTTTGGGATTCTGTCAGGGTGGCAGAAAGTAAAACTGGTAAATAATGATGTACTTAGTACGGGTATGTTTTTATTTCTTTTGTATGCAAGTTGTTTTCTCGTGTAGCTGCCAATAGAAATTCAAAGCTGTTTCATTCAGTCTTTAAAAAAAGAAAGTGCTTCACACCCTCAACTTTCAAAAACGTAAAAGTTTAATAGTTATTTTATTTAAAAACATAAATTGCTTAAAGGGAAAGTATTGTACTCATTTCTAGCTCCACTTGGTCTCTTTGACAATAGGTTTTCACTATTATTCACAGTTCACAATAAGCCATATTTGTCTGAAACAAGCTGTTTTAGCTCGTTTGTCCTTAGACACCTTTCCTCTGTCTGCCTCTTACAAACAGAAGTTTTTGTGAAAACAGAACCGTGTGCCTGAATTTACCAGATTAAGGTTATCTACTACTAAGGTTATCTATGACATCATACAGTTTCAAAAGTAGAAAAAAACAGTCTGAAACAGAGTTTACAACAGTGTATTCCCTGAGGCTCTCAGGAAGCCTTGTACATATTGGTATTAGTATAAACAGACACTTTATAACTGCTGCTTTTATACATGTAGACACAGTCAAGAGAGTGACAGCTAAAGCTCAAACCAAGCATAAGAATGGGGAGGAAAGAGGATTCAAGTGGTCTTTAACATGGCGTCGTTGTGCCAAATGGGCTGGTTTGAGTATTTCAGAAACTGCTGATCTGTTGAGATTTTCCTGCACAACAACTGGGTGAAAATTGCCTTGTTGATGTCAGAGGTCAGTGGAGAATGACCAGCT
The DNA here is from genome assembly GCF_900408965.1 of Simochromis diagramma. Taxonomy (NCBI): domain Eukaryota; kingdom Metazoa; phylum Chordata; class Actinopteri; order Cichliformes; family Cichlidae; genus Simochromis; species Simochromis diagramma. Next base: position 1,529,042 of record NW_024387320.1, read on the forward strand.
TACTTCAAGTTGAATGGAAGGCAACAGTAACTCAAATAGAAGCTCTGTGCAAACAAGGTATCAAGACAAGCATCTCTGAATACACAACACCTTGAATCTTACGTGGATGGGCTACAGTAGCAGAAAACCACACCAGGTGCCACTGCTGTCTGCTAAGAACAGGAAACTGAGGCTACAGGTCACACAGGCTGATCAAAATTCAGCAATGGAAGTTTGGTAAAACATTGCCTTGAGTCATTTGGATGGATTGTTTGCTGTAAACAACATGGAAGCACCGATCATTCCTGTCTTTTATCATTGGTTCAAGGTGGTGTTTGTGGTGTAATCATGTGGAGGCCTGTATTCTTGGCATATTTGAGCTCTTAAGAGCAACTGAGCATTGTTTATATGCTGCAGCCTACCTGGTTAGTACTGATGCTAACCATGCCCATTCTGTTGTGACCACAGTGACTTCTAATTGGCTGCTTTCAGCAGGACAACGCACCATGTCACAAAGCTCACATCGTTTCAAACTAATTTCTTGAACTTGACATGAGTTTACTCAAATGGCCTTCACAGTCCACAGATCTTAGTTTAATCTGAGCACCTTTGGTATGTGGTGGAACGGATGATTGATAAATCTGCAGCAGCTGTGTGACTTCTATCACGTATCAGGCCTTTTCTGAAAGCACAAGTTGGTCCTAGCAATGTGTACCTAATGAAGTGTCCCACAAGTGTATGTGGGGAAAAAAGGAAATCAAAAAACACCTCCTTAAAGAAAGTACTTATATGCTTGTACATATAATTTGTGGATGTTTTTTTTTTTGACAGTAAAGTTTTAAACAAAAGCATCTTTCAAATCCATGTTCCACAGTTTATTAAGAGTTGTGTCTAAAAATCTGTTATGAGGATGAGCGTCTCCAATTTTGAATATTATTCAAATATATTTTACAGGAAAGGGAAACTTGCTGAAACCCACTCGAGTGATCTAGAAACACAGTGGAATTATTCATTAAGCATGTAATGTAGAGATAATAAGTGTTGTTTGTGCAGCAGCAGCGGTAAAGCTTCACTGTGAGTATTAAAGCTTCTTTTTAGATGCAGCGTGGCGCGTGTGAAGAGTGCAGTTTGCCCTAAACTACAGCGTATGCTAATTTATGGAAATATATGATCTATTCAAATCTTTGACCGGACTCGTATTGACTACATCTACCCCCCTAGCCCCCTTGAATGCAGTTTGAGTTTTCAGAGTGTGAAAAGTAAGAAAACACTGTGCTCTTTATAGTGTATAATATGCCTTCTTTTGAATAAGTTAAGAGAAATATAAATAGCTCAATTTGCTGTGTGAGGTTTTTGTCGGTTAATATGTGCCCAGCACCTGCAGTGTGAACAAAGCCCTGTCTGGTATGAGGGATTCGTTGGACCCCCCACTGACTACAAAATAATAATCACTCTGTCAGACTGCTGGCAGACAATAGCAGGCCTGTGCATGCTTTTGTGTACCCCCTTTTTCACATCTGTAACTTGGAACGTTTGACTAATTTTCACTGTTGGGCAACAACAAAACAAAAGACGATAAATACACGTTTTGTTGCTTTGAGGTCTTTTCAGCATTGCTACTTTTTTCTCTTTGTTTGCAGGAGAGTATCTTTGACTCCCCTTGCACCCCGGTCTCCAGCTGTTGGCTCACTTTTCAGCCCTCTCTCCTCCACGGAAAAGGCCAAACACGGTTGGTGAGGTTTTCGCCGTCTTTTTTAATGCTGAACTTTCCACGATAATCAACTTTTATAATGGAGAGTCGAGTGAGATGCTTACAATTATTAGGTGGCAAGAGCCCAGGGATTGTTGTGGCCCTCCTTAGACTGAGTGATAGTAGCAACAACTTGTCTTATCCTATGTTTAAATCAGTGTATGTTATTGTGCCTTTATTACAGTACCATATTTGAGTAATTCCAACTTGGATTACCTCTTTATGTACACGCTCTTATAGCAAGCTTGTAGCAAGTTATGGATTTGTACTAGAGCTTAGAACATATATATATTTTTGAAGATCTATTTCACCTTGAGTCTTTTTGTAGCTTAAATTGTGTTTACTGACATCTCTGACTATGACACAGCTACAGATGCATTCAAAGAAGCAGGAAACAAAAGCAGTCAGACAGGTTGCAAACAAGCCAGCAGCATAGTTTGATTAGGTGAGCCACTTTGTTTGGGAGTGAACATCAAAGTAAGCAAACCTGAAAGGGCTATATTAATTCTTCAGTGCTAAACTTTTGGTCTGTTTGATACATTTTAGCCCATTCTTCTTTATAATGTTGCTTCGGTTCACTGAAGTTTTCAGGAATTTATTTATGCATATCTCTCTTAAAGTCATGCAGTTAGTTACGACTGACTGGACCATTGAGCTGTGCTTAGGATCTTTGTCCTTTTGCACGAAGCCTTTTAGCCAAGTTTTAGATGTGAGACACAAGGCCTCACATTTTATGCTGTTATGATCAGTCACACTGATTATTTTGCTGTCAGCTAAATGGCTGCTTTTACAAGGAACTATAATTTTAGAAAAATACGAAAAGGTTATACGCATGAAACAGAATGCACTTAACCCTGCACTGTAACCTCCCAAGAAATGTGCCTACACTTTAGGTCGACACCATTTGATTGGCGTGGAAGGCGTAAATTATGACGTAGATCTTCCACTGAAGCGTTTCTTTTATTAACGAGCAATAATAAATGTTCAAAAGAAGCTCCACCTCTTTGCTCTTTGCGGTGTGTAAACAGACTCTAGCTCCACATTAAACTGGGCCACCATCATCATCTCTGCTGCTGTTGTGGTATCAGTGTGCGTGTGCTTAATGTCAAACTTTTTATTCACACGCCGATCCTAAATGCATTTGTATTGCAGGTCTGTTTTTAGTCGCAAATGGGGTTCGCGTTTCCATGGTGACCATGATGTGCTATAGAGCCCTAAACAGTTATTTAAATTTCACAACTCTATCATTAAGACATGGGAGAATCTGATGGGCTCATAATTGAATATTTCATTAATTAACGTTCAGATTTTTTTTCAGCGTATTTTTGTTTATTCTTGCACCTTCAGCCCTGATGGTGTTTAATGTACAAAACCCCCCAAAACATCATGCAGTGCAGAAAACCCAGAATTAATGCCGAAGTCCTGCTTTCTAGTAGCAGATCATGGTAGGGCTGGCAAAATCGCTAGCCCTGCCATCATATAGCCCCGGGTGCCAAAGAAGCCCAAATCATTACCCCTCGAACACCGTGGTTCACAGTTTGCACAAGGTGTTTACGCTGATATGCTGTGTTTTCACCAAACATCTCCATTATTGTCAAATCAAGCTTTAGGTATCATGTTCTTTTTAGAGAGAAGAGGCTCATTTTCATTGTTTCATTCCAAATCAGTCTTTTTTTTTTAATTGCATTGTCATGAGTCTGAGACGTAGCTGTTGAGCATTGCACAGTCTGACCTTGAGTTGAATTTGCTGCGGCACGAGGAAGATTGTGACATTGCGTTAACACATATCTGAATCCTCCAGACCAGCAAACTGCTAGAACTTGTGCTCACACTTGCTGAAAAATGATTTAGTACATTTGATTGGAATTACCTGGCTACTACTTAGCCTCTTAATTGCTATGCAAACAGTAAAGGTGGGCTTACGTTTTTTCACAGGACTGGGGAAATGTTGTTTTTCGCATGACTGTACACGCAGCAGAAGATCACACAGAAACAGGCTATGACGTGTAACCTTCTTTTTATTTCACCAGATCGTCCTTCTCCTCCCACTGATCCAGTGTGCCAGCCTCCAGAATCTAAACGACCCAAGACCACCCAAGAAAAGACCAGCGTCACCAAGGAGTAGTATAAACTGAGAAAAGTGTGGTGCTGTAAAATAAGACTAGAGTACATAAAGCAGAATGGAAGTTGAAGACGCATCAGCAAAAGAGCACTGAGGCTCCACATGAATTCACAGTGTTGTGTGCAATAGCATTGCCTTTGCGTCATATTGATCTTAGCGACTGGAGCTTTACATTTCGCTTTATGTACTCAGTTATAAAGCAGACTGTATTGCAGTTTATGTCCTTTATTCTTTTTTTAAAGGTGTTTTGTATCATACAATAAACAAGTAATGAGTTAATTGTATTATAGTTGTGTTGTGTGAAATTTAAAAGCTTGAGTCAAGTTGTTTCACTTCTCCAGAACATGATTGTGAAGAGAAAACTGTTGAAAACCTGTAGAAGACAATAACAAGCACTTGAAGGGTTTTGACTTTGTGTGAGCTTTGAGTTTATATAGCATGCTGAAGACTTTGGTTGAATGGGGTGACTTCTGTTGTTAAGCATTTGCATTTTCTTATTGTCTAATAAAAGATGTTTGATATAAAGTGCAAGTTCTGGTGGTTTATCACATGGTGTCTAAATACCATAAATAAGCAGGTAATAATTAAAAAGAATATTTACCTAATCGTAATTAATTACCTGACAGAAGTGAGGTCAAAGTGATTTGAAGGCGGGCAGTTACATTTTAAAAACAAATCGTAACGTTAATCTCCCTTTCTTTGCATTGCTAATAACATTTTAACCATATTTGTTATTTCTATTGTGCCCTTCATGTTAACATGTCAGTTTACTGATATAAATTGCCATGGTCTAAATTGTGCATTATCAGTGCTGTCAGTAATAAACCTTTTGAGTTATAAAAACAATTCTTCATTCATTACCCTAAAGCAACAGTCTTTACAAATTCACCCACCATCATCTTCAAGCTCTATTAAATTAATTAATGATGCTGTACTTCAGTGCAACAATCTTTGAAAAGTAGACGGAAGCACCAAAATTTGTGTTTGTCTCTGTAGTGCCATCCATTCAAAAAATCCCATTGCACACTTGGAAAATTCCAGATGTTCTATTATAGGCATTGTTTCCCTTTTAGGAAGCAGTTTTACTGCAGAACCACTGGTTCATTTTCAGAGGTTTTACTCTGGAGTTTTATGTTTTTGGTAGCAGGGAAGTCAGTTTACAACTTTACTGTTTTTGTCTTCATTTCTAATGTAAAACACCAGATAAGCGCATTGACATATTTATTATGACAGTATATGAATAACGAAAGGTCTTTGAAGTTAGCCATATTTTGTGAATCATATATCTCATAGTGAGAAGACATGTCGCTCCTGTGGTCCTGTGTCTCAATGTTTTTTACTTACATGCATGAATCCCTTCACCCTTGGCTCAGTTATCCAATGCCGGAACACCCTGTCAATTCATGCAGCTGTCTAACCATCCACCCATCCATACATTTTTTAACCATTAGCCTAGGGGAGGCAGGGTGGTAGCTGGAAATGCTACCACACAGAGACACTCACTGATTTATATGCACACCTACAAATGCTTCAGAATTACCAATTAACCTGACACGCATGTCTTTGAACTTTGGATGAGAAGGTTCAAACTTTTCTTGAAGAACTGTGCTAACACAGCACCACCATCCTGCCAAGAATCTGATTAATGTATAAGCTTATACGTAACTAATCTAAATAACAAGCTAGTTAGCCAACACCGAACCACAAGCTGAGTTTCCCAGCAGTAATGTGACCTCCTCCTTATTCTTGCTCCCTTAGGGGTCGCCACAGCGGATCATCTCCCTCCGTCTCACCCTGTCTTTAGCATCCCCCTGTCACATGTCCTCCTTCACAACATCCTTTGTCAGTGTAGCTTTTCCATCCAGTCAACTTAACATCTTCTCCATGTTCTCTCTTCACCCAGTTTAGTCATGAATAGACTTATTTTCATGAACACATACTGGTGGAGGCAAGCTACAGTTGTAGCCACAGCTGCCCTGGGGCAGACTGACAGAAGCGAGGCTGCCATATCGCGCCATCGGCCCCTCTGGCCAACACCAGTTGGCCAGAGGGGCCATCTGGGTCATCTGGGACAAATAAGCATTAAGGATCTTGCCCAAAGACACTTGTAGACACACAGATTGGAAAAATAGTTAAGGACTCAACCGCCGGTCTTCTGAATAGTAGGCATCATTTTAAATCCTGAACCAGCATGAACATCAAGCTTCTTTGATCCGTGAGAAGTGGGTAAGAAAAGAGGGTCAGTTCATCCAGGAGATTTGGCTAAAACACCCAAGACATGTTGCACTCATGTTGACAGCTTTTTTAAAAGTGTATATGCATTATAAAAAAGCTTCATAGTAATTTCTGACTTTTAAGGTCATGATCGAGACAATCAAACATTCAGAATTTAACACCAAGATAATTTATAAATAAGTCTAGTTATTTTTGTTTTTAAAAAATATGCCTTTTTACCAAAGTTGACAACCATATTGAAAGTAACAGTAATAGGTGGATTGTCTTTATCAAAAAGAGTAATGACAAAAGAGTACAGTATGTGACAACGTGGAATTAGTGTGTACTCGTTAAAGATTTACCTGTAATGCTAATAGCAGCACATTGTAAAGAAAATCATCAACAAGTGGCTTAAATTCTAACTACTGCCAAGTGGGACCCAAACCTGTGGAAAGATCCACCCAGCAGCAGACTGCAAAACATCTCAAGAGCCAAAATGTAACACTGGAATCTGCAGGTCATTTTTGCAACTGCTGGTTTTCACAGTGCATGGCTCTATAATCGAATATTGTACAAATTTTACCTGAATGATTGGAATAAACATTTTCTGTCTGTAAAACCTCAGTGCAAAACTACAAATTGTCAAAATATAAGCAAAGACATGTCTTTGTGGAATCATGTGCTGTGGACAAAGACGTCTCGCCAGAGTAAAAGTAGACATGACAGGCGCAGACCAAAGACAGTGTTTCAGGCGGGCCACATGCCGACTGTGAAGGATGATGTTGGAAATGTGGTTTGTTTGCTTGCCTTGACGACTGTGCAGCTCACAGTGAAATGATCTGAAAGAATACGTTAAATCCTTTGTGTGAAACTTGAGGTTGAACCACAAGTGGGCTTTGTAACAGAATGATGAACCTAAACACACTTACAAATACACCAAGCTATGACTTATAGAGGAAACTGAGGAATATGGACTGGAACACAATGAAATGTTGTGGTTGAATTTGAACGAGGCAGCGCGTCCATCCAGGAAAACCCTCAAACATTTTGCAACTGAAGAAACTGTGAATTAAAGAGTGGCCAAAATTTCCAGTAAGCCTATGTCAGAGAGTGATGGGCAACTATACAAGACATCATTTCTACTGAATTAGAGGCCAATTACTTTTTTAAATATTACAAAAAAATCCCTGTGGTTGTGATAAAGTATATTATATGTTGTGTAGACACTATTTTAAAGCAATTGTGTCTACAAGGCTATACTTTGTGCTCAGATTCAACCAGATTTTGCAAAACTGATTGGAAAATACTTCACAGTGCAAATGGATAATGACCCAAAGTAAAAAAGCAACCCAGGCTTCAAGCATTGCTGAGGATAAAAGTGGTTAAAATATGAGCTTGAACCAAGTCAAATAACAAAAAAACCCAATTTCCATAGGATGTACTTTTGTTTCCAGATTGCTGTAGCATTATTAATCATCATTTCAGATTTTTACAGTCAGATCCATAATTTGTTGGATGAAGAGATTTTTTTTGTAGATTTGCTTCTTTACACCACCACACTGGCTTCGCACTCAACCAGTCAACATATGACTGAAGTGCAGACTTTACAGCTTAGCTTAGCTTTAATTCAAGAGGTTTTCATAAAGTCGTTTTTATACACAGTCTCCCATTTTCAGAGGCTGAAAAGTAGTTGAACACTTGCTGTTCCGTCATTAATTTCATGCCAAATGAAGATGTAATATCTGAAGTTGATTTTTTTTCTCTGTAATTCTAATCATGAGGCCCAAAGGAATGTCAGTGCATATGAGGGAGGCCATCATTAGGCTAAACAAACAAAATAAACCTATCGGAGAGACAGCAAAACCTTTAGGGGTGGCCAAATCAACAAGAGGAATGTACTGGCTAACTTAGCAGCACCAAATGTCCTGGAATACCACAGAAGAGAACTAAAGTGTGGAATGAAAAAAAATGTGTTCGCTGGAATGGAAAAAAAATTTCACAACATCTAATCAAGTCGAGAAGACTCTCGAGGATTCAGGCATACCACCGTCAAGGTCGACAATCAAGAGAGGCCTTCATGAATGGAAATACAGAGAGTTTAGGTTTAGACTTTGTCAGAAACATATAAAAGAGTGCTGGAAAAAAATCTTTAGACAGCAAGATTAGACTGTACCAGATTGACAAGAAGAGAAATGTATGGAGCGTGGTGAGAAAGTGCTATGGTATGGGTGTGTATAGTGGTCAGTGGAACCAGGTCAGCAGTTCTTACTCACTATGTCACTGCTGATAGAAGTGCCAGGGTGAATTCTGAAGTGTACTGGGCTGTACTCTGTGCTCAGATTCAGCCATGTTTTGCAAAACTGACTGAAAAAATGCTTCACAGTGCTAATGGATAAGGACCCAAAGCAAAGTAAAAGAAAGGACATATTGTTCAATGACCAAACCAATCACCTGAGCATGATTTCTAGTTACTGTAGACAAAACTGAAGGCAGAGCATCTGACGAAAAGGAACTTATACCATTCGGTGATGATTCTAGACTTCATAAGGGTGATTCCAAATTATTTTCATCCAAGTATTAAAAACAATCATTATATTTAAAGCTTTACTGTTTTGTCCATTTGGGCCTCTGAAAATAAACATAAAAAGGTGTATAAAAATTCCTAAACATTTAATGCAAAATCCTTGATATAATCCTTGATAGTGGACTTCAGGAAGACCAGGAAACACTTGACCCCTGTTTCAATCCAGGGGTCAGTGTTGACATTGTGGAGGACTATAAATACCTTGAAGTACACATTGACAATAAACTGGACTGGGCTAAAAACACCACAGCACTTTACAGGAAGGGCCAGAGTCGTCTCTATTTTTTGAGGCGACTGAGGTCCTTCAACATCTGCCAGAAAATGCTCAGGATTTTCTATGAGTCTGTTGTGGCCAGTGCGATCCTCTATGCTGTTGCATGCGTGGGGAGCAGGCTGAGGGTAGCAGATGCCAACAGACTCAATAAACTAATCCGTAAGGTCAGCAATGTTGTGGGGATGGAGCTGGACTCCCTCAAGGTGGTGTCGGAGAGGCGGATGCTGTCCAAGATAAAGAAAATGTTGGATAACACCTCCCACCCACTCCATGACATGCTGGTCAGTCACAGGAGCTCGTTCAGTGAGAGACTGAGATTACTGAAAAGCACCACTGAACGACACAGGAAATCTTTCCTGCCTGTGGCCATCTCCCTGTACAACGCATCCACTTAACACACTGGTTACTGCTACAACTACACATTTTTCTTTTCCAGCTATTTATTAATGAGTGACTTATGTGTATATATATATATATATATATATATATATATATATATATATATATATATATATATATATATATATATATATAATGGAGCACTGTAACAAAAAATAATTTCCCCCAGGGATCAATAAAGTATTCTGATTCTGATTCTGATTGTAAACCCAGCTGAATTAAAATTGAAAGTCTGCACAAACTGTACAGGGATGAAACTAGTTCACTAAAACTTGCCACAACAAATTATGGACCCAACTGTAAATTCATCTGGTAAGGGCATGTGGACATCTTTTCAGAAGTGTAATCCAGCCTTATTTTAATAAAAAAATGAATTAATCATCAGTTTTTGCCTTATGAAAAAAGTTGATGTTGTTTTTTTTTTTTCTCCTAAAATCTACATTATTTCATCACCTTTCCATGATTATGATTTACATTTTAAGGAAATAGCCGCCTTTTTCTGTTGCCCTTGTCATTGTTGATGTTGTCATCAAAATTTAGTAATAAACATGTTTTGGACATGGGCCTGGTTGATGTATTTTATTGTTATTTAATTTTTACATTTTATTAAAGTCTGGAAATGTAACCCAAACGTTTACAAAATTAATATGCGGATACAATATTTGTAACAGACACTGAGGTGATGAAATGTGGCTAACGTTTTGAAATGTGAGTAAATCTGTTGTAGCTGTAACTTATTCTGGGGAGGGAAATATTGAACAGTCGCCACATGAAACAGTGTGTATTCCGTTAATGGATACGACACATTGGCTATATCGTGTTTCACTTGTGTTTGCAGCAAGTGAAGCAAATACTGGTACACTGGAATCGTGAGCGAACAACCTAGCTTACTGCAAATGGAAGAAAACTGGCTGTTTGAGTGACAGCCGCAGCAGCCAATCGCAATTGGCTCGGGCGAAGCTCTTTAAAGCTTCTGCTAATAGCCTTTGTGTGAAGGCGGGGAGCACTTCGCTCGGTTAGTCTGCTGATTAGCAACAAACAGAAGGTTACGAGTTTGAAAAATTGGACTGTTTGACTACTAGAGCGGCGTTGTGGCGGCTGAAGGGGGGTGAACTATGTCGGGTGTCTGACCGGAGCTTGTTGGCTCGCTTTTGAAGGGGTCCGGCGGTGATTATTGCAACATTTTCGAGCTGGTCGGGGCGACCAGCCTCGCTTTTAGGTCGTCCAAGTCGCGATGCTGAGCTGATAGCTGCGTCATCATGTTGCTTCCGACTCGAGTTGGCGAAAAGAAATCACAAGTTAACGCCAGAGGTGAGGCTGCCCGCCGTCATCCACCCCCAGAGGCCACTCCCGACCTCTGAGACAGATGGAAGACGGACTGCCGGCGAGGGGTTGACGGTGAAGCCTGTTTACGCGGTCGTTGTGGTGACTTTACATCACTTGGCTTGGCGTTGTTGGCGCGATACTCTCCTGGGTTATTATCCACATTTGGAGGGATATTAAAAAAGAACCTGGTTGCCCGACAGTCGAAACCGAGAAATTGCTAAGAAATTTGACCAAACGTGTCCCAAGGAGGAAGTGTAACTATTGCATATTTAGGGATGTTTGGATAGAGAGAAGTGATGCTCTCATTGACAGCAAGGATACAAAGCAGGGGCAGGGAAATGCGGCTGATTCCCGTCTGACTTTTCTTCTGCTTTTCAAGCCACAATGAGAGGCGCTAGTTATTGAGAATTTACTCTGTGTGGTGCACTACATTGTGTCAGACTTTTCAGCTGCGTGTTTTCGTGCCTCTGTCGTCCTTTATCGCCTCATCCACGTGGACTTCGTTTCAGGTCGTTGGGTAAAGTTTCGTAAGAGGGCGATCCAGAAAGGTGGTGGTGGGGGTAGTCCTTCTGAGACTACAAAGTTGTATCTTTTTATTGGAATATAAATCCTCTTTTTTTTTTAAGAAAAAATGGCTTGTGACTGTTCTCACACCAACGCCCAATACGAAAACGCAGAGACGTGTTGCCCGTCCAAGCCCTGGTCGGATGGAGATAGAAAGCAATCCCGGCAGAAGGAGTCAGCGGGGTGCTCAAGTGGGCGTGGGTCCACCGCACGGTGGTCCCCCAACTTTGAGGTGATAGACGGGCTGCTGTATCGAAAGAAACTGGAAAGGGGCTTCATCAACTACCGGGAGGTTTTGAATGAGGACCGAAGACATGAGGCAATCTCCACTTTCCACATAAGGCGACCGGGCCAACGCCACCTCTCACTGGAAGAGACCTACAAATGCGTGGCTGAAAACTACTGGTGGGAAGGTATGAACATCACTTTTGTCTTCTAAGTGTCTTGGTAAAGCATGCGAGTCATGTGTAGACTGCTACAAATGCATATTAATCTTATAACTGCCTACTAATGATGTTATCTATACACCAGCAGAGATTTAAGCATTCTAATTGTAAGTGTAGGGATACTTGAAACGGACTCACATATGCACAAGTGGTTGAATCAGTCAAAGATTGTGAGACTTATTCAGACATGAACAATAGGTGTTAATCACACCCCTTGCTGTTCTTTTTGGTGAGGCATTACCAAGTGTCGAGACAGTTGTGACACCTTTAAAACGATTAGCCCGCTCCAGCCCAAAATCTTTGCTGTCTTTTGTTACCTCATGTTCTGATGTTTGAACAACTGCTTTCTTCACAGGGATGTACTTCGAGATCAGAGACTTTGTCCTCAGCTGTCCAGAGTGTCAGCACAACAAGAAATCGGAGGTGAGTGTACACTGGAGTTTATGAACTGACAGCAAACGCTATCCCGGAGCCTTGTTTCTTCTCATCAAACTTTAAGCGCCTCTTCAATTTTATGGAGACGGCCTTCTTTTTCGGCATCTCACACATTTTAATTCACACCTTCTAACTCATTCCCACTTACTCTCACGCTTGTCTCCTGGAAGTGCTTTCTCACACACACACACACAGCATACAACATACTCCCATAATAAAGTATTTCGATCTGTCTTTTTCGTTTTTGTCTGTGCCTCATAGGAGCCGGGTGGCAGAGGATGTGTCACAAAGACAGTAGTGTCACACAGCTCCGACATGCTGAGCAAGCTGAGGAGTCAGCGTGAGGCAGGCCTGTTCTGTGACATTACCCTGCGGACGAGCGGGCGTTCCTTCTTAGCGCACAGAGCCGTCCTGGCAGCCGTCAGTGATCACTTTCAGGAGATCTTCACGGAAATGGACTCGAGCATGAAGGCAGACATAGATCTCACAGGTAAGAGTGGACACCTGGGTGCCACATCTCTCTACTTGAGCTGTTTTTTGGGTAGGTGGTTGAAGGCAGACCAAAATACCTTACCGAGCCTGATCCTTCTCCTCACATCGGTCACTCAGCCCCCACAGGTGTCAAAACTTCAGTGTGAATATTTCTGGTCTAAATGCCTGAAAAATTGTTTAGTTCAATTTAATTAATATAGCACCAGATCACAACAGCAGTCGCCTCAAGGCATTGTATACTTTAAGGTAAAAACCCTACAGTCACACAGAGGAAAAAATCGGATGACGTTCTATGAGCAAGCACTTGGCGACAGTGGAAAGGAAAAACTCCCTTTTAACAAGATCGCTCTTGCGGAACTAGGTTAGAGAGGACCTTGACTGGTTGGGGGTGAGCGTACAGTACACATTATATGTGTATTATATATGTTTAATCTATTCTCTTTACATAGAAAAGCACTTTTTGAAACAACCTCTGCCTTGCCCCTTTTGGATAGATAAAGTCCACTACTGTTTAAAAAAAAAAAAAAAAAAAAGTTTTACTATATATAAACTAGAGATGGACCGATCCGATATTGGGTATCGGTCCGATACTGACCTAAATTACTGGATCTGATATCGGAGAGAATTTAAAAAAGGTAATCCGATCCATTAAATATCAAAAAAGCACCTCACAAAACTTGCGACATGGCGTAACTCGGCTCATAATCTTTGCACATCGGAGCAAAATGCGTCACATGATAGAGCGGCTGTGGCGTGCAAGACCTGTCGGCGGTCTGGTTGAGTATTTGTAGCCTCGCGACCAAACCGGCATTTCATCTCCGAGAAAGTTATCCCCGAGAGAAGTAAAGCAAGTGTGTAAATTCATCTCTGAGTGTTTGTAAAGCATTCCAGTGTTAAGCTTAACAACCGATATATGGAGCGACTGCCTCTTCTCTCCCCCTCCCTCTCCTGCTGCTACTTCAATGATGAAACTGATTAATGATCAGCTGATCGGCTTTTCTGTCGCGAGTCTGTCTCTCTTGTTTGTTTATCGCCAACTTCGCGCCAGAAAGAGGAAACCAGCAGCTGAACAACAGCAGCACATTTAAGCTTGATAAGCTGTTGTTAGAATTTATTTAATATTACTTTCTAAACCAGGATCTTTTTCTACGTAGCTGACGGCTGGTAACTGTGCAGGGGCGGATCTAGCAAAGTTTAGCCAATTGGGGCGATAGGGCATGAACAGGGAAAAGGGGGCACAAAGACATACTTTTCTTTCTTATTCTCATTTAAAATGTCTAGCTTTTAATAATTAATTATCTGAATCTTACACCCAAAGTTTTAATCTGATGTAAAATGTATAGAAGTCCATTACTGTATATAGTAACTATTAAGTCTAATATACCCTAGTAAGCTATAGTACTTTTTCTTTTGGGAAGATACCATCTGTGCAGTCTGCAATTCTGTTGAAGAAAGATGTTGAATCTATTTAATTATTCTTGAAAAATAATTTATTTCTGTGCATTTTTTTTCACACTGCATCAAATTAAAGTTGATTACGTCAATTAAGCATCATGAGGTGGGGGGTGGTTCCCTATTTTTTTTTTTTTTTTTTTTTTTTTTTTTGCTGGGAGTTTGGAACCCTATTAGTTAGGTTGCTTACTCTTTAAAAATACCAGAATAGGGAGGATAGACTAGGTTTAAGTTTATTAGATTGATCAGTTTTGCTGAACTATGAAATATTTTGGGTGCAGTGTATTTTTTGCATACAGGTATAAGAGAATAGTTTTATTTTTTTTAAACTTGAGTTTGAACCTATACAAAATGCAGCAAAATATTAAAAAAACAGTTTTATTTATTAAAAAACACACTATATCGGATTCATATTGGTATCGGCCGATATCCAAATTTATGATATCGGTATCGGACATAAAAAAAAAGTGGTATCGTGCCATCTCTAATATAAACATATACAAAAATTCAAAAGCTACATGCTTGTATAAGATCAACTGTGATAAAATATTTGTCTAATTTAAGAGATTCCTGAATGTTGTTCCACCATTAAGAGACAAAATGGACATGTAGTTTTTTCCACTTCCCACAGGGATATCAATGGATTCCTGTGAAAAATCTAAACTCGTGTTTCAAAGCTATTCATGTGAGCATAAGTAACAAGGTACTTTGTTAAGGATGGCTTGGAGATAAAAGAGAAAACAGACTTGTTCCCTTTGAGTGTTAAGTTTTAGCCATTATACCACTTATTTCAAAATGATGGTTGCTGAAACTGTCCCCAGTAATACTTGAAAGGGAGAACTGTGAGCATGAAGGGGCTTGAGAGTATTGGCAGTTACATAACAGGAGCTGCATCCAAAAACAAATTTGTGGCACTTTCACTCCTCCTTCGTGCAGCAAATGGTCAGGTTTATGGAGCACTAAGTATAATTAGGGTTTGGACTTATCCTGTTCATTTATTTAATAGTTAACTACCAATCTGAGACCGTTTTGACTGCAGCACAATGAATGATTTCCAAGAAAGGCTCTCAGAAAAGTGCGTGTTTGTCTGAACTCGTCACATCTCCCAGATTTTTGCCTCACTTTTGAATGCTGGCATTAAGAAATGGCGTAAATACTTCTAGCTTGTGATATGGTCGAGCTGCAGACTGTATATTTTGTTTCAATTTTAGGATAACCCAACCCTTATTTCCATCATCCATAAATCTACACATTACTAAATTAAATGTTTGTTTCTTTTTCCCTTTAAAACATCAGATAATGCTAAAAATGTCCATTATAATTTGTGTGTTCTAGACAACTTTCCCATTGTTCATTTTTCCTCTTTTTTTACATGACTAATTGTCCAAAATCTAAAAGATTTTTTTTATTCATTTTCATGAAAATTAATGCACCCATTTGAGAAGATTGTACCAGCCGACTTTTGCTCGCCAGTCATTATTTAGTAATCAGAACACTGACTGTCTTTCAAGAAAATGCTAAATACAATGTTGCAGCTCCAGTCAGTAATAAACTTAATAAACTGCAGTCAACATTGTCCCTTTATTGCCCTGTTGACAATAATTCCAGGTTAGAACAAACAGTAGAGTCATTTATAATTCTGAGTGATTTATTACACAGATTTTAATGAATACACATTTATTAAGAGACTGAATGCAAATAATGCAAACTCCTGACATTGGGTAAGAAAATTAACGTCTTATCATTGCTCAAACAATGGTGTGAAGGAAACTTAAGATGTAATCATATCATCCAGTTTAGGCAGAGAAGGCTGATTCAGAGGTCTTTGTGATGACATTTGGCATTTTGTGAAGACGTAATCACTCTAAAAATTCAGACTTAGGCTACATCCACACGTACCCGGGTATTTTTGAAAACGCAGATTTTTCTATGCATTTGCACCTTTCGTCCACACGTAAACTGCGTTTTCGGTCACTGAAAACAGAGATTTTTAAAAACTCCGGCCAGGGTGGATATTTTTGAAAACTCCGTTTTTTCATTTACGTGTGGACGAGAAAAACGGAGATAACACAGCGTCAAAGGTGTGCGCCTTTTTTGACGTCACACTGTGCGCCACGTTATTGTTTCGGTGAAATGAATTTCTACAACACTGTTACTGTTAATTGTACTCTCTGCAGTGTTTAAATGCTTACATATACACACACAGTTACTGTCCCTCCACACAGACGACTCGGTTCTGCTTCTATGCCCCAGCTTTGTTTACTTTTTCCCACCGAGGCTTCTAGACTTCTGATTGGCCAACATTTCTACACGGTTAGGAATATAGCGCCACCTGTTGCTTTGGCATGTTCCTAGCAGCGTTTTCCTTCATTTCTGCGTTTACGTGTGGACAGGATTATTTTTTAAAACGAAAACGGAAAATCTCCGTTTTCAAAAATACCCGTGTACGTGTGGACGTAACCTTAGAGAATCTGGTCCTTAAAATGGGATTTGGCTGTTGTCTGTGTTATCTTTTACTTATCTTTGATGTGTGTTCTTACATGAGAGCAGAAGTGTCCATGATTAAAGGAGTTGTTAATTTGTCGTCTTGTTTCAACTGTCATGTTTACACTTTGCTCCCTCTTGGAGTGCTCTCCCTCTGATCTTCTGTTTACACCAAATTGCTTTCATCTCCCTCTTCTCACCCTCTGATTGACCAGTGATCTAATTAAAGGCTCCTTTTAACCCCCCAGGTTTCAGTGAGGACAGCCTTCTCTCTCTGCTGGATTTCTCCTATTCCTCCACTCTGTGTGTTCGCCGTGAGGATCTACCTGAAGTCATTGCCATGGCCCGCCACCTGGGCATGTGGCTTGCAGTGGAAGCCTGCTCTGCCCTCATTAAAGAGCAGGAACAGCAACTTCATCCAAACTCAGCCTATGCTGGTTCGTGCCGTGAGCGTCATCACCACCAGAGGGAAAGCAAAAGGAAAAGGGTTTTGGGATTAGAGAACAATGTGAACGCCGCCTTCAGTCTAACACTGGATGCATCAGACGAGTCTTTTGAAGGAAGTCCCAGCCGCAATTTACGCAGAATGCCAAAATCCCAAAACGGCCACCCTCTAAGTCCCTCACACAGGATGAAGCTCATGGACTTTAAATCGCCCTCTTCAAAAAAGGCCTCCACACCTCGAAATGCCACATCTACCCCACAGTCACAGAGTTACTCACCCGTATCCCCATCGAACACCCGTCTGCTCCGCTCCACTCCTGGAGCTGCCAAGCAGGTTCAGAGATTGCTGCCAATGTCGGAGACCTCTCAAAAAAACAAAAAATCTCATCCCATCTCCCAGCTTTCCTGCTCATCTAGATTGAGACCTGGCATGGTGTGCAGCCCTGTGAGGGTTAAGCAGGAAGTTGAGGAGGTTGGCGAGGATGAAGAGGATTATGCCAGAGCACAGGAAAAGTACAAGTTGATGAATGTTCTGGGGTTACAAAGGACTTCTCTCCTCCCCAGACCAGAAGATCTTATTGGCTGGAGACAAAAGAAGCGACTAAGAAAGCTGAAGGCCAACAACTATTCACTCACCAAGCGCCGGAAACCCCGTTCACCGTCCCCAGGACTATCATATGGGGATGTGACTCTGGCGTTTCCCCTCTGCAACCCTGTTAACACTCACCTCCTCCATAAGCCTGTGAAGACCAAACCTGCTGCAGCAGCTAGCACAGAGAAGATTACAGCTAAGAGGCCAAAAACCACTCGGAAGCGTGTTCCTCCCAGTGACAGGAGCATGCGAAGTAAAGGGGTGTTACCTGACATGTTCCAGCCTATATCCAGGGTTGCCTTTGGGGGGAGGCAACTGAGACAATCCGTAAGGAAGGGTGACAGTTCCCACCTTCATTCTCAGCAGCCTCTGCGACGTGGCTCGAATAAAAAGCTAGTCAGAAACAAAGTCAGGATCAAATCAGAACCAGCTGAATACGCTCTCTCAGGTCTCCGATTTTCATCAAACAATTACTGCGGCCACACACCCCACAAATCTTTACCTTCACAGAAGATACAGGCTAGAAATAAGGTCGCTGTTGAGACAGTCAGAACACTGCGATACAACAGCAGCCGTCCTGCAGCAAAGGCTAAACTCAGACGGGGCTCCACGAAGGAGGCGAAGAAGGTGAGGTGTAATGCCAGAGAAGAGGGAAGAAAGGTGGGAAGCCAGGGGCTAAGAGGGACCATGGACACTAGACCAAAAGTGAAGGAAAATAAACCTGATGGGCTCCAGTTTTCAGAGCAAGCACCTCCACCGTCCATCTACGACCACCCTCTTTATAAAGTCATCAAAGAGGAACCAGCAGAACCTGTGCCAGTTGGAGCTTTCCCTGATCCTCCCTCACCAGACCTGGGTAAACGCCAGAGCAAGCCCCCCATCAAGTTACTGGACTCTGGCTTTCTGTTTAGCTTCTGCCGGCCAGCAGGGGGGCCCATGTCCGGACTGAAGAAAGAGGAGGAGAGTGTTGATATCTGCTTAACACGCTCTGTGTCACAAGTTGGAGAGAAATTTGAAGCAGAAGAGTTACCCCACAGGACTCTGAGAGCCAGAGGGCCACCCATCCTGCCGGTGGTGAAGAGGGAGAGAGAGGAGAGGAAAGTGACCCAAGTTAAGGGCCGTAGACCCAGGCCCAACCCTCAAAACACTTTACCTCTAGCCAGGTGTGCTAGGTCAAAACCTGCAGGGACCATGCCAAAGGTAAAAATAAATAAATAAATAAAATACCAAGTAGCAAACTATAGTGATGATTATGATCTCATGCTTGCTTTTATATCTAATTTTATAACTGTACAGTCTTTGTTTGAAGCATCGCCTGTGGCGCCTAATCTTTTAAAAGCATTTAATCATTTCTATCTAAAAATGTGAATAAAACTCATTAACTAATAATTTTATTTTATTTTTCTCTAGCAACAAGGTAAGCTCCTCGCTCTGAGCAGTAGGAGCTGTGCCATGCTGGATGCTGTACGTCGGGCACGACTAAAGCAGCTCAGAGGGCCTCGTAGTCAGGCCCCTAAAGTTCCCAAAGCAGCCCACGCCTGTCTGCAGTGCTCAGCGTCCTACAAGGATTGTGATGCCCTAATTATGCATCGCCTTAGGCACATCGAGGGCAAGCACTGGCCATGTCTGGTAAGCACCAAGGAATTCAAATATTAGTTTTTCTGACAACATCATGTTTTAGTACCTGCTCGGCTCACTTAGAACCCCAGATGAGCAGATACTAAAAGAAAAAGTACCGGGTACTATAGCCCAATGGGAAAACACCGAAAACCGTGGCGAACCATGCCAAGTCGATCCGAGTTGGTACTAACAGAAAAGGGGCTTTAGTGACCTTTCACTGCATCTTTGGGACAGTACTACCTTGTGTCTAAGATCTTTTTCTCCTGCTGCTCTGCTCAGGGTGTTAGAAAGCATTGAGGTGATACTATTTTCATGTGGCATTTAGACAAAAACACAAGGTCTGTTACTTCTAGCTTTCTTTCTAATAGGCCAAGCACAGACTTTATTTTTAAACTTGCACTGGTGGCGACTTTGGTCAGAAGATTTAGCGAAGTTTGAGAGACCAGAAGTGTTGTTCTTAAAAACCTTACAACAAACATGAAACCATTCTGTCTGAATGAAACAGGGCTTCATATTAGTTTACTTGACCTCATTTGTAGTTTTAATTGCAAACCAAAAGAAAAATGGATGACTTTATATAGGCTGACAGTAATTTTAGCACCAAATATGCCCATGATGAGAAATTAAATGGTTGGTCAACAGTTTTCTACAGTTTTTGGTTTGAACAGCGTTTTCTTGAACTATAAGGTGAGTCAAAAAGAATCAAAGTAATGGACATGTTCACAAGTGCTCAATTAGGCCTTTACACTAGTACCTACTCAGGTCTGTTCGGCACAGCTCAACACAGCTTTCAGGGTTTTCCATTGGGTCACAGTACCTGGTACTTTTTTTTTTTTTTTTTTTTTTTTAGTACATACTCCTCAGGGGTTCCAAGTGATATGAGGCTATCCAAAATGTGACATCAACAGAGAGCATGCCATGGCTGGCCAGTGCCGTTACTCAATGAGTCATGATAGCATCTCTTTGTGAAAATCAAAACCACCATTTTTCAAACACAGCAACGAGGGAGAGAGCTGCTCAAAGAACAACACTGTGGTCCCAGAGTCTGACAAAAAGCCACAGACCGAGCAGCAGCTATACCATTGCCTCGAAGTCCTCTTTTGTTGTGGTGTTTGTGTTGCGTACAAATGACATCACAGGACTTTTGACTGGGTTGATTTAACGATGGTACTTGATTGTAATTGAAACTGAGTCAAGTTGAGGAGAGTCTAACTCATCCCATACTTCTGAAAGCATGTCTGGAGAAACTGTAGCCGCTGCTGTAATCCTACAAACACGTGAAACTTACAATTCTCCTCTTTATAACAGCGCATGTTTCGATTGTTACCAGTGAACGGCTGCGGAATAAAGGCACTTTGAAATTGGATCATTCTTTTTGTAGCTCAGAGCTATTTCTTTCTCAAATTTGGTGGAAGTGTTATCTAGTCACCAGCAATGCGCACATAAACGTATCAAAAAGGCAGTGGCCAGAATGACTCAGTTGCCATAGGTGTAGTTCTTGTCTAACAAAGTCTTTCCTGCTTTTTGGGTGGCATTGAGGCACTTGGGAGTTTTGTTAAATTGCAGCATCGCAGCTCTTTTCCAGTTATTTCTTTGTTATTAACACTTTCTATTCCCCTCTGCTGCAGCTCTGCAGTAAGACGTTCTTTCGACTAAGGAATGTACGGAATCACATCCGCACCCATGACCCCAAGTTGTATAAATGCCGGAGTTGCATTGCTGCTGGTTCATGAGGAAGCTGGAGGACCTGCTCATGCACTGAGACTAAGGTGAGTGGAAGCGACGCCTTAGAAAACTGAGCTACACATCAGTCAGTCGTCTTTCATAGTGCTGCCTGATGTGATTGATGAGTGGGGAAGATGAATGTTTAGTTGTCCTTTGCTCTTCACACTGCTCGCAGATGGGGAGGGGGGGGGGGCTATCAATACCCTTACAGTTCAGTATGATCATCTGCTCAATACCTGCATTGATTTTTCTTCAGTGTCTCGTCTGTTTCTTAACACTCGTGTTTATTTTCCAGGATGATGGCTGTCTGTGTCTCAACGCCAGGGAACGGGCCAGAGCCAGAGTCACATGATCGATCTGCAGCGTGTACATAATGCATCCACCACACACAAGCACAACGGCCTGTGGAAAGGCATAATTACTCGAGCTTCTAATCATTGCCGTTGCCAATGATTGCTAATGTTATTTAAATAACCAAACCAAGGTTGCTGTTCCTGTTTGCTTTTCCGTACATACAGAAGTTTAAACTTGAACATTACACTCAGGGGGCGGGGAATGTGATGCCACGTTATGAAGTGATTTAACATCACTTTTGTGTACAATATTGAAATATAAAGTGATTGTTATAACTATTACTTCTACTTAATGTCATCTTTATTTTTCTATGTATAGATTACATTTGGAGTGCACTTATATCATAGCTTATGTTGTAAACCTAAGAAGTAGTACTGAAATCGACGGTTTGGAGTTCAGAGCGGGAATACTTGAAGTGGTGCAAGTGCTGAAGGGAATACTTGAAGGTGGAGGTGGGATTTAGGAGTGAGCCTTTCCTTGAGGTGTTTCAGTGGGTCTTTTGTTTTTTGGTGTGAAAACTTTTAAATGACTTCACTAGTCTTTCCCTCCTTTTGTATTGATCTGCTAATCTTCACCTAGTCCCGGAGCCTGTGGTTTGACCCGGGGGGGGGTGTGCTGGGTGTGGTGAAACCACTGCATGTGTATTTCCAGGCCATTTGTAGTCGTCGTCCCCCCCCCCCCACACACCCACACCCCCGTCCCTTCATCTTTTCTAAGGCTGCCACTTTAAAAAAAAAAAGAAAAGGGAAAGTGTCTCGTTTTTAATGTGAATTTCTGAACTAGTAATCAACACAACTGTCATTACAGATGTTTTATTGATTGTTTTCTTCCACTTAAATCCAAGCTAAGACGCTCATCTTGTTCTACTTCAAATTCTACTGAGTAAATGCAATGTGTGCACATACAGAGATGTCTATGTTTCACAGATTGATTTTAGAAATAAATGAGCTGTCTCGCTATCTGTAAAGACTGAATAAATTTTTGCCTTTTGTATCCTTTTATTCCAATTTAAGTATATATATATCTGATATAGTACGCTTTTGTAAGTGACAAAAGATTCAAAACTGTATGCCTGGTACAGTTTCATGCCAAAATCTAAGCAGGAAACTTGACCTTAAAATTCAAGGAGACTTTTTTTGTTGAAGATTTAGTTAGCATCTAGAAAATGGTGTAGCTTTGTGCTTGTCTGTATTTTTGTATAAGGGACATAGTTCCTCATATCTCTCAAGGGAATTCCATTTGCCATTGTTCCACAATAACTCAAAAACAAGGAGAGATTGTGACCATATTTCACATTAGTTGTATAATGAATTTATTACTTTTTGATGCTCACCGGTTACATTTCTTCACTGCATATGACTCTGGACAGAGATTCATCTAACCTGCAACCTAACTGGTTGGCAGAGGCACTCGAACTACAAGGTACTAATTGGAATTTGTCATTTTAGTTTCAGTCCTTTTGGTAAATATTTGGTGATTATAATTAAGGAAGCTCGTGTCCACCACCGAGAAAGATAAAAGATTGCTCTCCAGAAGTCCACATTTCAATTTAAGTACAAAAGTTTCACTTAGAAGTTTGAGTCACTCATTTTAAATTTTGACTTGGCTATAAATAAGTTTCCATATGTAACAGTAGGTGTCACTTTTTAAAAAGAGGAAAAATCCAGGCCCAGCTTTCCTGTCTCACTCTTAAAATTTTCATAATTATTTGGGTTTAAAAAAAATTTTATTTTGATCCTCCTCAGTGTTTCAATCAGAAGATCTGACATTGCACAGTTTTCAGAATGCATATATGCATCGATAACTGATCTTGATTATGTGATAAATTACATTAGTCTGTACTTTTTCACTACTACAGGGAGTGCAGAATTATTAGGCAAATGAGTATTTTGTCCACATCATCCTCTTCATGCATGTTGTCTTACTCCAAGCTGTATAGGCTTGAAAGCCTACTACCAATTAAGCATATTAGGTGATGTGCATCTCTGTAATGAGAAGGGGTGTGGTCTAATGACATCAACACCCTATATCAGGTGTGCATAATTATTAGGCAACGTCCTTTCCTTTGGCAAAATGGGTCAAAAGAAGGACTTGACAGGCTCAGAAAAGTCAAAAATAGTGAGATATCTTGCAGAGGGATGCAGCAGTCTCAAAATTGCAAAGCTTCTGAAGCGTGATCATCGAACAATCAAGCGTTTCATTCAAAATAGTCAACAGGGTCGCAAGAAGCGTGTGGAAAAACCAAGGCGCAAAATAACTGCCCATGAACTGAGAAAAGTCAAGCGTGCAGCTGCCAAGATGCCACTTGCCACCAGTTTGGCCATATTTCAGAGCTGCAACATCACTGGAGTGCCCAAAAGCACAAGGTGTGCAATACTCAGAGACATGGCCAAGGTAAGAAAGGCTGAAAGACGACCACCACTGAACAAGACACACAAGCTGAAACGTCAAGACTGGGCCAAGAAATATCTCAAGACTGGTTTTTCTAAGGTTTTATGGACTGATGAAATGAGAGTGAGTCTTGATGGGCCAGATGGATGGGCCCGTGGCTGGATTGGTAAAGGGCAGAGAGCTCCAGTCCGACTCAGACGCCAGCAAGGTGGAGGTGGAGTACTGGTTTGGGCTGGTATCATCAAAGATGAGCTTGTGGGGCCTTTTCGGGTCGAGGATGGAGTCAAGCTCAACTCCCAGTCCTACTGCCAGTTTCTGGAAGACACCTTCTTCAAGCAGTGGTACAGGAAGAAGTCTGCATCCTTCAAGAAAAACATGATTTTCATGCAGGACAATGCTCCATCACACGCGTCCAAGTACTCCACAGCGTGGCTGGCAAGAAAGGGTATAAAAGAAGAAAAACTAATGACATGGCCTCCTTGTTCACCTGATCTGAACCCCATTGAGAACCTGTGGTCCATCATCAAATGTGAGATTTACAAGGAGGGAAAACAGTACACCTCTCTGAACAGTGTCTGGGAGGCTGTGGTTGCTGCTGCACGCAATGTTGATGGTGAACAGATCAAAACACTGACAGAATCCATGGATGGCAGGCTTTTGAGTGTCCTTGCAAAGAAAGGTGGCTATATTGGTCGCTGATTTGTTTTTGTTTTGTTTTTGAATGTCAGAAATGTATATTTGTGAATGTGGAGATGTTATATTGGTTTCACTGGTAAAAATAAATAATTGAAATGGGTATATATTTGTTTTTTGTTGAGTTGCCTAATAATTATGCACAGTAATAGTCACCTGCACACACAGCTATCCCCCTAAAATAGCTAAAACTAAAAACAAACTAAAAACTACTTTCAAAAACATTCAGCTTTGATATTAATGAGTTTTTTGGGTTCATTGAGAACATGGTTGTTGTTCAATAATAAAATTATTCCTCAAAAATACAACTTGCCTAATAATTCTGCACTCCCTGTATAATGCAAAGTGTAAGTAATTTGACTCTATAGGATTTTTCCTCTGGAAAAAGAAATTTTGAAAAATTTCTTTGTTAAAGCAGCTGAAATGATGTTCTTGTGCATAATGGTGCAGAGGGTGGCCATTCATTATAGATGGATGGATGGATGGATAACAGTTTGCTCAGTGACCTCCTCTCCACCACAGCTTCAAACGTGCCCAAGTTGGACCCAGTTATAGACCCAGCCTTCCTAATCATTTCACACAGTCTACTGCTATCACCAGTTCGGATGCTTCTCCACCAGCAGCGTGTATGTGTGTATATATATATATATATATATATATATATATATACACACACTGAATAATCTCCGAACCTGTCCGTCTTTTTTTGGCATACAACCTCTGTGTTGGTCTGCCAGTTTAGGCTCTTGTAGATGCAGATTCACACATGCTCGTACTCCACCAAGCTCCAACGTAGATCATCTATGCTGCTAAGACAAGAAAATGTGTAAAGCTGTTAGAATTCGAATATTCTCATTAGCAACATCCATTTGAAACACAGTCTACAGACGTGGTTACAACCACAATCTTCTCTGTGGCCTTCCTCTTTTCCTCCTGCCTGGCACCTCCATATTCAGGATCCTTTTGTCCAGCATGTTTACTATACCAAAGCCCTGTCTCTCTAACTTTGTCTCCAAATTGCTCAAACTGAGCCGTCCCGCTCATCCATGATGTAAATCTGAACATCTACAACTCAGCATCCCACAAACAAGAAAAGGCTTAGAGCCGATCCATGGTCTAATTCCAACTCCACCTTGAACCCATCTATCACTTCACTGCTGTCTTGCTGTCCTCATACATGTCCTGCACCACCCTCACATACTTCTCTGCCACTATGGGCTTCCTTCTCCTAAATATTAAGGCTGATTGTTTTTCACATTTCTCAATTCCCAATCTAGCTTGAGTACAGCAGAGGGCACATTTTGAAGCATTTGCACAGGTGTTCCTGAGCAAACCACTGAAACTTGAACTGCCCTGCAGCTGACACGATGTAAGGGGGGGAAAGAGAAATTTTCACTGTAACAATTACATCTGATCAAACCAGACAAAGCACTCTGCATAAAGCATCACGTTTTAGACTTGTCTTTTACTCACAAAACACATTTGCGTGAATCAACAGGATATTTGCTGGAATATTTCACATAAATGCCATGGGAAATAATAATAAGAATATTTTTTAAGTAGAAACTTGGGCGCTTCATTAAAAAAACAGTACCCAAACCCGACACTAGATGGCAGCCTACCCTAGTGGATAACAATGCATGCTCAGTAACAATAAGACTACAATGCAAAATGGTTCCAGCAGAGCTCTGAAAACCTTCAGACATCTCCCAGTGTAGAGGGAAAATAAGAACGGTGTGATTATTTCGTGAAAAGACTTCATAAATATAGCAATTACCTTAATTTTCCTATAACTAATTATTCACACACACACACACACACAATAGGAGAGCATTACAGCGATTCCCGCGAAAACTGCAAATAAGGTTAAAAATTGTGGTTTTGAGTGAGACTCAACACTTTGCAGTTGGGAGTTAATTAAGCAAAGACGCTGAATAAAAGTACGTTGACCCCGCACTTCCATTAGCCTCGGTTCCCGGTGCAGCTTATTATAGTATAAAACTCCTGAGTGGCCTCACACTGCAGCATTATTCGGGGGCTTGGGTGTACTTTTTCAGACTCATAACCAACAGAGCTTACTTAGGTTACCCTTGCTTCACCGCCGACTGCATATGCGGGCTTATGTGAGTTTAGGGAGCCATGGAGAGTACGCCCAGGAACAGCTGACAATTTATGCTAGTGGGGCCCCCACATTCTCAGAGAGAGAGGGGGGAGTGAGGTGGGTAGGTGGGAGAGAAAGAGAGGGAAAGAGAAGAAGCTAGAGGAGGAGAGAGAGGGGGGGGGGAGAAAAGGAGGGGGGACCGAGAGGGCAAGAGGGGTGAGGAGTAAGGATGGTTGGGGCGCGAGAGAGGGGGGAGGAAAAAAAGGCGAAGGAGAGAGGGGGAAAAGGGAGGCTGTCTTGTTTGTAGCTTGTCAGCAATTGCTTGAGACAAGCTTCCCCTCCATGTGTGAAAGCTACTTGGCATGGAATGCTTGGACTGTACCAAGTGCTGGCAGGCTGGAGGGGGGAACAGAGGAACAGACCCGGATTGAGGAGCCAGTGTGTGGCTGAAGTAATCCTTCGGCAGTGTCGGCTCTTTGATGTTGTATCTTTTTGGATGTGTGTATGTGTGTGTGTGTATGAGCGTGTGCTTGGAGAAAGGAGGGAGGGAGTTGTGTGGGTGTGAATGGGGCTGGAGAGAGAGCGTTCTGTATGGATATGCGCTCTCTCTCCCCAGCAGCAACAAAAGAGAGGGAATGCTCCCCCCATCGCCGGCTCTCAAGAGAAAGAAAGAAAAAAAAAAAAGGAAAAGATGATGAAACCTGAAGTGGTCATGCAATGTGATTTGTGTGTGTGTGTGTGTGTGTGTGTTCATATAGGCACACAGACGTTATGTGCGGTTGCATATATGTGTGTGTGTGTGTGCATGTCACCGTGGATAGCTTCTCCAGTTTAATCTGTTTACTAACAATCTGCTTGAATCCTGTTTGTGCTGTTTATGTTTTTGTGTGTTTCGAACATCGTCTGTGAGTGGGTTTGTGCATGCACAATTGTCCCTGTGCCTCTTTCAGTGTGTTATGTGTTTTCTCCCCAGTAGAGGATGTTATTGTCTTAAGATTATGTTGGCGTGTGTATGTGCATGCACTGGGGGTCAACCTCCAGTAGCCTGTTGCTTTCTGCTGCTGACTGCTCTCTCAGCTTCCCATCAGGAGGAATGCAGACTGAGACGAATTCCTGCAGGATTCCTCATCTCTGGCTTCATTATTCCCACTGCCGCTGCTGAACAAACAAACACACACACATACAAAAAGAAGAAGAAGAATACACACAAGCACACACGTTTCTGCTATTTGCTGACCCAAACAGGAATGGGCTATCCCAAAACCGGGAACTGACTCCAGTCTTAATGATGAACCCAAAAAACTTGAACGGCTTTCTCCGCTTTCTTCCTGTACTTTCCTCCTTATCTCTTCTCCCACTTTTCCTTGCTCCTGGGCTTTCTCACATTCTCCTGATTGCATGGTCTGCTGTTGGTAGGCACACCATTTTTGCTTCCATACTCCTTCTTTCTATCTGTATGTGTGTGTGTGTGGAAAAGCAGTAAAGTTTGACAACGTCCAGTCAGCAGCAGAAAGCTACAGAGCTGTGTCCTCCGTGTTACACAAGGAACTGAAAGCTCCTCTCATCACTTCACCCCCACTCATCATCTGTTTCCAGGGCCCATGGTTTAGAAAAAAAGGGGAAAAAAGGAAGAGGCCAAGAAACTGGATGCAATTTTAAACGAATTAGGCCGTGAATAATTTTCATGATGTCAAAATGTATTGGGGTGAAGGCATTTATGTAATTGGAGCACTTGGTTCACTGCAGCTTAAGACAGGAAATTTTTTATTTAGATGGGAGCGCATGCAATCCTTAATGAACACACACACACACAAAATCAGTGGCTTACATGTTTAATTTGTGCACGTATGCACCAGAAAAACACCCACGCAAACACCTGAGTGATGTGGTGAATACACTCGGCTGTGCTGACCTCATTTACATGTCCTCTTGAGGAGGTGTACTGTAAAGGAGGGGACAAGGCAGAAGGAAGCATGGGTTGAGGGGAAAAGGAGAGAAAAAGAAAGAGAAGGAGAGGTCGGGAGGAAAGATGAGGGTGAGGAAACTAAGGCACGAAAGTAGGTGTGTTGAAAGGAGGGAACAGGAAAGGAGAAGAGGAGCAGAGACGAGGGGGGGGAGGAAGAAAAAAGTAAGAGAAGGAAGGTGGCGATGTTAAAAGAAGAAGCACTTTGCCATGTGAATATGTGGCAAAAAGGGGGACAGGAAACACTTGGATTTGAGGAGAGGAAATGATGAAAAGAAGAAGGTGTGAGATGTAAATATAAAGGGTGGGGGGATAGAAGGGGAGGGATCAGGAAATAAGGCAGGGAAAGAGGAAGCAGGTAAGGGCATTTATGGAGGAGTAAAAGATGGGGGGTAAAAGGATAGATGAAAGAGAGGGAAAGTTGAAAGGTAAAGGGGGTGGAGAAATGAATGAAGACTGTGGCCAAGGAAGGCAGGGATGGAGAGAGGGAGGGAGGGAGACTGGGAGAGGAGGGAGGGATAGAGGGAGGGAGCGAAGGGAAAGGGAGGAGGGTTGATCTCTGGGGTTTGAAGCACATTAGTATTCATGGGGAAGAGGAGGCCACAGACAGCAGAGAAACAGAGGGACCAGACTGAGAGCAGCATACCACACACATACACACACACACACATACACACACCCAACATAAACACACTCACACCACATCTAAGCAAGCACCCACACTTCTCTCTGTATACGTGCCTACACACAAACACCGTTTTATGTATTGCATGTTCTTCATTGGTACAGAGGTCCTAGCCACTCCTTGTGCTGATATGCAAACAGTATGCTAAAAGGCAGCAGAGACAACTGCGCTCCATCTATCCTAATATCTGCAGGTTGCGCACATTAACGTGGATACGGGCCCCCGGAAATCCTCCCAGGAGAAGCTTTAGCGGTCGAGGCCTGTGAAACCGCATTCACCCCCGCTGGCCTCGGATCGAATCCCGCCTCAGAAGCATCTCTCCTGTGTTTTCACCACTTTCCCCCTCCCTCCTTCTCGGTCTATGAAAGCAGAAGATACTAGTGGGCCGTGCATGACGTCTGTCTGCCTGTTTTTTCTTATTCTATTAATTTTTTTAAAAAGGAGATCTTAACGGCTACCGTGTACCTACAGACAACGAGAGGAAGTGAAAGCAGTGGAAGTGATTCATTTCACCATGGGAGAGAAGGGCCGGTCTGAGCTCTGGGGAGAAGGTGTAAGACAGAAAAGATTCCTATCGTGTTGGAGGCCACTTGCAAAACACCTCTGATGGTGGCAGGAGGAGAGCAGAGAGAGAGAGGAGGGGAGGAAAAAGTGGCAACACTCTCTGGGTGTTCTATTCTTAGTCTCACTCTCCTCAGACTTTGGATGTATATGTGTGTGTGTGCATGCGCGCATGTGTGGGTGGGCAGGTGGTGTACAGCTGACAGTTGATTTGCTGTGACACCAGACACACTGGCTGCCTTGGACTCCCATGGCCTAGATATCAGAGTCTCCTGGAAGCCCCCTCACACTCTGTTTCACACACACATTCTCTCTCACACACACGCACACACACTTAATCACATCCACACACTCATCTATGTCACTCTCTTTTCTTTCTTTTTCTCTTTGCCCCCCTACTCTCACTCTCTCATAGACCCACATATCACTTTCTGATTGGCAAGCAGGTGGTCTCTACTGAATGTCCTTAAGGGTTTGGGGAGAGGAGTGGGTGGCGGGTGTATGTGTGTGTTGGGGGGGGGGGAGCAGAAACTGGTAAAGAGAACGGCAAGGCAGCAGGCAAGACAAGTGAGAGAAGAAGAGGGGAGCTGGAGATGCGAGGAAGGAGAAATGGTGAGGGGAGGCAAAACAAGAGAGAAACAAATAGAGTGGGAAGCAGGGGGGGAGAAAGAGAGGGAAAGGAGTGATAAAGTGCAGGAGGCTGACAGATAGATAGAAAAGAAATAGAGAGATGGAGTGAGAGGAAAGAAAAGAGTGAGATCCCATCATGTAAACAGACCGAAGCACCGCATAGAGATGGAGGAGGCTGTTGCCATGGCGGCAGAGGCTGCATCCTTTTGTTAAAGATGTCACTCAGGGGGAATCAGGGCTAATGAGGAAGGACTTTGCGCCTGCGCGTGCACGTGTGCGCGCCCGAGTGTTTAGTCAATGTGTATCTGAGCAACACGGTCTGCTGGTATTCTCGGAGCTATAATGGTTTCACTTCAGGAAATAGAAAAAAATAGATAGTGGAAAATGCAGTTGAGAGCAGAGGGATGAGTGGAAAATTAAAAATAGAGGAGAAACGGAGTCAAGCAGGGGTTACACGGTCCGTGCAGAGAAATGTCAATGTCGTTGGTTAGAATGGCGCGAGGCGGTGAATTACAGATGAATGTAACTGTGCGCGTTTGTGTGTCAGACTGAACTCCATTGAGAATTAGGCGAGGGATGTGCGTTTGCGTGTGTGCGTGCGTGTCTGTGTGTGAGTTTTGGTGTGGCACTGTGCTGCGTAGGTGGTTTGTTCTCCGTGCTCTTCATCTCGCCGCAAATTAGTGAAGAATCAAAGGGAAACAGGTTTCATTTAATCCTACCCTCTCTGTCTCTCTCCATCTTCCTTTCTTTTTTCCTCTCTTTCACTCTCTTGTCTCTCTGTCCTCGGCAAACAGCCTTGAGCCTCCCACAGAGTGAATGCAGACATCTGCCTGCACTTTCTCTCTCTTTCTCTCTTTCTGTCTCTCCCTCTTTTCTTTTCTGTCTTAGAACCAATACACAAACACACACATACACGGAGCATTTGTTTCCCTGTCAGCTCCATCATCAAAGAGGGTGAGAGAGGTCTTTGCGCCATTCTTCCATTCTACTCCACTTCCCTCTCCTCACTTCTTTTTCCCCTTCTGTTCCTCTCTACCAGTTCCCCTCCTTTTTTTTTACCCCCCCGATCTTTCTCCCCCCATTTCTTCCTCTGCCTTTATAGACAGGGATAAATAATTTGATCTGGAGGGTTTTGAAATTCCACCACTCTGAGAGGCGTGACGTTAATCTTTTATTATCTGCTCTCTCATTCTTCCTCTCCCTTTCTTTTCCATTCCCTTTTCTCCTTATCTCTCCACCAGACCCTCCCACCCTCCCCTTTTCCCTTACGGTATCCCCCCCCCGCCACCAAGCCTGTCCTTGCAGTATTCTAATGATTCATATTTCACATCCACTGCCTTTTCATTTAGCCTGTCTACACCGCTTCAGGGACAGCTACTCACGATCTTAATTGACTGAGGAGATAGAGAGGCTGGGTAGGTGGCAGAGGTAGACCTGCCATCCAACCCCCCCACCGTATACAAACAAACACACACACACACACACACACACACACACACACACACACACACACACACACACACACACACACACACACACACACACATATATATGTATAAATGTGTGCATGTGTGAAAGTGAATCCAGAGAAAGATTTGTACACATACGCTCCCCAGCATCCTCGCATCAGAACAAAAACACATCAGTGCATGGGCACGCACGCAGATTTGCACACTGTGGTAATTAAGCTGTCGATTTTTCTTAGGGTCAGGGGAGTGACGCAGGAGAGCAGAGCAGAAATGATGATGTGAAGGAAAGGATGCTAAGATGAGGAGAAATGAGAGGACTCACTCCCTCCCTTTCTCACCTCTCTCTCGCTCGCTCTCTCTGCCCCTCTCCTCCTCTCTCTGAATCCCCCACCACCCACCTACCCCCAACCCATCTCTCTGTCTGTCTGTGCCTCTCTTTGATCTCAGCCTCTGTCCCACACTGCATATTAAGATGCCCGGGCCCCTGTTTGGTATTCTGAGGCGGGCACCAAGATGCCAGTCTCCATATCCTCTCCTCGCTTCTCTCTGAAAGAGAGCAAAAACCCCTCTGTCTGTCTCAAGATGCTTATCCCGCTAAATGGGTCTGAAATAGCTGGAGAACAGGGCGGGGGAGCGGTGGTGGCGGCAGGGTAGAGAGAGATGCACAGAAGGGGTGGGGGGTGGTAGTAGGGGGGGCGAGTATTAGACACACCACAGACGGGTGGTTGTGGTGAAGAAAGGGGGTGGAGGGGTGGGAAGGAAAGCGGGGGTAAGGAAAGAGAAGCAGAGTGATGGGGCTGATTTTAGCTGAGAGGATAATTAAACGCTATTATCACAATGGGCCAGTAATACAGGCAGCCTGTACATAGAGAAGCCAGCCCTCCCATGTTTGATTCGCTAAAGGGAGGGAGGAAGGAATGAGGGAGGGAGAGGAGAAGAGAGGAGAGGAGAGGGAAGCACAGATTAATAGGCAGAGGAAGAGCAAGAGAAACAGAGAGAGGAAGACAGTGAGGCACTGAGGGAGAGAGAGGGAGACAGACGGCAAAATAGGCAAACAGAATTAGAACGAGAGAATGAGTGGGAGAGTGTAGTGGTGGGGTGATTGCTCAGTGTTTGGGATTAGCATGACTCTCTCTGTCTCTCTCTCCCCCTCTCACCCCCCTTGCTCTCTTTATATATATGTATCTCCCTCTTTCTTTCTCTCCCTCTCCTTTATAAGCCCTGGGGATGGCACAGCTTTAGTTAAACTGCTCTATTAAACGACGCCTGCTGAGAAAATCAAATTATAACTTCCTTTAATCAGCGAGTATCAGTGGCCCACACAGGAGCAGCCGGCTCTGACAGCACATGGAGAGAGAAAGAGAGAGAGAGAGAGAGAGAAGGAGACTGTGACTGGAGACCTGAGGGAGGCCGATATGAACCTGTCTCCCGTCTGCTTCGGTTCCCATGGCAACAAGATAGAGTGAGGGGGAATATGGGTTGTGGAATGTCTGCATCTATCGTTTCCTCTCGGTAAGCATTCATACACAAAGATAGGAGGGAGAAAGAGAATATGCTCAGTGAGTCAGGGCGTTTGTCTGTTTGGGTGGCGTTTGGAAGCTGGTGCACGCATTCACAACTAATGCCATCCATATCTGCCACCCCTCCATCCCCCCTTGTGACCTGAGCCGTGCTATTAAATAACTGAGTACATTTATGTAGCCAATTAAGAAAAAAACAAAAAAAACGGTGTTCATAATTGATTTGATTTTATGTCCCCTCTTTTTTAAGATACAAAATAGATACAAACATATCAAAGTACATGCTTACATATAACATATGTAAAACCCAGAACTAAGTTTTATTCACAATAAGACTAAGAAAACGTATCAGATGTTTAGACTTAGAAACCATTTACCTTTTGAAGTAAGAAAAAAAAAGAAGGCAAGTTTAATATTTGAACTTTGATGGCAGCATCATGTCACAGAGAAGTTGGGACACGGCCATGTTTACCAACGTGCAGCATCCAAAGTCTGTAAAACTGTGAGAACTGAGCTGAAATATGCAAGGCCTTCCTCCCATGTCACATGGATGGGAGCATGTGTTACTCTAAAACCTGTATCTTTCAGGACTAATGGTGCCTTTCCAAATGTGCATAGGTACACATTGGATAGGTACCAATACCCTACCATACCATCAGGATATGCAGGCTTTTGACCTGAGCACTAAAAACAAGCCCAATTGTCCCTCTCCTGTTTAGTCTAGAGAATTCTGTGCCCATGTTTTCCAAAAAAGACTTTCAACTTTCACTTTGAAAATTAGATTTTGCCGAAAGAAGAACGTGGCGTTTCTGAATCTGAATTTATATACAGCTTCTTCTTTGTATGATGTTCACAGACAGGGGATTCCAGACATGATAATGAGCCTATGCAGTGATTTCTATCACAGAATCATTACTGTTTTGAATGCAGTGCCACTCAAGGGCCCGAAAATCGCCAGCACACAGTATAGATTATGCACCCTGGCGCTTGTGCACAGGGATTCCTCCAAATTCTTGTAATCTTGTGATGTATCGCATACTGTAGATGATGAGATATTCAAAGTCTTCACAGTTTTACTTTGAGTAACAACATCCTGATATTGTTCCACAATATGCCTCTTTGTAGAGGCAGTACTTAACTGGTGTACCCCTGCCAGTCTTTACTTCTGAGAAACTGTCCTTTTTTATACCTAAAAGGGTGTTACTGTTTAGTTTTCCTTTTGTTTTCCCCATCCCAACTTTTGTGAGATGCGTTGCTGTCATCAAATTCAAAATGAGCTAATATTTTTCATAAAAAAATAAACTGTCTTAGTTTTAACATCTGATATTTTGCGAGACTTTCAAATGACTCAATTCTGTTTTTTATTTACATTTTACCTACACTTGTGGTGTTCCTACCTTTTGAGGGTGTGGTATTTATCTAAGACTATTTATGAATTCAACCTGTAAGAGAGAATCTCAAGTTCAGATTAACACATGATTTAATTATGCAACGCACTGTTACGCAGTATTTGCGAACTTCTTGGCTTGTAACCCCTTTTCTTGTTGTCCCATATCACAAAAACAAATTACTTTTCCAATTACACAATTACTTTGTCCTGACAAAGACAGTTCCTGCCTGGATTGTGTTCACAGGCGGCATTCCCTGAGTCACTGAAGCACTTTTTTTTTTTTAATGTCACACCTGTGGTTAGCTTCAAGCATCAAAGGCACTCCCAGTTTCTTTTATATATTAACAACAGTGTTTGTCTCAGGGTTCCAGTCACTTTGCTCTTTTGTGCTAAACCAAACCTGCCCTGCCTTCCTACACTTAATAATGCTTTAGTTACTACAAACAAGTGCAAGGAAAACAGATGAAATATGTTTCCACTGAACTTCTTACAAAATCAACATAGTTATAACGTTGGAACTTGATCAGCATCTTTAGTAACTCTTGGTACATTTAAGTAGTCATCTGGAATCTTTTAGGTCTTGTTTGTGTATATTTGAGTGGAATTGCCTAGCATGTCTTAATCTTGCTTTCTTGATTAACTATACTGGGTTTAACCTTAGCTTAACTTTAACTGGGTTCCTTTGGATCACTAATTGTTTCTACCCTTTAGGACATTTTAAACTTCTAACCAACATCACTGTAAATGAGCTCCAGCCCTCAGTGATATTTTGAATTCCACCCAGCAATGATTTATCCAGCCACCATTTGGATCCAGCCCCCAGCTTCTGAACCTAACTGTCAGCAAAGTATTTACAACAAGCACCTGAAAGATTTTAAATGTGGGATTTGAAATTGGCACTTTACATAAGTATAAGATCTGATCTTCCAGCACAGTCTGAGTTTGTTTCCTTGTCGTCACAGTAAAGGCCTCCGCCATGTAAGCATAATAGACTCGCGCAATCATAAATCTTTCTCGTTAGGAGGCGATGTAATCGCTCTCGCCTCTGATTAGTCATTAACAGTCCAGTTAGTGAAATGGTGAGACGCAGGTGGGTGGGCAACTGCTTACATCTCCGGGGTCTGCCTCGACTCGTTAATGATCAGTTAATTAACATTGTTTCGGTCCTCCAGCTTGTTTACACTAACCTGCCATGGGGAAGAGTTGGAAAACACTGCTGCAGGGGACAGTAAACACAGGGAGGAGGGGGACAGACAGCAGGGCAGAAGGGAGGAAACGAGCTGAAATATGGAAAGTTCGACTCGAAAAAAAATTCTGTCCTCAAGTTCAAGCGGGAAAAGAGCAGAGAGAAATGCAAGAGTGTGTGGAGAGGAGATGCACAGGTGGCAGAAGTGAGGAAAAGAGAACAGACCAAGTGGTAGCATCTCAGCACATCAGCCATCATTAGGGATCCCTAAGGCAGTGCTTGTCTCTGTTACTCATAGCAACACTGCATACCACGATAATAGGCTGACTGATGATTGGTCAGGCTGCCACACTCTGGTAAGTGACCTCACTGCTGTGTGAGTGAGCTCACTGTCTCAGTATTTTGATAAGCCATCCAGTCCTTAGTTTCCTTGGCCTCACAGCCAAACCTGTTAATGAACCAACCCAAATGCAACCAGTTTCTCCTGCTGTCAGCCAACACAGGAGCCCCGCGGATAGGCAAAGCCATTCCCCAACCTCCCGTTCTTCCCACAACCACTGCTCTCTGTCGATCCATTTTACAGATTTGTTAATGTTCTTTGTGTTAATTTGTCACAGTTACTGTCTTCATCCATTAAGTGTAATGCACCTCTGACCGACCACTTCATCCTTTCTGTCTGTGTGTCTCCCCAGCATAAGAGCGTTTATCGAAGCTTTAAATAATGCAGATGGTAATATGATAAGTGAACAGTCAATGTTGGTGTCCTGCTTAAACACACACAGATGATGCATGCACGCCTGTGCATGCAGGCAGATAGCCGTGCACACACAGTGGAATAAATGCGATTCAGTTTTTCCCCTCTTCTATTAAGGTAGCACAGGACGAGATCTGGATTTTCTTCTCCCGCTTCCAAAGCAGTCTGGGTTAGTCATGCCAGAGAGTTGCAGTGTTGGAGGGCCAGAACATCGACCTGAAGAGCTTTGCTAGTGTGCATGTCTAATGCAACCCATTCTGGGAATACTGCCAGTCTACTGTTACTCCACCAGTGGGGTTTATCATACACACTTGCACACCCACATGCTTACACAGTCACACACAGAACCACAGAGAGAGGCAGTGTAGGTGTGTGTTTATGTGTGTGTGTGTGTCTGTGTGTGAGAGAGAGAGACAGAGAGACAGGAAGAGACACAGCTTTGTGGTGTGTCACTGATCTGTGCTAGCATGCATGAACATGTCCGACGTAGCCATGGCTTGCTTGTCAAAAGTCACAAATATGCAGCTCTCATCCCGTGATTTTTGCGTCCCTCTTACAGAATGTTTCTGCACAGTATTCAGAGCCGTAAAAGGCTTCCATCTAGCTGGCACTCCACATCCATGTTTGCTTAATGTGGAGAGGCATATGGTACCTACAGGGAAAGAAGTAAAGAAAGAGCCAACGTAGAAACCAAACAACTACTTCTTATACACACAAAGATATAGTCCATATGAACTGTTTTCAAAAATGGAAGGATTTGATGTTCTCTCCTCTTGTCTGCGATTGATTTTTGTTGGGTTTTGAGGCTTCAGCTTGAGCTTTCGGAAATTCTGATTTTCTACATTTTTAAAATGTAAACAACAGAAAAAATGGTTAGTTATGGTGCACAAAACATCTTTTTGAGCACTGTAAGTTCAGTGTTGGGAAGGTTACTTTTAAAAAGAATACATGCCCCAAAATGTAGTTTGTAACGTATTCCGTTAAGTTACTCAATGTGAGTAACATATTCTGAATACTTTGGATTACTTAATGTGTTGTCAAGCTTTTTACAACTGCATGAATGTAGCAATCACATCCTGCAACTTCTTGTTTCTTTTTCTCTACCAATTGGCTGTTAAGCCCAAATCTCCCTGAATAGACAATATATTTACTGTACACCAACATTAACAGGATGCTTACATTTACAGCCTCTTATTGCGTGTTTTGTTTGGGTTTCCGGCAATGCGTTTAATTATCAAAATTAGTGCGGGGGATAGCCTAACATATGAAACAGGAAATGACTACTGTGTAATCCCTTTATTTCAACTAAGTAACTTTATTTAATTATGACCTATTTAAACAGTTGCTCTAATGAAATACAGTTACTCATATTTTGTATTTTAAATATGTAAGGCCAGTACATGTATTCCGTTACTCCCCAACACTGACAGCAAGTCTGCTGTTACAGTGAGCTGCTATCCCGGTATTTTGATATTTTGAGGCTTTTGAGCAAAGGAGTCCCTGGTGTCAACTCAAATTTAGTGACACGCCACTTACTTTTAAAAGCAGAGTACACGCCCACTTCTAACATGTACATGATACGCTTATACCGTCATGCACAAGAAACAGAGCCCTTCACCCATAAAACATCTTTTGAAGAGGAAAGCTTCCACTTTGCAAGAACATCTTCACTTTGAGAATCTAAATCAGTTTGAGCAAAGAGAGAAAACCAAATGCACACACACGCGCGTGCGCACACAAACACACACACCATAAGGCTAGCTAATAATGTGTGCACTTAAACACCAATTCATTCAATCCCCAGTTGTCTTGATTATACATCTGGGTTAGATTTGAAATGTATCTTGATTAAATATTGAGAAGGACCACTCTCACATCGCTTGTCCTTAATGTTTCACTCTTCCTGTGAGGCTTGTGATAGTCACTCTATGATGAATGTGTATGTGTGTGTGTGAGAGAGCTTTTGTGTGTGTGTGTGTACGCTTTAGCTCAACATAATTTTATCTATCAAGTAGCATCTCTCTATTTTTAATGCCACTAGCTTATCATGAGAACTAGTGAACAACCCCAGGTTAAGAGATAAACGTAGTAATATGTTTGAGAAAAGAACAGTGATTAGATTAGTCTTTTTTTAGTAAATACTAAATTTGCAGAAGTCCACCATCAGTGGTAAAAATCTTCAAATAATTTTAATGTAATGGGCAAAATATGACAAATATCTCTAAATACAGCATTGTGCAAAAGTCTTGAGGTAGAAAAGCTTGTGGTACAGCAAATTACACGAGAATTGGAGTAAAACACTGTAGCAACAGGTCTTATAGAGTGATGAATCCAAATTTTTAACTTTTGGCTCAAGTCATCGTCATCATGTACAGAGGAGATAAGGAGAAAGTGTCTACAGTCATCTGTAAAACAAGAATCCCCAACAGCACTGATATTTCAGCCAGTGGTGTTGGGGATTTGTCAGCATTAATGGAATTACCATCAAAAAGCACCATCAAATTTTGATCCACCGCCCAATATCATCTGGACAGACTAATTGGCTGGGGCTTCATTTTTCAGCATGACAATGATCCCAAGCATACTGTCAATGCAGTAAAATCATACCGGGAGAGAAAAACACTGACAATGATTATGTGTTGAAGATTAAATGCTGTCAAACTAAATAGTGACTTTAAATATTGACTACAAAGAAATTAAAGGTGTTTTAAGACTTACAAATCAACACCCCCACAAAGCCTTTTGGTAAATAGATATATGCACTATACACATATACAGTAACCACCTTCTTGTATCTCTTCTGGCCTCCTCTGTAAGGAAACCCAATTAGAAACACATTTT
This sequence comes from Simochromis diagramma, assembly GCF_900408965.1. Classification (NCBI taxonomy): domain Eukaryota; kingdom Metazoa; phylum Chordata; class Actinopteri; order Cichliformes; family Cichlidae; genus Simochromis; species Simochromis diagramma. Next base: position 1,568,482 of record NW_024387320.1, read on the forward strand.
TCAGATTTGGAGTCATCACTCCATAGGACCTGATGCTACTGGTTTTCAGTCCAGTTCTTGTGTAATTTGGCATACTTGATCCTTTTCCTTAAGAATGGCTTCTCAACAGCCACCCTTCGGCTGAGACTGCATCTTTCAGGTCCTGAGACAGTACTGGATTTTTCCTGTTTCTTAAGGACATGACTTTCAGATACTGTTCATCTGCTGTAATTTTTCTTGGATATTATTTTGTATGTCTGCTGCTTCTTCTGTCGTCTTCCATTTTTCCAGTTTACTCAGATTTTTTAAGGACACACTGAATGCCATGCTGATATATGCCAAGTTTTCAACTAATAACTCTCTGGGAATCACCTTCTTGATGCCAAAAATAATATGCCTATTTTGTGCTAAAGAAATGGGAACAAATTATGTACAAATGTATGTACTTATTTTATGCAACAGGCTTCTAGTAACAAAGTGCCTAAAGATACAATTTGGGTTCTAAAAATGGGTGCGGAAGGAAAGCCAATGTCCCAAAAAAAAAAAGACCTTCAGAAAGCCTGGAGAACTATTGCTCAAGACCACATTTGAAAATTTAAAAAAAATCTGGCTCCTTGGTGGGTAAAAGCTCTATAAATGAGGGGCAATACAAAACTTTTGCACAGCACTGTAAACCTGAAACTAATACTGCACAATTATACAGGTATATGTGTATGTATATGTGTATATCCACACATGAACCCGGATGTTCATGTGCGTGTGTTAATAGGGCAGGATGGGTGTATCTTTACATGAAACTGAAACCCTGCTAACTTTCACATTTTAGGAAACTTACAAAAATGATCAGACACTGCCCCCACCCTCCAGTTTCAGCGCTGGAAAGGTATAGATGGGGAAGGTCTGTGAAACTATCCAACCATGTGACAAGTGCCTCTAATGGAGTGCTGGACTATTAGTTTTCTAAAACCACCGAGTTTAACACTGTGGTATTAAAAGATATTATATGTCCATGCATCTGCTGCAAATTGTATGGATGTTCAAATACATTTCCCCAACAGGATGCAGTCAAAGAAAAGATCCATGCATAATTGGAAGTTTAAGATCCATGTTGTTGGTATTTGTGAACTAAAAGGCTTCACTATGTTGATTTAAAAAAAACCCTGAGTTTCTCAGTATAATATAAATACAGCTGTTTAATATAAATGCACCCATTCATAAAACAAGATTTTTTTTATTTTTTTAACAAATGTAATACTAAACTTCATCAAGGTAAATAGATGATCTAGACCAGTGATGTCTGGGGAAATTGGCTCCACTTACAGTCCACTTTGATCTCTCAGATATTGTAATATAATTAGAAAAATGGTGAAATTTTAACAGTATGTCTCAGTTTTTCTTATATGATAAAGAAGTGCTGCTGTGGTAAACAAAAAGATCTGTTAGCACAACTCTTTGGGCTTAAATGATAAGAAATAAATATGTAAAATTGTAGAAATAGTCCTGGCAGCTCATTGCCCAGACGGTCCTGTAATTATAAAGTGAAAAGGTTTTGTTAATCATCAGACTTTCTCTCTCCCCCTTCTCTCTCGCTCTCTTTTTAACTATGGGCCCACTGTAAAAACCTCAAATTTCCTTAGTAGCTAGTGAAAAAGCAAAACTGTTTCGGTCATTTATTTGCATAATAATTACTTCATTACTTTGGTGTAATATGAATGGTGATGGGGAAAGTCTTTATCATTACCAAAAGCTGTAAAACCTATTAAAATACAGTTAAGAGTCTAAAACGCATGCCCTCCCCCACAATTTCCAAAATCATCCACTGGATTAAATTGCAGTCTTTCCCGGCCGATTCTGGCCCCCGGGCCTTATGTTTGACAATCCTCCTCAAGCATATCAGAGACAGAAACACAAAGCTACGAAATTCCTAAAGCCTTAAGTTCTTCTGTTCACATAGGACAGAGGCAACAAGCTCTTGTTAACTTGTACTCCCCCCCCCCAAAGATGTCTAGACAAAATAGCTGCTGATTGATTTTATATAGATTCGATTAACCGTTTCAGCTGCTGACACCATGTGTCTTTTGTAGAAGGGGTGTATCAACTTTGAATAAAACGAAAACAGAAAGAATGTGCTGTGAAAAAGTTTCAAAAGTTTGATGCTTATCTACCGCGTATGGAAGAGAATTAGGGCCACTGGGGGAAAAGCGGACACGTCTTTTTTTGTGTTTTCCAGAACTCCGACTTTTTTCCCCTCCGAATTCTGATTTTAATCTCAGAATCAGAATTCAGACTTTTTTTTCTCAGATTTGGGGGATTAAAGTCAGAATTCTGACTTTTTTCTCAGGATTGTACGAAAAGAAAAAAAAGACGTGCCCGTTTATTTTTTTCCAGTGGCCCTAATCCTCTTCCGTAACTACGCCTACGCTCTTTCATATAGGGAAGTTCGAGGTAACTACTTTTATAGGAGTTTACTCGGCAAAACAATCCCACGTAAACAGTTTAGTGTGTTTTTCCTTCTTCTCTATTTTCAGATGTCTTCTGTAGTGTTTGCCATATCACATGGAGATGGACAGTGGTCTCTCTCGGCTGTCCGACAGTAACATTCTCACTGGCACACAGACCTGACCTAGAATTGCTACTTAGAATTCGACTAAACCATCTCGCAGTAACGGGGGGGTGGTGGGAAGCGACGACAGGAAATCTTGACTGGGATGTAATGGAGTAGGACCACTGGAAAGCTCCGGCGAATGGGGGGGAGACATATTCCTATTTTGTAATGTTACCGTGAAAATGTTGTGATTTGATAATTGTGCGGTGTAAATTCGTCGCTCAGGAAAAAGGGGAAATTAAGATAGCATTCCAGGTGAGTGTTCCCCTTTTCACATCTAGCTGGAAAGTATCGCTACCACGGCTCGCCTCCTGGCAACGGGCACACGCGGGTCCTCCTCCCGGGGACATCTCACTTGGTATCCGTTCTTCTCTGCCTCTGTCCCCGAAGGCTGGCTAGCAAAACCCACGTAGCGTCTGGCCTGGCAGACAGTGAGCACCCTTTGAACCGTAAATGCCGATTTTTCCAGCGCAACAAAAGCGGATTATTCACGATGTTTTCGGCATGGTGTAAAACCCGCGGAGAAATATTGGTTTTTACCCCATTATACTGGAGGACCGCCCGTGCTTCGTGAAAATGAAAAAAGGATACAATGCAGCATGCATGTTTTGCATTCTTCGGGAGCTCCACACCGTTGGTATTGTATTTTCTTCATTTTAAACGTGTTTGGTATGATTTATAAATCCGAAACGAGATTATAGGCCTCGTCTGCTGATTGTGTCGGCCAGCCCTATCATCTGCCGAGCGATTTAATTGTTACATTGTTAACGGAGCGGGCAGAACTTGAAAATGAACGTTTGTCCAAGGCGGGCCTGAGTACTTTCATTAACAAACGAAGCCGTGGGATGAATATATGCGTGGGTTTTTGTGTGCTTGTGGGCGACGTCGTTGTTCTCGCTCTCAGCCGCCGTCCACTGCCTCCCTCTTCGGGGAAGACTTTGTTTGCGCTGGCCGAGGCTCCATGAATGCGAGTGCTGAAGTCCTCCCTTCCCCCCCAGTTCTCTGGCGAAACAGGAACAACTTCTTTTAGGAAAAAGAAAAAAAAGTTCCTGGAGTTTCAAGCGCCATGGAATTACTTTGTCCGCCAAGAGTTGTCCAGTGAGGCGCTGAGATTTCAGGGGGGAGTCTAATCCCTGTAGTTGCTGCGTGCTTTTACGTTTATTTAGCAGTTTTAGGTTTGTGTAGCTTTGTGTATATTTTAAGGACGACTTCCTCGAGTAGGCCTGTTCGTGGGTAACTTGTGGCATTGTGCTGTGCTACCTTTGGAAAAAGAAAACAAAGAGTTAGACATGGTAACGAATGTGATCACTCTTTTACATTTTACTAATCTTGTTTAACTTCAGGGAGGATAAAAAAAATCCACAGGTCCGACAGTGTGGAAATAAAAGCAGAGTAAAAACACAGTCACCACCTGGGAATTTACTGCTGATGAATAAAGTCTTATATTGTTCTCCCTTACCAAGTGATTTCTTTTGCCTCACTGAACATTTTGAAAGCATTCGTCAGGTTGCTAAATGCAATGTTTTCCCTTGTTTTTTCTGGTTTTTTTCTCCCTTTTTCCTCAAGAGAAGTCTGCAGCTTTTGCACTTTGTAGCAGTCCTTTCTCAGATCAGATGCTGTTAGTTCCTCTGAGTTAGCAGTGAGGAGGGGGAGGTTCAGAGTCTGAGGACAGTTTTGGAGCATACATACCAGTTGCTGAAACTGAACTGCAGACCTTGCTGGGTCTCTTCAATTCAATTGCTAGGCAACACTGCTGTCTGCCATTAATGTGCATCATTGCATAGTCTTGAAGCTGTTTCACATGCATCTTTTTGTTTTTTGTAGAATCACTGCTTCTTTTCATTGGGACTTTGTGTAGTTAAGGATTTTTAAAAAAATGCATTTTTGTCTTTCCACTGTGCTTTTTTGGTGCACAGAAGTGAGGAAGCTCTTAAAAGAGTATCACAGACGCTCTCCTAATCCCTTATGTGCACACAGGTCGATAACTGAAGAATAAATACGTGTCTGGGTTAAAAAACGCGAGCCTACACTGTCACTGTAGCCCCTAATGACCTCAGCTTTGCACTGTTTATGTGTTTGCTACATGTTGGACTTGTGAACACCGGCTACTGAGTGCTTTTTCTTGCCGTTTGCTTGTTTGTGTTTTGCCCGTTGAGCAAAGTCCCTTCCCTCTGTTCCAGGTGTGAATGACTTGTGGCTGTAGGTTGTCGTGAGGTGGCCAGGTTCCTGCACAGCCTCTGTGGCTGACTGGGAGAAGTCGAGTGGAGAGCAGACATCAGTGCCCAGGGGACCTGAAGGCCTGGTTCTCCATATGAGGCCCTGCTGAAAGGGCAGGGGGGCTTCTGAGGTAACCCAACTCAACTCTGGCTCTCTCTTCTTTTATTACACACTTTATCACACAGTTTCTTATACACACACACTCCCCTTGTCCTCTCTAGGGTGACAGAATGCTTGTAAATGGGCTTCCTCCTTGTTTTCATTGCTTAGGAGTAAGTAAAACAAGTAATGGCAGGATTATAAAGCCAGTGTCTGAAGTCACTCCCTGTTTACGATATGGCTAACTGTATTTACAGTGAACAGTTTGTTTTAAGTTTCTGAATTGTCCTTAAAAAAAATCCTCATTGTGTTAAAATGTAGATAGTGGCCCGATGCTTGTCAGAAATAATGGAAAATGACACATGCTTGAAAGTGTCTGAAGTCTACATTTTTCTGCTTACTATCTGGTAGATGACATGGACTCTGTTATACAGGGGTTGCTGAAAAAGCTAAAACAAAGGGGTGATTTTGGACAATCTGTAGCCGTAAGGCCTTTGTGTTCATTATATGTTGGAATAAGAAGAGCTAGAAGCACGAGGCGCATGTTTTTCAGCTCTAATGCTTTTTCCACGCTATAATTGCTGTCAAAAACTCACTGGTGCCATAAACTGATAGCTTAACGCTGCTGTGATGTAACCATAACAAGTCAGGCGCGGGCACTTTGCAACGGCGGTCACTATCTCTTGACATTATCTTTGGAGGTGCCTGCTTTCTGATGACGGAGCCTTGAATTGCGGAGCAGGCAGCCTGTTTGACTGCTGTTGACGCTCAGGGGGTAGCGGCTTGAGAAAAGGACCTCACCGCCGCAGTGCATTGGACTATCAGCGCAGTGTTTGGTCTCGCTCTCTGATCTGCACATGTTGAGGACACAACACGGTCAGGGCGCTCTTCCTGAGAACGCTGTGCGCACTGTTTATTTATCTGCTATCTAATCTGAAGTGTGTTAACCAAAAACCACAGCGAGGTGAAGGACGCGGGGAAATGGATATTGATGTAAAGCGGCAAAGGATTTATTTTTGCCTCTGAGTATTGGACTCTCATGTTTCTGTGCATTTGTTTGCTTCGTGGGTTTTCTAATTAAAACTCACAAGCCTTGTGTTGTGTATGACGTGGAGGGATGTGTTGGAGAGGCAGTTTGTCTCTTTGACTGTGTAACGGGTGGCGGGTAAAGGGGGGGGTCCCCTCCCTTGTCGTATAGTGGATTAGACTATACCCGACTCAGTGTGTTTTTCTACTGCTTTAAAGGTTTATTTCATCTCTGTATGACCTTTTTTATGTGCACTAATGAAAGATCAGTTCATTAAAGACATTCATTCACAGTTCATTAAGAAATTCAGTTAATTTCTTGAATGGCTCTCACGGTTGTAGGATGTCCACAAGGAGAAGGGAAAATAAAGTTTGACGTTTAACTTGTATTACTAACATTATTCTGCCCTTAACTTAGCATTGTAAGATTTTGTGTATTTTTTTTTTTTTTTTTAAAGTCGAGCAGTGTTAAATTTCTACTACAATGCAAGAGACCTGTAATCTAAGTACTTGATATACTGCAGTGTGGCCCTTAAAGGGAATTGAAACACTTCAAAATCACCAAACTCCTATAAAACAGGATTGTCAAGTACTGTGGTGCGCAGTCATATTCATCGTTCCCACCAGAACTGTAGAAATATGATGGTATAATGGGCAGAAATTATAAAATTCTGAACTCATAGAAGATATTTTTATTTAGTTCAACGGATGTAGAAAGCAATTTTTAACACCTCAGATTGTAGAGGATTGCTCAAAACCACTAAAATAAGCTTGCTGCTGCAGGACGTTTCTGAGAGTAGGTGTAAGCGGATGAAGGTTAAAAGAAACTTTTGACTTCTTTGGCTATTGATTTGTATTTTGCTGCTGATATTGCCCGTTCACCCCTCTGGCAATTATAATGGACAGTTGATATATTTTCTCTCTCTCTCTCTTTCAGTAGATATAAATATGGACTTAATGCATTTGATAGGTATCTATGCCTACAGCAACTTTTTTTTTTAATCTCTAGCAACACTGGTTCTCATCCTCGGCATGAAATTGTGAACACAGTTCTTCTACGAGAGTCAGTGTAATTAAAATCAACAATTAGTCGCAATCAGTGGGTTCAGAAGGTGCTATTTGGGGGGGGAAAAAACGTTCGCTTGTATCGGATTGAGCCAGTTGATGAAATCGGTGATGAAGTTTAGGTAGCGGAATTGGCATTTAGAGAGAGAAAGTGGAAAATGATGATCTTCCTGCTGCAAATTGGGTTACACGGCAGAAGCCAGTTAGAACCAGTAACAATAGGAGGTGAAATGGGATAAAATGGAAGACAAATGGGAGACAATAACAGAGTGAAGATACACAGATTGATGGATGGATAATAACGTGATGGTATTAAAACAATACAAAACTTTTATCCTGTTGTAGAAACATGGACATCAGTGCTTTCAGTGGATAAAATTACACACTTCAAATCTGCAAAATCTCTGAATTCTCAATCTGCTACAAACTGTTGTACAAAAGCGAGCGCATCGGTTGTGTGCGTCCTGTTGATCACAGTTGGTCCATCATAAGAAATATTAAGATTAATTACTATAATAATAAAATATAAGGGGTACGGTTAAGGCCTAAATATGTAAATTCACAACATGGAGCCCGTAGTAATAAGTCTTTTCCGCTTTCCTACCAGCTGCAGCTGAATGTATAAATGTGTTTCTCTAATAGCTGCATTTTCACATCGTTTTAGTGTAGGAGGTCACGGACTCGTGTGGATGTGTGGTGGGATTGTTGCCCATACAAGATCCTCGGGGATGTGTCTGGCTGAGTCAGAACGTACCAATCAATCTGCTTTCATGTTTTTTTCGCTGTGATTGACAGTTATGGCACAGACAGGCTGCTTCTTCTACAACGAGGGAAAGGGCGCTCGCAAACAGAGCTGCTTTCAGGTGGAACCTGGGTGGTGGTGGTTGTGGGAGGGGGGTGGGAGCTCTGTGAACTGCATTTACCTCAACTGTGAGCCACCAAGCAGAGGGCCTTTCCTGCTACAAGGCTGACACTTTTTTTGGGTTAGCCTAGCTTACCATATGACCAGGACTGATTTCACACACTTACTCACAGTGGGGCTGACATTACTTAGTCTGTAATCTGCCAGCTGGCCCAGTACAAAGTCAGAGTGATGTCTTGATTGTGAGATAACGGTGTGGTAAATTCACAGCTAGCAGGTGGTCATCCTGTGTCCTGCTTTCTGCATGTTTCATTCAGGCGGCGTTCTCATCAAAAACACTTAAAGTATTTCAAGAAGTGAGAAACGTTTGACTCTGACTACAACCTGTTGTGTGCCACATCTGTGAAAGTGCAACTTTGGACAACATCCCTTTCTGATGACCTGGATAACGTCCAGCGTTTTCATGAGTGAAAAATGGCTTTTACGAATAACAAGGTGGCCACAAGAAGAAAGCATTGTATCGTGATGAAGTTGACTAACTGGGAGTTTTTTATTGTTTCATTTCTTTATCTTTGGTGATCCGATAAGATGCCCAACAGTGTTTGTTTAAACTTTAACACAATTCAGGGAGCTCAGTTTTAATTTGAAATCTCAATTTATTCATCTGCTGTGGTAACTCTTCATCGGTAAGTATTCTTTGACTAAGCGATCACTGTAAATATGAGGAAGATTCTGGTGCTCCAGCCCTTTATTCTCTTTAGTTGAGCTTCTGATAAGTGATAGTTTCAGCGCTTTGTAAAAAAAAAATGCACTGTTTTAAATTAGTTTGTGAGAAATAAACAAAGCTTCATAGAGTTAAATGTTGTTTATATGGCTGAAGTGATTAATCTACATAATGCTTGCCAGGAAATTGTTTTGCAACTAAGTTGATATATTGATGTAAAGCAAACATTAATTTAAGTCCATTTTTAAGCAAAAATACCAACTCTACCAAAGTGTAAGCTTCTCAGTTGAAGAATGATGCTTTTTCATTAATGCTTAGTTTTGACTGTTTTCTAACAGTAACGTCAATAGATAATTTATAGTGAAAAATCACAGAGTTGTGCAGGGGTTAGCTGTGCTGCTTCATAGCAGGAAGGTCCTGGGTTCAAACCCATCGGGCATCTGGGTGGTTTGGAGTTTGCATGTTCTCCCTGTGCTTGTGTAGGCTTTTCCTGGGCTCTCCAGCTTCCTTCCAAAGTTCAAACACGCACATGTAAGGTTAACTGGTGACTCTAAATTGGCTGTTTGAGTGAAGATTAGTGAAAATGTTTGTCTGTTTCTCTCTCTTTGTTAGCCTTGTGATTAACTGGCGATTTGTCCAGGGTGTAACCTGCTTCTCGCCATATGACAGCTGGGAGAGGCTCCAGCCCCCCTACCAGCCTCAAGATGGAAAAATTGAAGAAGATGCATCTGTATTGAAGAAGATGGAAAAATTGTGGTTTATACTGGACTTGAGTCTTATGGTCACTACATTTGAAAAGCTTGCTCAGAATAAAGCCCTCTGCATTAGCGCAGGTATAAGAGGAGAAGAATCCAGAAGAATCAAGCAAATAAATCAGTTTTCCCCTTCAGGAAGTCTTATCTTTTCAAGATACTCGAGAATCTTCCTCTGTGTAATCTGGGAATCTCTGAGCTCCTTTATTTATATAATTGAAATGTCAGTAAGGGCTGTCACGGCTGTACACTTGTGTATAACCTGGCTGTGTGTATATTGGGTTACAGAAATTAAGAGGTGCAAGAAATAGCCCTCTTCTGCTAGTACTTACACGGCTGCATTTGAATCGAATTGACTCGTTTTTTCGGGTTTTCTGTTAGTGATAGCACCTGGTACCATGTACTCTTTTAGTACTTGCTTGGCTGGGGTTCCAAGTGAGCGGAGTTGATCGGAAAATGTAAATTCAGCAGACTGTGTGCCACCGATTGGCCAGTCAGTGGTGTCATGAGAGTGACTCCTTCCCAAAAATTAAAACTGTCATTTTTGAAATCCAGCATCGAGAAAAGTAGCGGCACAAAAATCACGGCCTGAGTAAAAGCCATAGACTGAGCGGATATGCTATCGGCTCGACGTCGTTCATTGTTGTATTGTTTGTGTCACATACAAAGGACATCACAGGACATTTGGATGTGTTGCTAAAACAACCCCACGCACGTTTAGATGATATACAGTTGTAGTAGAAAATGAGTCGAGCTGAGTAGGTACCGCGTACCACCACTTGGGGTGAGGGTAACAGTGATGCATATAAACAAGGGTTCAGACCACACAATGGTCACTGTGTCAGTTTAGATGAATATAGAGTTATGAAATCCTGCCTTTTCGTGATTGAGGAACATGGCAGACTACACGGTGCTACCCAGTCAATCACGCTTGCAGTCTTTCCTGATACTTTATGTTTTCTGTGAAAAGAATCCAAACACACAATGGCAGTTGAAGCAGTATAATACTGGTTGACTAGTGGTCATTTCACAGTTCCACCTAAACTAAAGTGGTAAAATCATTCTTCATCTTCTTTGCCATGCCTGCAGTTGTTCACAGCTGAACTTTTGAGAAAACTCAACAGCTGGCACAGCGCTCTGTACTGATATTGATGAACCACACAGGAAAGACAGAAGTGCTACGAAACACCCAGAAAAATGTCAACATGCTAGTTTTAGTTTTTTTTGAATGTATGTATTATGTGAGAAAAATCAACTGCCTATTTTCATCCTGTGTCACCTAGATTGGGCCGTAATTGGGCACAAGAAGATGCATATCATACCTTCTTAACCCACTAAGAGTCAGACTTTGATTTTAACTAGAATGCACCAAGATCTTTAGATAGATGATTCATGGACTATTCACAATGGAGTAATCTCAATTTAGAGTCACCACTGTTTATATTGTAATCAGATCATTTATAACCAGTAGCAAAAATTAGCTTTTGTTTTGTTGCATATAAACAGTAGTTCCCAAGCAGACAAAATCAGATGTTAGCGCCTTAATTATCTAAATCAGCTAACTTAAAGGTAATCTTTTATTTTTATATTTAGACCGCAACTGTAAGCGCTTTGTTATAGGAGGCAGACAAAGGGGATTTTTCACACGTTGCTGCCTATAATTACAAATGTCATGTGTCTTGGACGTGGCACAAATTACACACACTGGTTTTATTGTATTATAAGCTCATCGCTTCAGATGGGAATCTCAAGAGACCTTCCAATACAGATGCTGATTTGACATGTATTAGGGCCCTTCAGTGAAGATGCACTTCTTTTAGTGCATCTGTATTTGATTTTTTTTTTTTTTTTAACCCGCTGTCGAGTAATTTGAGCCACCTGCTTGTGGTTGTGAGCAAAGGACTTGAATGTGTTGTTTCTTAATCAATTTTAGATCATGAATGTGAGGAACAAAACAACTCTAAGCTTCATTCTGAAAATGTATTTTCTTGAGTTATGTTGGCAGTTAAAAAACATCGCCTTAAATGGTTATTGGTGAATAAATTGCATAAAAAGAAACCAGGCAGGATGCTCAGCATGCATCTGATATCAGGATTAAGAAGCATCACCATTAATGTGAAGATTTCATTTTAAGTTAGTTCACCAGGGGCGTGGCTTTTGCATGGCTTTACATATCACTTATTGCTGCGATTCCATGGTTATATGCAGGGACCTAAAGGAAGCTCAGACAGAAATGCACACGAGCATGCTCTGACTCATGGGAACAGCACATGCCATAAACTTGAAGCAGAGTTCTCAGTGGATCTCCGACATTATTAAGACAGCTAAGTACTGCCTCATGTTGGTATTTGTCTGTGCACCAGTATAGTTATGTGCGTGTATATTGCTCGTGACTGTATATTTAATTAGGCAGGTCTTAGCCAGTGTGTTTAAAATTCCATGGGTATGACACACCAGTGTAAACTGGGGTAATTCAGGGACACAATCTGTCTCATATTCTCTCCAGAGTGCTAATTTTGTTGTACGATAAAAGAACGAAGATAGAACATCTATTATATACTCGTTGTGTGTGTGCGTGTGCTTGTGTGTAGTTTCTCTCTTTAGGAAATACCAGGTCAGTAAAGATGCCTGAGCTTTGTTACGTAGTTTGAAAGGTTGCAAAGCCTGTTTCTTGTGGGCGCTGTGGTTTGTAAAATACAGAAAAGAATGTATGGAAAATATTTTGGGTAAGCACATCTTGAGGTTTTGCATAGTGTGTTGTTATCTTTCCTGCTTAATTTTCTTTTAAAAATGTTGATGCAGTTTGATTAATGAAACGTTTTAACTAATAACAAGTTGCTTGCAAGAAAAGCTTGTTGACCGGTGAGGAACGCAAATTTCTTTTCCTCTTTACCTCAGTGGTCTACATGGCTGCTGAAAGGCCTGGCCGTTGGGATTTCCCACAATGCTTGTAGTCACAGGGAGACGTCCTCCCAGCATGAGCAAGGTTGGAATGTGGCCCGAGTGTGGGAGCGACTGTGCGGATGAAGGAAGGGGAGTCACGGACCAGAGAGCAGGGGAAGGGAGGAAAGAAGGGGTCTGCACAGAGGGCAGCAGAGTTTGTCCTAACTGAGTGCTATTCCTGTGTTAATTCATATCTGAGATAGAAATGAGAGAAATCATTATTTAGAGGGGAAAAATGCGTATGTGCCTTACTGTTTACTGCTCATATTTGCTGCAGTGACTGCTGATTCCAGGAGTGCTCTTGCATTAATTAGCAGTTCTACTGGAGGTCTTCATGGGTTTAAAATTTTGATCCTAAAGGGATCCAGAGGGGATCTGAAAAAATTCATACTCAGTCTTAAACGGACCTTAAGATAATTGGACTAGATCTGAAATGCAGTTGACCTGAACAGACCCAAAGAGAGACCACCAGCAGTTAATTGGCAGGATGATGCACCATCAGCTAACAAGCAGACTTAAAGAGAGGCAGTTTAATTTTTTTTCCTCCCTCTTTTCTTTGCCGGAGTTTTCTTTTGCCTCAATCACTTTGTACTCTGCAGTGTAACACAATGTATTTTGATGTCACAGCTGAAAGCAAATCTACTGGGATACATGTACATTTTAATTGTGGAGTTTGCATGTCGTCCTTGTGACTGCATGGGTTGACTGCAAGGCTACGACCTTCTTAAAAAATGGACAGATTGGTGAACGTAATCATTCAGACATCCAACCCAGAATTAAACTCCTTAGGCCCAGAATAAGGTCTCTCATATTATGGTATATCATGAGTTAGTATGGCTTACTATGCTAAGATGTGCTAGTCATGAAGTAGAATTAATAGAAGGGTGACCAGCTTCTAGGTATAATGGTTAAGAACTGGACCCACATCGATGTTCACAAGCTCACTTCCAGCTCTGGTCGTCTTTCTGCTTTCTCCAGCTAACAGAGTATACTTCAGTAGAAATCTCAGCTACAGTTTGACCTGATTGGTTTGATCCAAATGGACATCGAAGGGTTTTACAACCAGTTTTATTCTCGTATAAATGTTTTCAGTGTGATTTATTGTTCCAAGTCTTATCTGGGATCCAAAAGTTGCGCAGTCTTTGATGTTTCATCTATAAAGTCCAAGATGTGCTGTATTTGATAAGTGAGAAATATTGTCGGATTCTTTTTACCTTGATACCTTTTTAAAAATCTTACTGTCAGGTTTTGATACTAGCAACCCCCTTAATTTGCACTTCCTGTCATAGAAGTACAGGCACGTTCTTGCCAGTTATCCTGTTTTCTTTGTCTCGTATTGAGCACAAAGGTGTGTGTGTGTGTGTGTGTGTGTGTTTGTTTTGTGTGAGTGTGTGAGCAAGGCACAGTCACTTAGCCAGGGATGCAGAGACAGAGGGCAGATGGAAAGAGATGGAAGTGCAGGGTGAAGTGTGTGAGACGGAGATCAGAGCAGGCCAGAGTGCTGAGTGCCAGTCCTGCTGCCGGAGCTGGCCACTACACATGGCACCATTCCCAGGCTACGCCAGCAGATGTGCCACTAGTGAGTCAGCGTGTGTGTGTGTGTGTGTTTGCCTACTTGCACTCGACTGGGAGACAGACACCCACCCGCACTCTCTGTGAAGACAATGGCTTGTGTAATGACTACCGTATCACACCCCTTTCCCATCCTCCTGTTTTCGTTGCCACTTCCATCACTGTGATGGATACGGTGAGGCTTCTGTCACCACGATATGATATGACACAGTGTGACATTACACACATGTCGCCTCCCAGGGGATGGTGGGCCTGGTCTGCAGACCAGAGGGAGAACATGTGTTGTGGATGGTTTGAATTGGGAAGGCTGTTATGCAGGACCAGTAGGAAAGCTAATATTGGAAGTAATGGCGGGAGCTGAGGAAAAAAAAAGGAGAAAGATGGAGGTGTGTAAATATTGGACTCTGGGAGCAGTCAACAATTTGGAAAATACAGAAGACTTTAAGTTTCTTGTAACAACTTGATTTCAGTTGAAAGGAAGCCTGGTCATACTTGTGCGTGCGTCCTTGAGCCTCTCACAGTGCATGCATAATGTCAAATGTTAGTCTAGTCGCGTCACAGCTCTATCTTTAGTGACATTCGGGATTCTTTGCATTCTGTGTTCGCTAAGTGTAAATAATGAGCACAACGCAGGGTGTGGCATGCTGGCAGAGTCCTTTCAGGAAGTCACCTGAACAGGTGAGCATGCAGGTGTTTCCTACACTGTGGTATTGTTAATGTCCAACAGATATCTTTATCTTACTTTCATTTTTTATCTTACTGTTTTCTTTTTTTGTTTTTTTTGTCTCACTTCTTCAAGACAGGTATGTGAAGGTAGTAGCTGAAAGTAGCTGTAATGTTTGTGCAGGTTGTGCTGTTTATTACCTGAGCTAAAGCTGCATGACAACATCATTGTCATCATTTTAGATTTGCATTAAACTTTACATAACTTTACATTAAACTAAAATGCTAGTATTTTAGCGGTGGCAGCTTCATAATGAAGTAGAATTGCAAATGACAAGTTTAATGTATAAATAATAAAACTCATTGTCCTTGAGTTCAACAGATTGGCAAGTTTTGCTTGCTGTAACTCAGTATTTCTGTTTAAGTGACATTACAGCCACTATTCTTACTTTGTGGCCCTGCTGTCTTACTACTCACTACATACTCATGCTTAGAACCTTATAAAAACTCAATTCAAATCACAAATAGAGCAAACGGATATAGAAGATTTACCTGTCCTTCAAGAAGCTAAGATGCAATTTAAGGTATAGTACAGCGCATGTAGATTGGAAAACCATAAAAAAATAACTAAAGCAAAAAGTAATATAGTCAGTGAGAGCAGCCATCATAAATTTTATAGTCCAGTCTAACATTTCAAGCCCATGTTGATAAACACACAGTAGCAGTATCTGACACAGACACCACTGTGTTATGCTTTGTTCCCATTATACACACAGTACACTGACAAAGTTAAAGGACTGACTCAGAGAGCTTTTGTAAAAGTACAGAAATTCAGTGCTGATATCCTGTAATCACCACCTGTGGCTTACTTTGACAAAGGGGCGATCGTGGCTCAAGAGTTGCCAGTTCGTCTTGTAATCGGAAGGTTGTCGGTTCGAGCCCCAGCTCTGACAGTCTCGGTCGTTGTGTCCTTGGTGTGTGTTTAGTTAGTTTGTTTGTTTGCTTGTTTTAATCAATTTTAAATCATGCTTTTTATTTGTTTTTGTTTCTAATGTCTCTGTAAAGCACTTTGAATCACCTTGTTGTTGAATTGTGCTATACAAATAAATTTGCCTTGCCTTGCCTTGCCTTGGGCAAGACACTTCACCCGTTGCCTACTGGTGGTGGTCAGAGGGCCCGGTGGCGCCAGTGTCCGGCAGCCTCGCCTCTGTCAGTGCGCCTATAATGTAGCTATAATGTAGCTTGCCATCACCAGTGTGTGAATGGGTGAATGACTGAATGTAGTGTAAAACGCTTTGGGGTCCATAGGGACTAAGTAAAGCGCTATACAAATACAAGCCATTTACCATTTACCAAAGTTATCCAGATTTTCACTACATATTTAACTCCTAAGGGAAGAAATCAAACATAGTTTGAACATTTGGAAGGTTTAAAATGTGTTTTCATTAGAAAAGGGCATATTTTGGCATAAGGCACATCCTTATTTCACCACTCTGTCAGATTAAAGAAAAATCATTTTGTTGCATATAAGCTTTTATTCATGTGACCATTTCACTAAATTGAAGTGTGTGTGTGTATAAGCTGTTGTGATGAGATGTAGAGCCTTGTTTTTTTGTTTTGTTTTGTTTTTCCTGCACTGAGTTGGCTGCTGCTTTTTCAGATTGTACAGTTGGTTGCTGATGGCCATGTGTTTTATATATTCTTACAGAAAACTGTGAGAAGAGGTGGAAATAATGCTTTTTGATATTTCCCCTAAACAAATAATGGGCAAAAGCAATTCTTGAGATGGAGGGTGAACAGACGGAGAGTGGGTAGGGAAGCTAGAGTGAGAAAGAGGGAGCAATACTCCATTGTGACTGAACTGCAAAATGGGATTTGCATAAATAAGGCTGAAACATCAGCAGGCCCTTTTACAGCCACCAGCAGGGCTGAGATGAGGGAAGAGAGATGGCGTGAGTGTGTGTGTGTGTGTGTGTGTGTGTGTTGTTTTTTTTCTTTTTTTAAATAAATCTTTGTTGTGTTTAAAATTTTCAGCCAGTGGACTATGTTGACAGCAAGGTCAGGGTTCCTTTCTTCTCGCTGATCCCACACCTTACCAGCGGAGTATACCAGTAGATACTGCATTGCTATAAAGCCTCCCACTCCCCTTCAGAGGAATTTGGGTGACGTAGATTGGAAGGGTCTACTCTCTAAGCAGGCAGCATACGATGACTGTTACATAAGCATGAAAATAAAATAGTCTTCCAGTGCCACCCGCATCGGAAAGCCCAAATCTAATTGAATTGAACTATTTTCTGCCCCCTTCATATTTATATCACAGGCAAAAAGCTCATTTTTGGAGCGTCATTATGCTGTTTTCCCATTAACTTGCATGAACTGCATCATCTCGTGTTTGCCGTGATAGACAGTTCAGCATCTTTACTGGAGGTGGAGGAAGTGAATTCTCTGCGATTACCTCTATGATGCTTTCTTGTTTAAATGTGTGTGTGTGAGACATGCTGGAACGTACACACCTGATGTGTGTGTGTGTGTGTGTGTCCGTGTATTCCTTATGACAATCATGTCAGCAAGCTTTCCAATTAGTGTCTTGTTAGCGTGCGATTGGAAAGAACAGATGATTGACAGTTCCTGCTGTTTGCTTCCATGTACGCGCACAGACTTGCATCACACGCATATGCTTGTTATTGGGGTTTAGATTTAGATGAAGCCCCTCCAGGCTTTACATGCAAGTTGGAGTTGAATGAAGTAGAAGACTGGTTCTTTGATATATTATAAACTATATCTACTAATGCAAACGAAATATATATATATATTTTAAGTGATTTTATTTTATTTTATTTTTTCTTGCTCTTCTCTCAAGGCTCTCCTCCTTTAGTATTGCTCCATAGTGAAGGAGTCAGTCAAGGCCAAGTACTGCCTGATCCCACCAGGTCTGAACATTTTTAACTTGGGCTGGACACCTTATCCTAAAGGGTTCACTGAGCTTTAAGCAAAGTGCTTGTGATGGTTGAAAAGAGTTCAGTATACATCCCTCAGCACCTTGTGAAGAGGGAATAGAGGAGCCTAACTTTCCCTAGCTGGCAATCATGCCCAGTTTGTGCAAAGTAAATGGTGTTTTTAAATGTCAGTCAGCTTTTTTTTTTTCTGACGTTCATTGCTTTTTTTTAATGTACAGATGAAATGGTACACCCTCTAAAAGTCCTAGTTGTTACTGGTGTCCTAAACATTTTACCTGTTTAAAAACACCAACAATCACAATCAGATGCCACTTTAGGAGTAGCCTTTATTAATATCTCATTAGGTTTTGTAGTGTACATTTAAATTTTTTAGGAGCAGGAAGGTTCATCCAATTAGATTTCTCTTGGAGACAGACGTTAAATTCAGTTTACATTGTTAAAGTGAAGGGGAACCCTGGGCATTAAAGTTTTTGTGGCCGGTACACAGTAGCCGATAGCATCTGATATAGTGTCATCGTTAGACTCCGCTCTAGGACAAGCTCCAATTATAGAAACAAGACGTTAACAGCAGAACCTGTTTTCTGCGTGCCTGTTCAGCTGGTAGTGTGTAATTATTCAGACACAAAGTTTAACTGAACTTTTGAATATGGGGACTGTCGCGTTAACAGAAGCTCTTGTTTCTGATTTATGCTGTATATCACAGCTGCAGAATTACACGTGCTTCAATATAAAATGCGTAAAAGAAGTTGCCTTTCGTTACATTTTTAATAATGAGCCTAGCATTTCTCTGAAGTGTCTCCACTACAGTATGTTTTTTACATTTAAAGGTTAATCTAGTCAGTTTAATTTGGTTCTACAAGCCGCCTCTGTTTCTGTTGAGAAGCCAGCGTCTGCCTGTGTGCAGTAATCTGTGCTCCTGACTGCTGTAAATCACTTCTTCTTCTGTGACCAGTGAGAGATGAGTGTTGCTGCTGTAGCAGGAGTCGGTGTATTTGTCTGCTTCCCAGTGCTGCCACCATCCCCCCATACAAGTAGAAAAGGGGGCGACACAACCCCCAAACACCATTCCACCTCCCTCTCCCCAGGGGGACTCTGGAGCCAGTTACAATGCTGAGTGTTTTGGAAGAGCTCCTAAATATTTTCAGGATGACAATGTAATCTCACTGACTGGGCTGCTCTCTTGAACAGGATTCTCGTGCAGTTCTCGCTCTCACTCACCAACACACACAAAAGACAGTGATTGGTGTGAGTCACAGTACCAGCTCGACAGCTCTACCACATGTGCCAAAGATAAAGAAAGTATCAATGACTAACCTAACTGGTGGCTTTTTTTATTTTTTTTATTGTAAAATCATTATATGTAAATCAACAGATTTCTTTTTTCCAGATAAATATTGGTGCTCTCTGGTGGACAAACTAAGCAGTGGTGGCAGCGTTTGGGCTGTGACTTAGTTTTTATCAGTTAATATTGAACCAGACTCAATATCAGCTTATAGTGGATCATTTATATTATCAAGCACCTTGAGATGATTAATCTTGCATATTGATGATGTATAAATTGAATCAAATTATAGAGTTAGTGGAGGGAAAGACTGATGTTTTGTGTCTGCTGTTTTTTACAGTCTTTGTTCTGTCAGCTGTTTAAGTTGGTCAGTTGTTTTAACTAACACATGTTGAACAATGAGGATTGAAATTATGTACGTACTTCCAGAGTTCACAACAGATTTAGACTGTACTTGCAGGGGTGTTTGTAGGAACACCCATGAGCTTCCAAAGACAGTGTATGCACAATTTCTTAAACAAATTATTAGATTATTTATTTTGTAACTTTTTCCTGCAAATACAATTGTGAAGTATTTGGTGATTATTACCGGATCATTATAATCCGCCGTCTCTTTAATGAGTCTCTTATCCTTCACCATTTTGGACTGCAGCTGGATGTGGTAGACTTTGTCTGCTCCGAAGCACTCGATACAAACACATGAACCGGTTCTCCCCCAGTCGGTAGACCTTGAGGACACAGCAGATCTATAGAGTTGAAGAAGATTATCATTACCAGCTGCAGTCTAAGGGCTCTAAGGCGCTTCTGCGGTGGTATTGCAGACAGACAGCTTTGTGGATGGCTGTATACATGTTGTAGCTGTTTACTGTCACTAGGGGGCGACGCCACAAACAACTGATCTGTGGGCTACTTTTACTTGCTTGTGCTTGTGCTTGGTCCATCACTTGTGGACAAAAGCAGGTTTATAACTTACAAATTGCTGAAGTGAAACCAAGTGTTCAAAATAAAGAAAAGCGTCCACTGCAGCTTCTCATGCTGCTCCTGTTTGTGGCCCACTCTTCAAGGCGTCAGGGTTCAGGTTATGCATACACTCATCCACGTCGAGCTATGTGCTTTTGTTTTTTGTTTTTTTTTGTTTTTTTTTTGAGGACTTTTGACGTTGGAGTTGGTTGCCTACGGAGAGCCTCTCTGCAGGCAAATACCTATGCAAACAGACACAACGTCTACCATAAATTAAGTATAAGACGGCGCATGTAATTTGTCCATTTGCAGGATGCGATAATCTTGGAAAGCAGCTGAATGATGTTGAAAGCTGTCATAGTAGAAACCAGGCTGTTGATCTGCTGGCAAGCGGGTTAGTGGTGTCTGAATTTTAAAAATAAAAGCAAAGGGTATTGTCCATTCGTTGTGGATGGCATCATTCTCTCAGATGGATATGGAATAAAGCTAAAGCCAGTCTCTAAATGTATTTGGGCGGGTCTTAACATACCTGGGCGGCCTGCCCATATAAAGTCTGTGTGTGAAGCACTGAGTGTGTTGAGGGCGAAAAAAAAAAAGCACTATAAGCAGACATTTCAGACACTGGGGGAAAAACAAACATGCTGAGGTTACAATTAACAATGACTGAAGTCTGTGTAAGTCGTCAGGTAATGAATTTGACCTACGATTTTCTTACTGAATAATGTCAGAATTACTTTATTAAGCCCTGTTTTGCCCAAAGCAACTTTAAAAGAGGGGGAAAAATAACTTTTCCATCTTTCACTCATAGACAGGAAGATTGATAATAAGAAGACTTTGGGTAGAGTGTCGCTTTGAACTCTCTTGAGACGGCGTCTGCCTTTTCCAGTTTTGTTAACGGTCCTTTTTCTCCTTCTTTTCTCTCAACAGTGTGCCCAAGGGCCGTTGAAAGCCCCCTTGGGGGAATTTCATAAATACACACTGAACAAGAACAAGAGAAGCCTTCTGGACTATTGTTATTTTTTTCCACACTTTTCCCACACACACACATACACTTACACACACACACATACACGCACACCCACACAGACAAGGACGTAGAGAGAATGTTGGAGGTCCAAGAGGAGAGGCCAGCGGCGGCAGGTACAGCAGCGACACATTTCAGCAAGAGGGAACGAGGAAAGAAAGAGAGAGAAGAGGCCAAGGACGGTCGGGGAAACCTGTCGAACATTGGGAATCCTGTTCCTGGCTCCAGGAACGTGCGTGCAAAAGCGCCGCTCACACACACAGGCAGTCCTCACCAGCTCATCACTCCACCCTGTTCTGTAGTCTTGGGAGCTCCATCAATGAACTCCAATAGGCTAAAGAACTCCCCGTCCACCAACACACAAAGGTGAGTGGATTCATACAATACCTGTGGATATTGCCCTGTGATACTTCCTTTCTAATAATGATCAGCTATTTTGTGGGTGTAACTGAAATCTAGGTTATACTGGCTATATATTAAAGCTATGGATTAAAATAATGTTTAATCCAGACTGTTTATGATGGACAGCAAAGCATTTTTAACTGCATGAAAATCTTTGGAAGTACATGGAAATAAAACTTTTTAAAGGGTTGTTTGAAAAACTACTACCCTTTTTTTCTTCTTTTTTTTGTTAAGACAACCTTCCTAGACAATTTGGTGGACTATTAATGATGACTAAACCACTTAAGCTTGTTATTTAGCTTCAATAACATGTAATCAAACTTTACTGAGGAAACATCTGTCCACGGCAAATCTTTTTTTTTTTTTTTTACGTAATTGGAAAAAAGGAAGAAGAAGAAAAAAAGCCAAGGTCATTAACAACAGTTAAGAACAAGGGGCAAATTGAAAAGCTCTGCCTGTTTTTCCAGCTTAGATTTAGTTGAAATAAGAAATATTAACTTTAAAAATCAGCAAGACCGAGGCCACATTAAGGCGGCCTTTTTGCTCATATGTACTGTACTTTCTAGAGAGCTGTCGTTCTAGTATTTGAATGTAAGAAATAAACATATTTGTGCTGTCAAATCTGTTTACGCTGCTTACAATCAGCATGTCGTTTAAACCCTTATAGCCATCAAGAATGGGGCAGCTCTTTTGCTAACTGATGCATGTGGGCACAGAGTTCAGTTCAATTTCAGTTCACTTCTGGTTTATTTAAAGACCCTACAGTACTCAGAAAACTCCAACGATTAGATGATCCAGTATGAGCAAGCATGTTGTGACAGTGGGAAAGAAAAACTCCTTTTGAACAGGAAGAAACCTTTGGTAGAACCAGGCTACACGAGGCACAACTGTCTGCCACGACTATTTGGGGGAATGAAAGCAAAGTGAAGAGAAAAACGGGAGCACAGGGAGACAGGACAGTTATTTCTTTTTCTATTCCAGCTCCTAAACCTGGTAGGAAGACCTAGTTTAAAATGGTGTCTCTACTCTAGTTTGGCTAAAAAATCTAGCCATAGTTAGAAGTTACTCTTAAGTAATCTTTTTGCATGGACATCATTTACTTTTCTGTAGCAGCAGGCAGAGAATGCGTTTGGATAGCTGTTAACACAGAAACTAGGCCCTATCTAGACACTTTTGGCTGATTACTTTAACTTAATTACCTCTGTCTGCTTGCACTTCACCAGTGGCTGTGGCTTAATGATTGTAATGTTACTTTTTCCTACACACTCGACAGACGGAGTCACTCAGTCCCTGCAAGGACCCTGAGGCACACACGTTACCTACAGGGCCTTCTTCTTAAAGAGGAAGGCTCGGCCGTTTATAAAGTCATCTCACTTGCACATCTAAAATTAAAAAACAAAAAAGTAAAATAAAATAAAAACAATAAATAAAATAAAGCTAACATGTTATCCTTATGCTTTTTAAGGTTATTACTACTCTGGTATTTTCATTTCTCTTTACTGAATTGAACTTACTCTCTTGATGTCTTTAATTGTAGCGGTATTGTGAAGTGAGGCTTGTAAGCAAGTATGTCTACACGATACCTGATAAATCTATAAGAGTTGCATGTTGGCAAGGTCAAGAAGGTGGTACAAACCTGAACAATTTGCTTTACTTGTATGGTGTGGAAATTAGGTGTTGGTCAGGTGTAATGCTAATGTAGAATCATTTTTTGTGAATTATTAGTTTAAGGTTTTGATGCGTGATCCAGAGCTCTTCCAGGGTCAGGGAGTACACTGGGCTTGGAAGTTTTCCCTGCTGACTCATGGTTCTGGAGCCTCTGGAAATGACTGCACGGACTGCCAAACTTATGGCTTTGCCTTCTTGTTGTGCTGGCTGTGTGTCTCTCTACATACGTACAGTGTGCAGAGCTGTGGCTGAACCTTTTGGACATGTTGGCATATGTTTTATGCTACTTGTACAAATGTGTGTACATGTACGCGTGTGTGTGTGCGTGTGCGTGCGTGTGTGTGTGTGTGTGTATGAGGAAGAAAGAAAGATATTAGGGTGTGGTATGGAAGTTCTCTGCCAGTTGGATGTTTCCTGCTTGCCTGAACTGAACTGCTCTCAGAGCCGGTTAGCAGCAGTCATTTGTAGGTGCCCTGTCTCTTTGCAGATGAGATCTGTGTGCACTGAATTCCCCATACCGGTAACTTAATCTTGCGTTCACAGACATCTATGCCAACTGTTGGTTGTCAAACTGATGCTGTGTTTAGCAGTTGCAAGTTGATTTTTTTATTTTTTTTGTTGGGGGGGGGTGTGTAAGGACTAAAAGAACACAAGAAAGTTCACATTTTCCTTTGGTTTTCTCTCTGCCACCCCTCTTGGGTACCATATCAGAGGGGAAAAAGGCACATGTTATAACTAGGTGTCGTGGGATTAAAGACCCTATGGATGGCGAGGTGCCTCCGCATTTATCTGTGATTTACCTGGTTCATTCTTGATTCCAGAAAATGATTATTAGATAAGCCTGCTAAAATGCCCCTGGCCTTTTGTTGTATCCAAAATATCTGATGTTTTTCACAGATTTCAAGGCAAAGTAGCTGTTTTAGTTCATGGCGTAAATGTATCCTTATCTATTCATTGTTTTTCAGCCCTAAACCTAAGACGGAGGCCATGGTACGATCACCTCCTGTCGTGTCTCCCTCCACTGCCGCCCAGAGTGACTCTAAAATGCCCAATCAGGGCAAACCAGGGAGTACGGGCAGCCAATCACAGCCCTCACCCTGTGACCCCAAGACCAAAGGGGCTCAAAATGTTGCAGGTGGAGTGGGGCTTAAAAACGGCCAGAGCCTAAGCTCCGGCCCAAGCTCCAAGGTGAAATCCAAAAGGAGCATGAACAACTCTGCAGAGTCATCCGAACAACCAGAGAGTGGTACGCCTACCAGTGAGGAAACAGGTAAGAATCACCATAGCCAGTACAGTATTATCAAATCATCTGCTGTGTTGTTTGCTAATACTACACACTCTGCCAAGAGAATACAAATTGGACATCTTGAAAGATGTACTTTGCAGTCCCTCATTGCCAGTCACACTGATAAACCTAAGGCCACTGATGGCTTTGTGTGTGCGTGTGTGCGTACAGATAGTAGCAGGGCGAAGAGGATATGTGTTACGGAGAGGAGGGCGCCGTACAGTGGAGCTGACTGGTACTCTGGGGGAGAAAGTGACGAAGATAACAGAGGATTCTTCAGTAAGTGTATTAACATGTCCATTCAAGCATATATAATATTCCCTCCATTAATCAACTTGACTTGACAGCGGTTTTCAGTAGAACTACATTTCCCATAAGTCTGTGCTTAAAGTCGTGGGTAATACCCTGTTCTCTCCCCGCAGACTCAAACTCCAGCGATGTGAATCCCCAGGACACTGTCACACATTCTACCTCCAATGCCGGACTCAGTCGCTCCTCAACGCCCTCCCACAATACACTGGGAGGCCAAGTCTCCACAACAGAGCCTGCTAGTGGCCAGAAACAAGGCTCAAAATTTGTTTATGTCTTCAGCACAGGGATAGCTAACAAGTAAGGAAGCCAGAAGTTACCTTTTCGATTACTTCGTATTTGTCATATATTTTTTGGCTTAGAAATAGAATATTCCTGTTTAATTGTTGGTGTTCACAGTTGGTTTATCTAGCCAAGTTTTAAATATTAATGAGTTTATAGAAAGTAAAACATTTTTTCTTTTACATAATAAAAACCTACATCTGCAGCAACACGATTAAAATAGAATTGCTAACAGTGATATTTTCATTGAGTGTATCTTTGTGCTTCTGTCATCAGTGACTGTTAAAGCTGTTTGTAAATGTGGGACTAAGGTACTTGGCTTCCTCGCCTGTCCTTCACCCAGCTTTTTCAATTATAGCCTAAATATTTTGTGTGTATCTGCACAAGCACGTGTGTTTTTCAGTGGGAGTACATGCTTGGCTTAGATTACCACTCTCTTTTGGGAGTTGGAGATCAAATATGTGGATGCCCAGTAGAAGGTGTGCACGTGTAATACTTTTCTTAGTCTGCTGACCTTGGCATTACCTTCATGGTCGCATCTAAGACTCATTCATGTGGCTCACTGTCTCACACACTCACACTCACTATTGTGTCTGATGACTGATATCTAACCGTCTGCCTCCTTGTCCTCAGGGCAGCTGAAGAGGTTATTAGTGGCCGTATAGAAAACATCATTGTCTTCCACATTACAAACATCTCCAACAACAGGGACATAGCTCACCTCCTCTTGGTAAATACTCATTTCATAGTAAATAAATACTAACATATATACATGGCATATATGAAATTTTATATATATATGAACATGATTATGTTGACACTGCTACATCTCAATCCCGTTTCTCTTTCTCTGTGTTAAAGAACAATGCAGCAAACGACTCCAATCCTCCCCAACAGCCTCCGTCCCACACCCAAGATCAGAGCCACCAGCCTGGATCCAACCCGTCCTTACCTGGCACGTCAGAGCCAGCCCCACCACAGCCTTCAAATCAAGGGAGCCAATCTGGTGTTCTTCCGCAGGAAGGCTCATCCTCTACAGGCATGGAATCCAAAAATATTCCCAGCAGCAGCCCCAGTAACACTACAGCCCCAGTTGACCAGGTCCCTGCAACCCAACCAGAGGCTGGCCTCAATCCCCCAACATCAGGTGAAAGTGGACAGGGTGGAGGAACTGGTGGAACAGGTCTGACACCCCAACAGCAGCAGCAACACCAGCAGCTAACCCAGGAGCTGTTGAACATGGAGGTGAACACAGAGGGTCTGTCACAAGAACAAATAGAACATCGGCAGCGCTCTCTGCAGACCTTGCGAGATATTCAGCGCATGCTTTTCCCTGATGACCGTGATGCCCCGCCAGCTGGAGCTCAACAATCTCATGGTGGACCCCATGATGGGGGTCCTGATGCGCCACCCCGGAGGTCTGAGCAGGGCCCCTTACAGGCTATGATAGCGCAGTCTCAGAGTTTAGGCCCACCAGGTGGACCAGTAGGACCTCGTCCACAAGGTCCACCTTTTGGCCCACCCCATGGTCCCAGGGACATGCCCCCATTTCCACAGGATGAAATGGGTCCACACATGGGAGGCCCAGGTGGATGTGGAGATGGAGAGCAGATGACCCCAGAACAGGTGGCGTGGCTGAAGCTACAGCAGGAATTTTACGAAGAGAAGAGGAAGAAACAAGAAATGCAACACCGGCCAATTGGTCCTGATATGATGATGCACCCCCATGGTCCACGTGGCATGATGCGAGGGCCCCCCCCTCCTTATCAGATGGGCCCAGGAGAAATGTGGGGAGGACCCGGTGGGCCACCGGATCACTATCCAGAGCGCATGAGCATGGGTCCTGGCCCCAGGGGTATGCCCCCACATATGCAGAGGATGCCTGGCTTCTCTGGCATGATGAATCCCGAGATGGAGGGCCCCCCGAGGCCTGGAATGGGATGGCCTGATGAGTTGCCTCCCCGTATAGGAGAAGCGCGTTTCCCTGGAGGACCTGGGCCAATGTTTGCTGGTCCAGGAGCTCGTGGTGAGCGTTTCCCAAACCCTCAGTCAGTCCAAGAGGCAATGTTTCACCAAGGAATGGGTGGAGAGAAGGGTCTTCCTCCTGGGATGATGATGGACATGCAGAGGATGATGGGACACCAAAGAAGTGGAATGGAACCAGGTAATGGCATGGGTATGTTTCCCAGAATGCCCAGTGATGGTCCCATGAGTCCTTCCTCTAGACTGCCAGGAATAGGGGGCCGGGAAATGGGACCTGAGTTTGGCATGGGGCCTGGCCCGGGGCCAGGACCTCATATGCATCCTTCAAAACTACGAGATCCCCCCATGAATATGAGCCCTGATGAGATGATGAGAATGAGAGGGGGTGGAGGGCCAATGGAAAATATGGGTCCACAAGGCAGGCCCATGCAGGGTCGGTCATTCCCTGAGCAGACGCAGCCAGGAGACTTTCCTATGGGGCCTGGGAGATCCTTCCCTGGGGGTGCTGGAGGAATGAGGGGTCCACATGCAGACCAAGCATTTGGTCCAGAGCACAGATCTACACCAACTGGAGGCAATGGCCGTATTAATCATATTCCCTCTGCTGGGGGTCCTGCACAAGGCCAGAGGGGCCGCAAGCCAGCAGATCTGAATGTCCAAGCAGGAGGTGGGAACTCTCCCAGTGTTAATCCACTTAAGTCTCCTCCTCTGAGGCAAGTGCAGTCCCCCATGATGGGCTCTCCCTCGGCTAATCTTAAGTCCCCTCAAACACCGTCCCAACTGGCTGGCATGCTCACCGGTTCCACAGGCCCTGCTGCCCCCCCAGCACCTCCAACTTCAGCACCAATGAAGTCTCCTCACTCCATGATGGGATCAGCAGGTGCTTCTCCTGTTCATATGAGATCTCCTTCTCTCCCTAACCCATCTCCAGGATGGGCTTCCTCACCAAAACCACCCATGCAGAGTCCTGGAGTGCCCCCTCAGGGTGGCAAGCCTCCACTCAGTATCACCTCACCAAATATGATGCCAAGTATGGAGCAAGGTATGCATTGTTTTTCCCTTTCTGTTGTTATCTGTACCCTTTTCTTGCAAAAAGAAAATTCCTAAATAAAAACAATGAAAAAAGAGAAGTTGTATTCAGTTAATATTGGGATTTTATTTTTTAAATGATTATTGGGTTGAATTTTAGTTATAGTTATTGTCTCAGTGATCACATTTCAGATATTTGACTCAACTTGTTGAAACAGAATCAACCTAAAAACTGAAAATGATATGGATCTGATGTGTTTATCTTCCATGTTCATCAGATCTTTCAGATTAACACATCTGTGGGGTGGGGTTGGGTGGGTTATGGTCCAGTGGCTCCCTCTTCTGGCCACATAATATAGTAGCCACATTATCTTACTAAGTCTGAATTTGCACACAAATTGCAAGGAATGTCACTTGTGGTAGTTTAATGTAAAACAATCCACAAGAAGAAAAAAATTCGAATGTTGTATTTTATTATTTCTTTGTCATGTCCTCTGTTTCTTCATATGTTGTCGTCTAGGTGGTAACGGCCCTCCCTCAGCCCCTCCTTCATCAGGGGCTCCATCTGGCTCCATGTCTCTCCCAGGCAATGTCCCGTCTGGTAGCCCTTACACCATACCTCCTGAACCAACACTATCCCAGAACCCGCTCTCCATCATGATGTCACGCATGTCCAAGTTTGCAATGCCCAGCTCCACCCCACTTTACCACGATGCCATAAAGACTGTTGCCAGCTCTGATGATGACTCACCGCCAGCTCGCTCCCCTAACCTGCCGTCAGGGAACAATAATGGTAAGACGTGAAATATCTTCTGTATAATATTTAATTTCAGTTCTCTGAACTTGAGCTACTTTACCAGTCGCTATACTCTGTATATAATAATTTCTTTTTGACTTATAGGTATGGCAATGAATCACCAAGGCAATCCACGTATGATGGGACCTGGAAATGCTGGACCTATGCCTGCCCTCAGCCCTCTAGGTATGAATCCAATGGGATCCCAGCCTCTCTCACATGGCATGCCCCCACAGATGCCCTCTCCCAATGCCCCAAATATGGGCCCAGGCATGATGCCTCATGGTATGATGATACCACCAAATCCTCAAGACCCTGGTATGGCCAACCCTCAAATGATGCCACAGGGACGCATGGGTTACCCTCACCGGGGCCAGGGATACCCCCTAACCCAGTCACCTTCCCAGCAAGGCCCTTTCTCTCCGCACAATGGTCCTGGTCCCCAAGGCTTCCCTGGCCATCCTATGGGTTTCCAGGGAGAGGGAGGACCTATGGGAGGACGGATGGGGAATATGTCTCATGGGGGAGGGGCTGATGGGGTTATGTGCAAACCCAATACCCCTGGTGGGCCAGAGTTCAATAACATGCAAGGTGGATTCAGTGACGCAGACCTTCATGAGGTAATGCGGCCGGGAGCTTCTGGTATTCCCGAGTTTGACCTGTCCAGGATAATCCCTTCAGAGAAGCCCAGTCAGACTCTGTCTTACTACCCTCGAGGTGGAGGAGACAACCCCGGGGGGAAACCGCCACACCCTTCTGGCTTTCCCATGCAGAGCATGATGGGTGACGGCCCACCAAGGATGGGGATGCCAATGCAGGGGATGGGGGGAATGTCAGGGGGACCTGGTCCTGGGGGAATGGGCCCTCAAGACATGCCGATGGGCAACCCTGGCCACAATTCAATGCGGCCACCGGGATTCATGGGCCAAGGCATGATGGGCCCTCAGCACCGGATGATGTCTCCTGGGGGCCCAGGAGGGATGATTCAGGGGAGACAAATGGCCCACCCAGGTCCTGGAGGCTCACCTAACATGATGATGTCACTGCAGGGCATGGGCGGCCCCCCGCAGCAGACAATGATGATGGGGGCTCAGATGAGGCCTCGTGACATGGACATGGGCTTCAGTCCGGGCCCTGGAATGTTCTAATCCAACAGAAACATTGTATCTAGAATGTTCTTGGACAATACACAAGGAAGGAGTAATGATATCGGACTCCGGAGAGTATTCATTAAACTGATGGACTCGAGTAAAGGAGGTAAAATATGAACGAGATAGCGTACCCAGAAAATGAGCAGAGTGGAGATAACCAGTCACCTGGTAATGTCCTGTGTGAACTATTCCGGCGGAGACTGTGACAGGGCCGCATTGGAGTACTTTTGCCACAAGAACATTTAATTTTGACTCATGAACTTCAGAATGTATGGGATTGTTGTGGTCACACAGTTTTGCAAAACTGTTCATGTGGGGGGGGTTTTGGGTTGGTTTTTTTTGGTTTGTTTGTTTTTGGGGTTTTTTGATTATCTGACTGTAAAGATGACTTCGACATCAAAGAGGAATCAAACCTAACTAAAAGTCAGCGTGGAGATGCTACAGTATATGTCTACTTTTTTGAAATTAAAAAAACAAAACAAAAAAACAAATTTGTCGCGAAAGTGGTATGGAACAAGAGAAAGGAAAGAAGAATTTGTGCTTTGTGAAGACTTTAGTGGAAATCCATCTTGTCTCTCGCTCCATTGTTTTGACTGTATCTGTACAGTATATACGTGAGAGTGCGTTGGCGTGCTTGACCGAATGTGCGTTTGTGTGGTATGTATGTATGTGTCTGTATGTATAGGCATTCTATCAGTGACCTCTCAACTCCTCTTACCAAGCTTTCATTGGGGGAGGAACGTCCCCCTAAAAATACTGTACTGTTTACCATTGGTGGGCTATTCAAATTTTAGTCTATTTTAATTTTCTTTGTAACTCCAGTGTATAACAAACCAAACTATGACCTCATTAAGATAATAGTATTATTAAAAAAGCACAAACATGGACCATCTGCAGAAAGCGTCTTCTTTCTCTATTTTTACCATTGAGAGCAAACACATTTTAAGTGTGAGGATCCTGGCAGCTTTGCCGCACCATGATAATCTCCAGTCCATTTCAAGTTGTAGATGACATTTGACTCTGTGCTCCAAAACTTTCAGGACTTCCTACGCTCGCCAGCGTGAATACTATTGCTAATACCCAGATGTGCTGTGTTCTTCTTGTTCCTGTTGTGTTCCTGTTTTGTTTTGACTCTCTTGTTGACTCTGGGTAATGATCATTCCCACAGCAATAATCTCCCGATGGTCAGCAGAATAGGACAGGAGTGGCTGTACGCCGCAGCAGGTATGCCAGGTATTATAGAACTAGAGCTAGGTAGATCTGGTATAAAAAATTTAAACAGATAAAATAATTTTTTTTTTTTTTAGTAAGGCAGGTGTGGTGTCCGGAGTGAGACACAGAAATGTAAACACGTACTGCTTACCATCCAGTTGACTTCTTCTCTTTTCTCTATTGTATAAGCTTGTCATGTGTTTCTCCATTGGCTTTGGTGCAGAATAGCCTACCAGGGCTGTGGTGATGGACTACAAATAAAAGATATTCTTTTGTTATATACATGTCTATGGAGTGTGTGTGTGTGCGCACACGTGTGTATGTTTCCACAGAGGAGTCTTTACTATTTCACTTACAAGGACTAGTTACACGTCTTTGTCTTGTACATACTCATACCAGCTTACCAACATTCTGCTACAAGAAGTGCAAGTCATATTAAGGAGCAGCGTTGATATGCCATTTTATCAGGAGGTACTAAGTGAGACTATTTTCAGAGGACACCACACTTCTAAAATAGATTCAAGCTTGTTGAAGCGTTCAAATGCTTCTCCACTAGCTTCAGAAGAGGCCTTGAGGTTTTTCTAACCTGTATTTTAAAAGTTTCATTTGGCCTGTGGGAATAGTTCAGAGCCTCTCGCAAGATGTGAGCTTACAGGGGGGAGAAAAAAAAAAAAAGACTCCATATTGATTAAAATCTGTATTCATGTCACACCAAACCAAAATAAATCTTTACATTTTGAGTGGCAGGTCATGGGAACCTCCCACAGATGAGGTACAAGGTGTGTTTCTGGAAAAGCGCAACACTTGGGTCCGTGTGATTCAAGCATGCATTGCACTGTGGTCTCACAAGGAGGCAAAATGTTGCATTCAAAACATGTAGTAGAATAAGTGTTCTAACACAGTCTCTACACACCTTTCTAAACACTTGATCCAGTACATTAAACTATACTTCCCTGAAGAATGATTGAAATGAATATGGTTCTAGGTTCTTTTTTTTTTTTAAGTAGCAGTGATCCAAAATCCGATCCCCTCTCGTTGGACACGAGACATGCTGGTAAAAGTTTGGCATGACTTGTCTGAGGTTCGCTTTGTCAAAGTCTCCTGCTACAATGAGGGCTGCGCCCGGGTCCAAATATGATGAATACAGTTGGGAGCGCAACTGATTTGATGGAATAATTTAATCAGCAATCAGACACAGGCCACATAATACAAACCTGTCCATATATCAGTGTGATGCATAACTGCAGTAGTTGTTTAAAAGTGTAAAGGAAAGGTTGAGAATGCTGTTGGAGATGTTAACAAACACCACCCCAAAAAGAGGAAAAACAACAAATTTATCCTATGAATAAATATCAGTGCTAGACTAAAGCCTGATGTAATACATTCCAATGTGCCATAAAGGCCTCATTTCTAAGTTAATTAAAAACACAAACCACATCATTTTACTGACTGAGATGTCCCCTAGTTGCAAAAAACATTTTCTTTGCAGCATTCACATATGCTTTATATTTTCCCAGTGCAGCAAATACTTGCAACCATAAAGAATCCCAAACAAATGTAAACTTTACTCCTGTTCAGGTGAGTTACCAGTTTATTCTTAAAAACGAAGCTAATTGTGGGGTTAACAATTAGAAAGTATAAAATAACTTCAGCCTTAATCAGTAAGCTTAACTTGCATTCAAATATAAAGCATCTATCACACTCTTCCACTTTGCACTCAGCTGTTATTGAACTAATCGTTTAACTTAATTTTAAAGGTTCTATATATCGGGTTTTTCATATAGCAGCAAAAAGCTATTCATACAGATGTAGTGGAGTGATGATGATCTTAGCAGAGGACGAAGCTGCAAGCCTCCTGCGTGTTATAAAATGAGTTTCTTTGTTCTTTGTTTTTGTAGCCACATGTGCGTTTGTGTATGAGTCCCTCCCTTTGAAAATGTTTGTCCTCCCTGCATTTATAAAGAGACAGAATGCAGTTCAGAGTATTCACATGGTGCCCCACCCCCACAAAGAGCACAAACAGAAGAGGCAGGGGAAGTCAAGGTAATGTTACTACAGTTTATGACATTACCAAGCGCAATAAAAGCACCCCATCAATTGTTAGTCCATCTAAGATGTCAACAAAATCTGTGTGTGTGTGTGTGTGTTTTTTTTTTTGTTTTTTTTTTTAAAACACACATCCAATCTGAATGCAGGACAAAAAATATGGGAAAAGTGCCGCTGATGGTGGGTGGGCATGCAGCATATCACAGCCATTTAATGGCTTTTACTGTGTTTGCATAGAGTGATGGTCGGGGCTGGATGCTTTTTGTTGGCTCACGTGTGCACAACCTTTCTGTTTGTAAATGAATTGCAGAGAGAAAGGGGGTGGGGGGGTGATTGCTTTGGTCTTAAGATGCCAGTGCTCTAGTGCACCATTCAGTGCTTCAAAATGTCATTTATAGCACCTTTAATGTGATTGCCATGGTAACAAGATGATGTTGACTCCTGAAAGCAAGCGGTGTAACCCGAAAGCTCTACAAAAGTGGCTGTACTCCAGCGTGCTCTGACAGTGAGATGATAATGACTGATGCCGGCTGGATGGAGAGAGGACTGAGGACGTTAAAAAGGCGTGATGCGTGCTGGCTGTCAGCGGTGTGCCGATGCGAAGGCTTGCTCAAGGTTCAGGGTTCGGTCGGGCCTACGGTTCTGTTGCAGTGCGAGTGGTAGTCTTCAGGGCTCAGCGAGTACGTGGAGAGGACCCGTTTGAACTCCTCCAAGGGGCAGTAGACTGCACTACAACCCCCAATGAGTTGATCCTGCAGAAAGAAAAAGCAACTTGAGGTTATAGAAAGAAAAAAAAAAAAAAAATGCAATTTTTTTTTGTTTTTGCTCATCCTGCGACACATTCTCAGCTCCTACCTCGCCTACATATGACACTTTAACAAAGGCCTCATTAGTTTTCCGGTTCTGGTGCAGCTCCACAGTGAGATCAGCGGCATACGGTGGCCATCTCATGTCAAAAATCCCCAAAGCCAAGAGACAAGGAATCAGAGTGGTGTCATGTGCGGAGTACAAAAACACCTTCCTGTTCGAGAGAGCATTTCAAGAGTGAAGCATTTGAAGACCAACCAGAGTTATGTGTGAAATAATGCGCGTCCAACCTGCTTGGCTCTGATGAGGTGCCCTGTAGTTTCTCCTCGATGTTGTCCACCAACATGTGCAGGAGAGGTCCCACAGACAGCTGCAAGCTCTCTCTGCCACAGACAGCAAGAGAAAGGCAGCCTGTGAAGCTGAATGCACAAGTGGTAAATCTCAATCTGGCCTTTTAGATAAGCCCCTGGGACTGGTGACTTTGGTTAATCTGACCTCTTGCTGGGCTCGAAGATATGGCACATCATATCCACGGCTCTTTGCTCCACTTTATCCCTCCAGGTGTTGAGCACTTGAGGGCAGGGCAGGCCGTGTGTCTGTTAATGCAAAGGAACAAGTCGCAAGTCTTCAAAAAAAACTCCGTATAATTTCTGTTTAAATAGCATGAAGCTAAATGCATTGATTTCATTTGTCTGTGAGAATTAAATGACAACAGATAGACATCGACACCACCGCTGACTTTGACTAGTGAGAACCCTCCAGAAAAACTGCGGCTTCCTAGTCATTAAATGTGATTTCACCCTCTATTGTGACACATGGACACATGCTGTCAATCTTAATATCTGGGTTAATATCAGGCTGGATCTCAAGAAGATTAATGAACTCTGATGCTGAGTTTCATCTTACATAAGCAGCAGCTTGCGAGGTTGCGGCTTCCTGGCCACGTCTTTACAGTAAATCCTATGTAATTCTGATAGCTTGTGGCGAGAGCTGGCAAAAAGTCACATAAATCACAATGTGGCAGTGTCACCTCTCTGGCAACCATGTCATCCCTAATGAGGATGAAGTCAACTTTCTGGTGAGCAGCGATCCCCAGCTCGCTCTGGATGCTCTGCAGGTCTGCCGCGATGTCTGGCAGAGTGGTCGACTCTGCCCAGCGGTGGCTGCAAAGAACACACGCGGTGTCAGCCACAAAACACAGATACACCGTGACAACCTGTCACAGGCGCCTCAACTCTGCTCATAATGTTTCCACAGCACATTATTTCAAGGCTCCAGTAGGATGGTTTAGGCTTGATGGGACTCTATTGCTAGGAAAACACACTCTCTTCATACCCGCAAAGGATTTTAAGCATCTTGCATCCGTGATAGTTAGGATACAGGATTTCAGATTCGGCCTCCGATGTTAAAATAGGCACAATTGCTGCAAGTAGAACAGGAAATTGCAAAATAAATGAAAAATTAAATAAACAGATGAGATGAGACAGAAAAATGGGATAAGTAACATACTGCACATCTCCGC
Source organism: Simochromis diagramma (assembly GCF_900408965.1). Lineage (NCBI taxonomy): Eukaryota > Metazoa > Chordata > Actinopteri > Cichliformes > Cichlidae > Simochromis > Simochromis diagramma. Next base: position 1,603,704 of record NW_024387320.1, read on the forward strand.
TCTACCTTTTTGTTTTTGCTGGAAGAGCCCTGCAACCAGGCACTTGGCAGACTCAATGGTCCTCACAATATTAGTGGAGCGCACGCTAGAAATAAGGAGGAAAAAAATAGGTCATGGAAGGCACCCAGTTCTAAAATAGTAAAAGCATTTAAACTCATATCCTTTGTACTTGCACTCATAAACCCAATCTATCAAAATGTCAGAGCACAGATATGAGGGTTTTTTTTTTTTCTCCTTGCTCCTCATTATGATTTGGACCACTTACTAGACCTCAGCTGGGTTAAATGTGGAAGTAAGGAAATCGCTTTCTTCAATGTATCTCCCCCTTAGTCTTTTGCCCAACTCATACAGCTGCTGCATGCCCAGTGTGGTCAGCTGACCAGGGAATGTGCCACCCTGCCAAACACAACAAACAGGATCAGGTTATATACCCACAGATGTGGCCGGGCAGACACACACCTGTGATCACATGCAGGAATCCGGGCTGGATGTGGTACAAGAATGGCCGGAGTCCATATTGGGGGATTTAGTTTTCTAAGCTAAATCCAGTCAAGTTAAACCTCTTTAGCAAAGCAGCTCTCAGCACAGGAAAGTAACAGCTCCACGGACACTGTGACTGGACACGATATGTCAATAGGAAGCTCTACGTACAGTTCAGCGGCGAGTGAGTGAGCCCAGGCCAGTGATTTCTGTAGTGGCACCTTTAAGCCACTAGATGGAGAAAAACTACATGAATTGAGGAGAGTAACAAGTGTGCTACACACATAAGGTCTATGGAAAGCCCAGAAGAAATGTGTTCAGACATTAACTTTGTCATACCACTAAAAGCAAAGCAGCATTATTAAGTTTATTCCATCATTTTCATAGTGAGAGTCAAAGTCAAGCCAGATGACAGCCAGCAGCCACATCACACCTATTTAAAAAAACAAAAAAGACAATGACTCACACTAAGTATGTTTTTCCGATAGCTGTCTTCTATAGGAGCCGGGGGCCTGGGGCCACCCTGAAGATCTGTCACTACATAGTCGATGCTGGTGTGCGGCGGTGGCTCCAAAAGCGTTGGCACCCACTGGGCCTTTGTTGAAAAAAAGAATTTGCAGTTTTTTTTCCATGTGTGAAACATCATTTTCTACAAAACATGCTCTTAACGGAAGACAGTTTTACCTCCATAATATCAGGTATTGACTTTAGGGGCGTTCGGGCGCCGTGCCGGAACAAGATCTGGACCAGCTTTAGCTCGTAAGGGGAATCAGCGTTTGTGTCAGCACGGTTGGAACCCGTAGCAGCCTTTTCCGGTTTAGTCTTCTGCTGTGACCACAGCATCGAGCCAAACGCCACGGACACCGACCCTAACGCAGCCGCTCCGCCCCAAAGTCCCCTCATGGCTGTGCTGTGAACAAAAGACACCAGCTGTCACCACAGAGCCACTGAGAGTGAGATAAAGCATATGCACAGGATCGAAACAGTCTGTGTCCCTTACATAAGAGATCGATTAGAAAGTTGGAATTTGATCTAAAAACTATTAAAGCTACCAAGTGCATGGTTTTAAGAGACTATGAAAACATACAAACATCCATTTAAAACTCTTTTAAACTAAATTATTTGGACATTCTGTTTGAACAACATCAGTTAATCAGCAGTCACAAATCCTCATCAGTCTTTCAATACAAAACTGTGAAAACTCAAAGGATTTCAAATAAACAAGACAAGAAAAGCAGCAAAAGCCTTTGTTAGGCCATTAAAATCAGTCTAACAGCTGTTTCTGCTCTTTTCACTAACCTGTGTTACCTGGTACAGTTAGACCTCCTGTCACGGTCAGGGATGTCAGAGATGATGATGGTGTGGCCAACTGTAACACATTGAGTAAAGCGGAAGTTGTCAAATCAACTGCATACCTGACGTTAAAAAAACACGAGAGAGAAAAAAAGTTGACGGTTTCTGATGGTGCAACACTGGTGCAATGAGCTCCCCAGGATGTGACGTTTTCCTCATTAAATGTTTATTTTTTTGTAACACTATCTAGTTCTGCCATAAAACTCAGATTATTAGCATTTCAACAGCACAGGGCACAGGTTAGGCAACAGGAACTCAGTGAAACACGTTACGAAAACAGAGCTAACCGAGGTGAACTCTAAACTAGCGAGGTGCAGCAGAGGGTAAAGTCCCTGCTGTCAGCCTCGATGCCAGTATCACCAAGGAAGATCACTGCTACCACACAGCCACAGCATTACCTACAGATACAGAATAAAGTGTTACCCTCGATTAAAACATACACGGCGTCCGGGAGATGACAAAATTCACTTCAGTCATTCAGCAACTAAGTTTCCGCCGGTACAGAGGCGCAAGTCATGTCGGTAACTGTAGGCCGGCAAATAATGCTTCAGAAGAAGCAAATAAGAGAGAGGTGAAGATTAAACTACATTTCCCGACATCCCCTCGGAGTACTGCCGCTCTTCTGTTTTTGTTTGGAGACTTGAAGGGGAGAACACCACCAAAGTACGCTACTCCCCTCTACAGGAAGAAACTGTATCTGCATTTCGAACTAAGAGGATTTGTTACTTTAATCTATTTTATAAAGTTATAGATCAAATATATTCGAATTTGGACAATTTGTTTATCCAAAAGAGAGGATTTTCTGAGCTTTTTTTGTTGTTGTAATCTTTATTTGCAAATGTACACTACTGTGCAAAAGTCTCGAGCAACCCAAGACATGACTTTTTCAAAAATATAACTTGAGATAAAAATGGATATGCAGTACATTACGGTAAAACAGAGTTTGTGGAGTTCAGACAAGCTTGAAAGTCAATATTTGCTATGACCACCTTTGTTCTAAAACACAGCCTGAACTCCCCCAGACAAGGTTTTCAGTCTACTTCTTGTGTAATTTGGCATACCTCAGCACCTTCTCTCTGTTTCCCTTCCTTAAAAACAGCTTCTTGACAGTCACCCTTTCACTGAGAGCATTTTTGATGAAGCTTCAGTGAACAGTAGATGAATAAAAAAGGGCCAGATGCATACTTCAGGTCCTGCGGCAGGGCTTTGCTGGAGTTTTTTTCTTGGTCAGTTGCAGGAAAATTAATGAAAAAAGCCTGGAGTTTTGTTGCTTAAGACTATTTAGAAAAAAATATAAGAATGTTCAGGTCCTTAAGGAAAATGTAAAGAAAAGAGGGCTGACCCTGATCTGGATCTCAGCCATCTTATGGCACAAACGTACTTATTCTATGTGTGTTATATCAACAAGTTTAGCTGTTTTTATTTCAGTAAAAGATATTAATACTTGTTTTTTGTCTGAATTTCCCCCCAGTTTTTCCTTCTAACTACAGCATGTAAATCTATTAAATTAAATTTCCGAAAGTCTTAAGCAGAACTGCAGAAAAAAAACAAGAAACATGCCCCATTTATATTTATATAAGATCTTTAAAAAGAAGACTTTTTTTCAGGAATTAACTTTTTTTAAAAAAAAGATGTGAGTCACGCATTCACGTAGAGATACCTAACGCATGACTTGCTCACGAATTCCAGTCACACTGAAGGGACCTTCATCTTCCATGTTGCCAGAGTCCTCTTAATCATTACTGAATCATAACTCAAGTAAAGCAAAATCTCCTTGGGCTTACTCTTGTTTGGAAAGAGGTCTTAAAAGGACACCATTTGGAAAAGATATATAACACTTAATAGTTTTCACTGTAGAGTAACTTATAAACTTCCTTGTAGGTTTTACATTTGTATTAATTTTAGTTTGATGCTTAGTCTCGTGTTTGTCTTTCTTTAATGTATGACCATTTATATCCTTTTAAGCTGATTCTGGTTCTTGCACAATTTTCAAACTATTTTTTAAAAATGAATCCTTTAGAAAAGAAGACAGGAAAACATTTTATTAAGCAGTAAATGTGCTATCACCATCCTGGTCTAACTCAGAATACACAAATATCTCTGTGAAGCTCAATCTCAGAAAGCACTGAGGTTCCACAGAAATAAAAATAATACAAAAGCAACAAGGATTTTCCAATTCAGCTTCAGCATGTGGCAGATTAAGCTGGATACCAGACCTCAGCGTCCTGGCAGAAATGGCGAGACAGTCTCTGTTTGTGTAAACATTGCTCATCTTCCACAATCTGTCTCCTGCAGGTCCTTTGTGAGGACGGCAAACAGAAAGTCGCTGCAGCAATGGTACAGTGATTCAGAAATGCTGGAGACTCTTCATCTTTGTTCGGATCTGGAAATTGCATCACTTTGTCTTGATTTCAGCATTTCTGCATTGAGCACGTTATTTAAATGTTAGTTGTTCTAAATGTTCATCTTGTGCAATTCTAACAGTTTAGTGTGTGCATATTTACATATACTAAAGTCTTTCTATGTTCATATGACAGACAAATCAAAGGCAAGTGTTGTACAGCACTGAATAAATCACACGCTGAGAACAACAGAGCAGATTGTACAGCTGATGATTTATTTATTTGTTGTGGGTTTGCGATGACAGTTATTGCATAAATGTGTGTGTGAAATAACCAAAGACTGCAGTGGATGTACAGCAGGATGGACAGTTCTTCAAATATTATGCTATGTTTATGTACATATACATGTATATATTTTTAAAAAATCATCTTCCACTTGTAAAGACGTATATTCACAACATGGTTATGAACTACCCGCACAGTTACTGTGCTACAAGAACAATACATTCAAAGACACCAACCGACTCACACATTTCTTAGGAACACACTTTTAACACAATGGCTCCGGGAGAGAAAAGGGGAAACGCTAGTGCATTGTTGCCACCTAGTGGCTGAATCCATTCATAACAACATCCAAGCAGGACCGCTTGCTTTTTCTTTGAGGGACCTTCAAAAAGAAAATCCTGTAAAAGGCTACATTCTCTCCTTTCTGTGCACAGAAGACTTCTGACTAGTATAGGACTGACTTCACTGACAGGCTTTGAGATTGCAGTGCTATTATTTCCGAGTTACGTTTTTATGTTTGCCTGCAGGTATAGTACAATCAGGTCAACAAGTGGTTTAAATGACAGTCTCCACCGTGGCTTTTAAATAATTACAAAAACAATGTCATAAGGAAATAGATATTTCTGACGCTTGATAAGGCACTTTATCGAAGAGCTTCACAGTTTCTAGCATACTGCGATCTTGTCTATTTATTGCAAATCTTTTTTTCTTTTTTTTTTTTTGCATTTGTGTGTGACAAAAATCAGCTAATCTGTAGTTAACTGGTTTAAAATGAAAGAACTCTCTACTCCTGATGTGCAATAGTCAGGTGTCAAACCTGTTACTCTGTTCTCATTATTCTCCTTTACAGCTTGTTTTGCAGTTTTTTTTTAGAGCTCTAGGACACAAAGCTCACACAAGTCAAGTTCACATTATCCACTCATCACATGTGCTCAAGTGTCAGGCCTTGGTGCTACAGTTCATAGTTAGCCTCAGCTCATGCCTCCATCACAGAGATCTATCTCCCAGACACACATTACTTCCGAAGGTCCAGCCCTTCTCCCTCTCTTCCTCATCCACCACACTTTGTGAATTTATACTGCCAGGTCATCTTGGCGAGCCCTGCTGCTGGTCCCGCTGGTCTTGCTCAGGCGCCGTTTGTCCTTCAAGTACACTGAGTGTAGCAGAGGCAATGGCGAGCAGTTATTGGGCATGCCTGTTGGTACCTGGTTGTATCTCATCCTGAGGAAGTCTTCATCATCCTCCAGGTTGTCGCAGCTACGATGTCGCTCAGTTGCCAGATTGGCTGAGTTCTGCTGCAGCGCCATTCTGGTGTTGAAGGGATGAGAGGCCATGGAGGTCATGCGGTTTATGGAGGCGGGGGCTGTCAGGCACTGGTTGAAGTCAGGAGGTGGGGTGCAGGAGACTGATGGTTGTGGTGAGTTGTTGGACTCCAAGGCTGCAGACACCGCTACCGTCACAGCTCTCTGCTTGCTCTTTTGCATCATCTTTTTGTGTATGCACTTCTTGATGCTCTTCCAGCCGAGATGGTAGAGCTCCAACACAGAGAGCAGCAGAGAAACGCCGGCCACCACCAGCATGAAGACGATGAAGACATTCTTCTCCGTGGGCCGTGACATGTAGCAGTTAACCGGATTGGGACAGGGCAATTCCTTGCATAGGTACAACGCATCGAGGAACACCCCATAGATAAGATACTGCACCACAATGAAAGTCACCTCCATCATTGTACGGATTAAAATGCTCAGGACGTAGGTCCGCAGCAGCGCCCCTTTTAGGCGAACTCTGCCACTCCCGTCAGCAACCACCTCCTTTCCGCTCTCCTTCTGCTGGAGGTACTCCTTCTCCCCCTCCAGGTCTCCTCCCTCTTCACCTCTCGCCTCTCTCTCCTCCTGCTCCCTCTTTCGCCGCTTCTCCTCCCTGCGCACTGTGTGCATGGCGTGGCCCATATAGATGAGGGAGGGCGTAGAGACAAAGACAATCTGCAGCACCCAGTAGCGGATGTGTGCGATGGGGAAGGCCCTGTCGTAGCACACATTGGTGCAACCTGGTTGCTGGGTGTCACAGAGGAAATCGCTCTGCTCGTCCCCCCACGAGGACTCTGCCGCCGTGCCCAGCACCAGGATACGAAAGATGAAGAGGATGGTGAGCCAAATCTTTCCGACCGAAGTGGAGTGTTCCTGGACTTCCTCTAGGAAATTCCCCAGGAGGGTCCAGTCCCCCATCACTACTCACGGCCTGGGCGCACACCTGAAGCACAAAGAGCTGGTAGGAACAACGGGGAAGGTGAAAAGAGGGTGCACCGGAGGGGGAAAGGGGGAGTTTCTGAGGTGGAGGATGAATAGAGTGGAAGAGGAGGGGGAAAAGGGGAAAAGAGAAATACAAGCAGACAATCAGTGACAGCTGTAGATCATCTGCATTCCCGCTGATGGGAATGACCTGGTGTATGAGTGGCATTGTATGGCATAAAAATAGCCTCTCTGCCTGTGAATCGCTTTGGGGCTGGATACTGTGACATGAGAACAGCCATTTTTTCCCCTGAGAGACAGACGAAGGAGAAGAAATTTGGTAGCCATGCAAAAGAAAATAATAATATTATTATTAAACATTAGATTATGTGTGTTTACATTCCCTCTTGTCCTGTTCCAAATTATTAAAACAGATTAAATTGCAGACAGCGAAACACGCCTCCATCAAAGGGGCGAGTCAGCACAGAAAGACTTTTGCCCTTTTTCAGTGCTGTGACCTGGCCTGAGCTGGACATTTCCCATTTCCCCCCGTGGCACACCACTCACAATTTCAGTGCAATGGCTTAGATGGCCACTGTCCTCCCTTGCTGGGATGAAACCCTCCTTCAGATTCCAGTCTCCATCTATCTGGAGGTGTCAGTCAGACTGCTTCTTCTTCTTCTTCTCTTTTTTTTTTTTTGTTTCAAACTAATCTCTTGACTTAAGCATTATTGAGAGTCTGGGTAAGATCCAAACATGGCAGTGACAGGCTGGGAAGTCTCAGCTGAGAATGACCCTATAAGGCGGTTTACTAGACAGCTTTATGGGTGACACAGATGACCGCCATCATGGAGGGGTTAAGAAAACCTGTCAAACTGGATCAAGTGGTGACTTCTAACATTTATGGGCTGAATATGCATGTAGCTACTTTTAGCTTTTACTACGCAATTAAGAAATAAAAGCCGGTTAAAACACCTCAGAAAGAAAAAAGGGCTGAAGGTCACAGGTCAACAGGTTTTTCCAACGCGTCACGCATTTGAAGTTAATGCTCTGTTTGGTGGTGTAGCAGAACATGTAGACATTACTCTAAAGGAGCCAAAAGCCAAATATACTTTCATGGAAGGAAATTATATACAGTATAATCCCTTCAAGCAAAGTAAGTAAGTAAGCAAAAATTTATTTATACAGCACCTTTCAAGATAAAGTGCTTCACAATAAAATGCCAGAACATAAAACTAAAAGTTAACCAAGCACAAGTCTAAAGAGAGAGAGAGAAAAAGAGAGGTACAAAAGCCACAGGGGATGTTAATATGATTTCTTACCACCTCTCATCTCTTCCTGAAGGAAATCCTTGAGCAGCTGTTTCCATAGCAAATAGCTGTTTGGTCCACAGTGCAAGGTTTTGAATCGACTGGCTAACACTGACTCTGGTTATGTGTGACAGCGAGATATGGTCTAAATGACCATGACCATCTGTCTCGCCCCCTCCCTCTCTGTCTCTATGAAGTATATATATGGCAATAAGATGGAAAATCAGGGCATTGTGCTCCGTATCTCTACAGCACAGAGTGGTAGAAAACAAAACACCAGTATGACAACATTTTGGAAAAGAAACGTTTAACCTCCATCCACAGCCCAAGGCTGACAAGCCAATGCGCAGCACAGGAAAACTGCGTTGTGCTATTTTTCCAGCATACATCTGACACCTTGGATAACTGGACAGCAGCTGGCCCAGAGCCTTAAACGGATAAAAAGCTCACGATCTTTACTGGAAGTAAATCGCAAACAGCCGCAGAGTTGAGGAAGTGACTGAGAATCCAGCCAGCACAATGCCAGGAGACCGCACATTATAACAGCCACGCTCTTATCAGCTGATACTGACAACAAACCTGTGCAAACCTGGGTAACAATGCATTTCCCCCTGGGCTATGACAAACTGTGTGACAATCTCTTGCTGGTTTGCATGTGTCATTTTCTAAATGAATCCCAGATTCGAGCCGTGAGCGTAGAAGAGATCCAGAACAAGTCATTTTGTAAAATGATGTTCTTTAAGAGGATACATGTTTTTAATGAGTTTTGCTTTTTAAAGGGAGATTAGGTGAAGACTGATTGTTCCCTAATCTATTTGTACAATGGTACAGTGGTATTCAGACTCTCACACAGTTTCTTAATTTAATGCAATATTAGTTTCAAGGCTGCCAAAGTTCCCCCGTGGTTCTAAAGCTGTGCACCATTTAGATGCTGATATCTTGTAAGCAGGATTTGATTGCGTAAACTGCCTCTTTTAGAAAGGACTCATAGTCCGTCAGTCTGGGCACATGGTGTACATACACAGCGATGAGAAAGGAAGGCAAAGCAGAATTCAGAACAAGTGGAGTGAGGCTGTTTTCTTGGCTACGGTCTCCTTCCCTCGAATACCTCTTCCTGCTCTCGGAGGAAGCAATCTCAAACAATATGATTTCCTGTGGACAGCAGGAGCAAGACATTGAAATGAGCAGAAGGTGAAAGGGGTGGAGGTCAGAGACGAGCTGCTCCTATGAACCGTTTCTGTCAAAGTGCCTTTTACTGCCACTGGTTGTCGATCACACCTGTGCTGCAGGGATTTACTGTGATCCACTGTGCCCTTTTCTGAACAGTGCGCTTTGCCTGTGCACCATCACAGCTGTCAGGTCTGTTTATAATCTCAGTGGTATTGTAATGGAGGAGTAATGGAGAATCTAGTTATGTTGTATTCAAAATAGCAAAGTGCGTAAATGCAACATTACGTATCCCTGACTTATTTCCTTTGACGCTGATCGAAGTGCCTGAAGGAAAAACGATGATGTTTCAGCACTGCAAGGTCAACTCAAACCGGGCTCACAGTGTGCAGCCTTATTGTAATTTCCAGTCAGAACATCAGTCAGGCAGCTGAGACAAGTTAAGAGAAAAGCAGCAGCTACTTCACTGAGAGGTGATGGCTGCTGCTGTGACTCACTGTAGACCAACAGGAAAAATGTTGTGTGTTTTCTCTGCCTTGTAACTCAACAATAAATCCCGCAGTCTGTAAGAAGCACATCAGCGGTGCCAGAGGGCGGTGGAGCTTGTTTAAGAACCAGTGAGGCTGGTGGCAAGGCCCGAGGCTAGGGAAATCTTACAGGAACACGAAGCTATGTTTGTATTGCTATAAATTTATGCCCACCAGAGTCACCTTGTGTCATAACACAAAAGAGACATAGGCACATTCCCTCAGTTGTGGTTTCTAAATCTTAGACAATAAAATCCTTTTGATGATATTTTACTGATGAGCTTTATAAACTACACACTCTTTTTCCAACTCCCCCTCAGCCTGCAGTGTATCCACAGCCCGGTAACAACAGGGGGCAGGGTTGATTTAAACTTTCCTTCAGTGATGTGCACCTTTCAGCACTAAGCCGTGTTTGACAGACTCCGGATGCTCTCAGGGGATCAGGATACACTGGTTGATCTGCGCTGTCATCACAAGCACACAGACAGTAACGTGGTGAGTTATACACTTTCCTGGCTCGCTTCCCTCTGATGGGGCATTGTTTAGACTACCATCAGTGGAGGAAAACGTATGTTGTGCATTAAGAACAATCGTGTTATTCGTGTCTGAAAGGATTTGCTGAAGAGATCAGGAAAAGTCATTTCTTTCCTACGGAAGGACAAATTTGGCCTAATTGTATTTTGGAGTTACCAGCATACAAAACCCTGTTAACTGAATAGCCAAACTAGGGAAGAAAATGGTCATGTGCGTTATTTGAAGATATTTAATCGGCAGCTATAAGGCCTGATGCATTTGTAAAGCCTCTGTAATGAGCTGCATGCGCTAAGATGCTTTTTTAGTGACAGAAATGTGATCAGCGCTGGGAAAAAACAAAACAATCCATAACGCTGCATAGATTACTGCAGGAAAAAGTTAAATAAACAGCAAGACACTAATGTTGCACATTGTGTTTTAAGCACCTAATTGTTTTTACATGAACCAGAGTTGGGTTGTTATGCTTTTAATTCAATTTTAAATCTAAAAATTATGATATATTGTAGTGATATTCATCTCTATCACATCCTCTAACTAGGTATAGCATACAATAAAACTTTATTATCTGAAGTTTTTTTGACTCTTGTCACTATTTTACTCTATGACCTTGGGTGGGTTGTGTTGTGTTCCTCTCAATGAAACAGCCTCAGTATAGCTTTATTACAGAACCGCCATGTGTTAAAAACAGTACATACAAGTTTTCTGAGCTTATTTCAGTTAGATATCAATAGCATAGTGGATAAGGATATACAAGTTGAAGTCACTCACACTTGGTTATTTTTACTCTCTCGTACTATTTTTCCCAGTTACAATGCACACACGTATTTATTTTTCTAATGCTTGAACTTTAGCACGTCTCCAGAGTCAGTCCCAGTCCTGCAGCAGCTGTTTGGGTTAGGGACTTGTTCCTGAAATGCCAGGATTACAATCGAGGATGAGTGTGTTTAAGTTTAGCTATAGTGGCACGCTGGCTGGTGTTAGATTGGTGTAGGGTGACCTACAAAGTGGATCTGATTTGGCACGAGAGCGAGAATTCTTTGCTCTCATGTGAGTCACCTGTTGCCACTTCTTACAGACCCGCACGGGTCTGGGCTCCCATATATCAGTCACACCAGCAGAAGCCAGCAGGCCGATGTGCTGTCTGCTACCTTACATGGCTGTCTGGCTCTTCATCTACCCACTACTGTACACAGACCCACAGCCCTGTTATGATCTATTGTTGTGCTGCATATGGCATTACGCTGGAACCTTCAGGCCAGAAAGCTGCAAGGTGTTTCAGGGAGCAAAACAACCTCCTAACAAACTCCTGATCATGAAAAGCAGTTTTATCTATTTTTATTTTGGTGTTTACTTATTTGAAGACAGTCTATATACTCAGTAATACACATACCATCCAGCCGTGGCATAGGGCACTGCTTTCAGATTAGCGAGCTGGTAATCTTTTATCTTTTACTGGCAGGTATTTAAACAAATCTCTTTTTTTATGATGGCAGAGGGAGTCTGGATTCACACTAAGCCATGCTAATGGCTACTTTTAAGTGTGGATGTATCAGCTGTTGGTGCTTCAATGTCAAACAGAGGAACACTGATACAGATTTAGGTTGAATATCCTGCTGAAATCACAGAGTAAGATTTTTGTTTGTTTGTTTGTTTGTTTGTTTTTTACTGAGCATCACATGAAGTTATAAATCTGTTATTTTGAAATATGAAGTCCTAAAAGTTCTTATTTCATACATAAAAACTGCACTTTGGGGGGAGTAAGTTAAAAAGAAATGTACAGTTCATCTTTGAAACAAATCCCTAAATAGTAAGTAAAGGAGAAAAAAACGCCCCAAACTGTATCATTACGACATTAAATACCGCCCGTGTATTTAAGAGGCCTCTTTGATTATGAAAGACTTGCTTATAATAGAGCAGTTGTGCTCCGTAGCACTGTTACTAAAGAATTTAAATGTCTTCCACCGTTGTTAAGGCATCAGCTCTTAGAAAGCCTGCTTGAACAAAAGAGTCCTTTAGTTTTTTGGGTTTTTTCGCCTGTATTTCTCTATGCACACTCAGAAGAGTAACTGGTATCTACAGGCAACTCATTAATTTGATTTTATCACTTCTCTGTAGAAGAACAGAAACTGTAAGGGTAAATTGTGCTAGCATTAAAGCAGAATTATCACGGCACAGGGATAACGATTTCTTAAAGTCTTCACTGAGTAGGTATGCATTGCTGGTGGCTCTGTGCTTTAGGTTCCCCCCAGTACTGTGCTTTGTTTGAGTATATTTGTCTTATATGAAAGCCATGAGGGAAGAAGAGCGAGACAAAAAGAGTTAACGTGAGTGGGTTGACAGCTGTACCTGCCGGGGAGGACAGGGGGTTTAACACAGACCAGGCCTCCCACTCCATCGTACCTCTCTTCAAGATATCATCACTCCCTTAAAGACTTCATCGCTGCTTTAGTAAGATGCTCGCAGCTTTTTACCAGACAGTCTGCATCATTTCACTGAAATTTCATTGAGTATTATTAGAGGCTTCTATGCTTACCCACCGTTCTGCTTTAGTGCCGATATTCGAGAAGCTGCTTTCAATCAGGCAGAGATGGTCCCTCAGAGGAACGAAGTCTTCCTTAAGTTAGCGGACAGATGGCAGGTGTAGATGCAGATGACCACAGCGCGATCGTAGGACCACCTTCTTGTGGACATCAGCAGAAGATGACTCTTGACGCCGGCATCTGAGCGTTGTGTCTTCCCACCACGAGCTGTTTGTCCACACAGGGGGCACGAGAAGAAAAAACAGGGCATCACGAGAGAGTGTTTCCCCCATGGACCTCCCTTCTCTTTCCCTCTCTCTCTCTCTCGCTTCCTCCTCCTCCATCTCCTCCTCTTCCTCTCCACACTCCCCCTTAATTCTTACATCCCTGGTGCTCTATTTTTTGCTGGGAAGCGTTCTCTGGAAGGGGAAGTTGAATTGTTTGTCTGGGATCAATGGCAATTCCTGTCAGAGTAAACTTCAAGACAGTTATTTACCGTGCGCCTCTTGGGTTTACTGCTGAGTTTTCTGTGTTCAGGGTGAAATTCCCACAGTGTGAGATGTAAACTGTAATGAGGTGCTTTTGACAGTGACTTGGGTATCCAGGTTCTGATCTTGTAAATCCAAATTATCTAGTGAAAATGGGATTAGCTTTAATTCAACGACCAACAACTTTACTCTAAGTTGCGTTTTCAGGAAACCAGTAAACACAGGAGAATCAAGATTTCGGTCAAAACACCGTACCTGCTTTGTTCACTTGTTCGTCTCAAGGTTTCCCTTCATCCCTCCTCAAAAGTCACACAGACCTGCAACCAGTTGGTAAAGTTTGGGATTGCAACAAAGAGTCACAAACAAAACCAAAATAGCTCATCCTCCTCTTCCCTTGTTTCCCTGTTTGCTGAATGTAATGTGAGTGTCAGCCGAGGACCCCCTGTACTGGCCTCTGCCTGCAGACACATGTTCTATTATATAACAGGAATCTTTCAGGTTTAATTCCTCCTTGTTGGAGGCCATTCCAACGGTTATAATGAAGTATTGAGAGCAAAAACACACAGGCAGATAACTTCCCTTCTCGCATGTCCTTAACGTGTTTCAGAAACATTCAGGTTTCCCACCACTTCACATTTCATTTTAAAAATAATACTAGGTCATTTAGGAAAATACATGTACTTTATGTGGAACTATACCCATTATGCAGTGTTAGCGTCATAGAAAATGTAACAGCAACACCAGACTGGTTAGCTTGGCTTCCAGGAAGTTACTGCACCTGGCCAGGAAATAATCTGCCTCGTACCCACGCCTATAACCACAACAGGGAGGAATGAAGATTAAACAGGTCCTGTAATCAGACGAGATGTTATTTGCTGGGAACAGAGAGGAGCTGCTGGGGACAATTTACAAGGTTTACCTGAACTTGGTTATTGATGAGAAGATTTTAATGTTAAATTTACAATAGGTCTACATACAGAGTTTTAAAGGTAATTTTTTGTGGGGTTTGTTATGTTGAATCAAGTTGTCGTCGTTTACTTCATAATAGTCTCTCACAAAGATTATGCAGCATATTGAAGAGCGGAGCTTTAACTCAAGGTATAAGAGGTACAACTACTGTACCAAAAATGTTGTGACTTTTAGTTTCTACTGGTAATTTAATTAAGAAGATACTTCAAAGCCTACAAAAGAAATTATTCTAAGTCAGATATCAACAATGAAGATTTGGCTTGCACCAGATTACACTGCCTAACTGTCTTTTTTAGCGATACTGAGGCCTTGAGGTCTTCAGCGCTGATGAGTGTCCAATAAAACTCTAAAAATGCTGGGAGCTAAAATTTTGTTTACTATTATGTACAAATTGTTTTTCTTTCCTAAACAACACCAGGTTCTGGAAAGAAAAGCAGATTTAACTTACAGAGTTACAGACCTTTTTTTTTTTTAAGCATTGTAGTCCAGTCTTCCTTTTTTGAAATGGTTTTAATGCTCTGTCTAATTGTCTCAAGATTCTGGGACAAAGAAAAACCCTTAATAAAAATGTCTATTCACAGACCACAGTAAAGTATTCCCATCAAACTTCTGCAACTGTATCTACTTTTTACACATTCAGAATAAACATGGGTATTTATCCATTTGATTATGTGGCACAAAAGACCCTTTTCAGGGTCTCAGGAGCCTATCCCAGCTGTCTTAGGGTACACCCTGGACAGGTTGCCAGTCTGTTGCAGGGCTAACACATAGACACAGACAACTATTTGCACCTATGGGCAATTTAGAGTTACCAATTAACCTATCCCTACTAAATGCATGCGATTGAACTGTGGGAGGGAGCAGGAGTACCTGGAGGGAGCCCACACAAACACAAGGAGAACAAGCAAACTCCACATCAAAAGGCCCCGGGCTGATGAACTGAACTCAGGACCTTCTTGCTGTAAGGTAACAGTGCTAACCACTGTGCCACCATGTGCCATGTTGTTTAAGAGAAGTAGGACCTCTAAGTGCTCAGATAATTTGTATATAATTCTGATCTGATGTGATTTGATTGTTGATTTTATCTCTGAAATTGTATATGTCACCTTTTGTGTTATCTTTTCTTTACCTTGTCGGCCCGTGTGACCTGACTTTCCTTCTTAACTCTTCAGGATTTGTCAAAAGGTTGTCAACTGCACCTTCACATTTAATACTTAGGCTCTTGACAAGAAAGCAAATAGGATTATTTACCATAAAGTCAAACTTTTCTTTTACAGAAGAGTTTCCATCGACCTTGTTATTCTATTCAAAGACTGCCATAACTTCTTAATTACTGATTTGGGCCTCTTATCCCTGCCAATTTCATGGCGTAAATTGTCATATGAATGGTTAAATTCTCCTCTTTAACAACTGTGCCTTTGACTGTGGAACTGGAAAAATATTTAAGTATAAATAGCAGGAGCACCAAGTAAGAAGGATCTTGTGACAAACTCATTAACTTCTGGCCAGAGGAGGTATGACCTCTGCTGTACCCCCACCCATATACATACAGTATGGCCATATATATGTTTTACATTAGTTTTATATAAGTCTGTTCTTTCCCACTCTTTGCATGCAAGCTTAATTTAAAGAAATGTGTCTGGGTGTAATGTTTCTGAATATTTCTTCTTTCCTTCTTCATTTTTCAAAGGTTGCTGGTCATTAATTAAATAATTTACTCTTTTTTCCCTTCATTTCCTTCGTCAAAAGCCCATGGAGTATCTAACACCCCTTAAAGGCTTCAGTCAGCTTCACTCCATTTTTTGAAGGGATGGAAAAGTTGTTGCTAATTCCTAATTACGAAGCTTTCCACAGTTTAAAGGATGTGCTCTGATGGTCCCATTGTGTTGAACATCAGGATGGATTTAGAAGCGGAACAGCATTCACATCCAATAACAGCACGAAGAGATTTGTAACAAAGAAGTGCTGTCCATGACTTAAAGTAATCTTGTCGCTTAGAGCTTCTCAGTAGTGCCAGGATGAGGTCTGAACATGTGTGTATGTGTGACAGTGAGCTCAAGAGTGGGAGAGGATTGCATTATATGAATTTCTATGAGTGAGCGTAGTATGCAGAATTTGTACTTGAGTGTTTGATGGAAAAATCCCACACTGCCAGGATGCATTAACGTAACCCTCCCCAATAGCCTGAGAGTCTGACCCCTGCACATTTCAGCCCTGCCTCACCCAAGTCCAAGGGAAGCCATGCTTGATGGACATGTACTTCTGAATGGTCATTACAACCTTATCCTCCCACTAACGGGAATTTGTAATCCACAGTAGGAAATTCTCAACACGGAAAGTCAAGGTTGTTTAATGTAATTAAAATAATTATATGCGCTTGTATGTACGCCTACATCACCACAGACTCTAGCTTTTTAACTGTGAGTTCATAACCGACGGATGGGTCCCTCTTTTCTTAAGCCCAGAATGTCACTTCCAGAAACAATTCAAAATTTCAGATGATCAACCCACAGGGCAGTTTACAACTTTGCCTCAGTCCATCCAGCGAAAGTGGTGGTTTTTATTAATGTTGTTGATTCATTTATGTATTTATTTATTTATGAGTATAATAGTGAAACATGTTCCTAAGGTTATGTCAGGATTTCCAGCACAGAATTGTGTCTGGTTTTACAGCCGACGGGGCCAGAAGATCACAGAGGCTCAATGATAATTTTTTTTAAATACACAGTCATGTCACTGACTACCAATAAGCATATGATATGATATTTCCAGGTGTTTTTTTTTAACCACTACACATATTTTGGGTCTTAAATAAAAAACACCAAAACAAAACAAAAACATAAAATATGCTCAAAGTGAATTTTTTGGCAGGTTTTAACTAAGATCATGCTTTAGAGATAACCCCATGAGCTAATGATGATCTTTCTTGAGTTCCAAAGAGACATATATAGGGTGGCCAACTTCCCGAGGTCTAGCTCGCGTAGTCCCATGTGCTCCAGAATCAGTGTCCTCCTCAATCCTGGTGATTGGTGCAGATCCTGCCACTATAAACCAAGTAATTAACATGGGTTTAGTTGTTACTAGAATAACTTATTTGCAATATGCGTATTTAACATTTTCATTACAAAAACACAATACTTCATTTTAGTTGTAGTTGAGGGAGCACAGTGATCTACAGTGAATAGTGGGGTTATCCAGCTAAGTTCAGGCTTAAGGAAATGGTGGGTTTTCAGAATAACAAATCTTATCAGGGTTTATCACCATGGTAACCTGTTGCTACAGACACCTTTAGTCTGCAGAAGATTTCCCAGAATACATATTAACATTGGTACCAAACGGAGAGATCATATATCTCCAGCTTTAGCCTCCCTACACTGGGTTCCTGTCTACTACAGGATCCAATTTAAACTTTTACTTTTTGTTTTTAAGTCACTTCACGCCCGAGCCTCTTCTTACCTGTCTGAGCTCCTTTCTGTTTATGCTCTAGGAAAAGTCATGAGGTGTAGCTCGAAATTAATGCTATCCATCCCACAGACTAATCTCACATCTCGTGGCGATAGAGCCTTCTCTGTGGCAGGTCTCAGACCTGACCAAGTGCACAAACACTTGATCAATTTAAATCACTTCTGAAGACATATTTTTATGTCCTGGCTTTTAACACACTATGACCCAAGCATTTTGGTCTTATTTAATAGTCTTAGTTATTTTTTAAATTCTTTTATTATCCTATCATTGTTTTATATTGTTATTATTGTTTATATATTGTTTCTTTTTAATGGCATTTTTATATTGTTAAGCACTTTGTGAAGCATCATCTTTCTGGAAGTGTGCTATATAAATAAATTTGACCTCTGACCTTAACAGGTACGAAGTCACCGCCTACTTACCAATCAGCTGAGTCACCATTCCTGATCCTTTGGATGTCTGCACATGTCTATGTTTTTCCCTGATGAGCATCAATATAGATACTTGACTTTATTTCTCGATTTATTTCTTTTTTCTTTGTTAACAGCAAAAATGCCATAATGAATGATCCTAAAATGCTACACCTCTAGTAGACCTTACATCAAATCTGCACAAAATCTAAGCATGTGGTTGAATTTTGCTTTTACATTTAATCTTTAGTATATTCTTAGATGGTTTAAACTCACTGGGCCTGCAGGTGAAATAAACTATGACTGTCTTACACCCCTCTAAACATTAATTTAATGGATTAACAATATTAAGGTCTACTAGAGGTGTAGCATTTTAGGCATTGAAACCCTGTTAACTGATATAGTCAGGACACTTTCAACCTTCAAATAGGCTAAACTTTGTTAATACAGTGTGCCCTTTCCAGTCTTCAAATATTCATAAAGTGTTTCAAATACTGCACCAATATTATACAAGACACATCTCCTGGATGCACTGGTACGCATCTTCAGTGATGTATCCTGGGGTCATCAGTTGTTTCGGGTCTCACAACATCATACACCCTCACCCAGGCGACCCAGCCGGGGTGATCAGGCCCCAACTTGCGTACCAGTAGCTACCCACGGATCAGCCCTCTTAATCCAAAGCCACCAAGTGGCTATCTCTGCCGCTTCGCTCACAGCCTGGATGACCCTCTGTTTGACTGCCCCAGCCACACCCAATCAGCCTAGGACTTTGCAGAGTGATCGTCCCGCAAAGCCCCTACAACCCACTTCTATGGGCTCATAGAAAGTCTTCCAGCGCCTTCCCCTGCACTCCTGCACTAGTTCCTGGTACTTTCCACGTTTCCTTTCATTGGCCTCCTCAATCCGCTCTTCCCAGGGCACTGTGAGTTCCAGCATGATCAGCTCTTTTGAGGCCTCAGAAATAATGATCATATCTGGCCAGAGGGATGTTTTTGCAATGTGCTGTGGGAACTTAAGTTGTTTCCCCAGGTCAGCCTGTAGCTGCCAATCAGAGGTTGTGTTGAGGAGGCCGGTTGTTAAATGTGGGTGCACCTGGGGTTTCTCTCCAGCCTTTATGAAAGAGATTGCCTTCCTTGGAGCATGATGGTATATATAATGGTAATATAGACTACATTGCTATAGTACCCGGCTGGTATCTTCATATCAGCTATGCATTAGGTTATATGTTTAACCTCTTCATATTTTCCTGATGTTATGGCTTTATCTTCCTTGCAAAATGAGACCAGACGCTGCTAGTGCCACCCCTTTCATGTGACTGTACCTACAATGATAATTTCCAGTTTAGCTTGTCAAGATAACAAGTATTGTACGATCGCTCAGCCTCATGTTAGCATAAGTGACGGCAAAAAGCAGAAAGATATCCTGTGTATGTTGAACTTGCTTCATATTATTACAGGGAATAAAAAGGGGCAAAATCTTGACTGAAGTCAAGCATTGATGCAAATGGCATGAAGTAGTGGTAGCTAGATATACATCAGGAGCCTGATAGTAGATGAAACTCAGGTTCCCAGGTGATGTGAAGATAGCAGTGGAATGTCACATCAGATAAAAAACACACAAATCCAGCGAGAATGATCACTATCTTAAAAACACTACTCAAGGAGAGATAAAAAAAAACAGAGAAAACACTACGAATGACAATGATACTGTATTGATATTTCATTTATAAGTGACTTAACAGTTACTGAAGCCATGAGTTTCCAATCGTAAGCTGTTGTAAAGTAAAAAGAAGACCTTATTAGTGTGATAGTGACACAGTTTTTCAAGGCAGTATGTTTCAAGACCAATGGAAACACAGACCACACCCTTTTCTCATTGACGTTTTTACTGAGAACTATTGGTTATTATTAAAATACTGTTGCTTCATTGACAAGCCGTGCAGAGCATGTGGTTGAGGCACTAAGTGATTAGCCGTGTTGTCTGCACATAATAGGCCGACAAAGCTTTGAACCAACAAGGTCGAAATTGCAAGAGGCCCACAGTAGTTGTATTTTAGACGTCACATAAGTCTCCACAAAGTGAGATCAGCTCTATTCTTACCAACAACACTTTGATCCTTATTGTGGCACAGATGGCAAAAAGGCTGGATATTCATATTCACAGCCTCATCATGTGTACCACAGTGAGGACTTCTCTTTAACATGGTTTTATTACATTTACAATGATTGCCTAACGGTGGAAAAGGGACCAGGACCCCCCTCGTTCCACTGTTATTTCTGTTCACAGTTGCACTGATCACAGTCTGTGTTTTTATGGCAACATCTGAGGCAGCATCGCATAATTAATACGACAAAGCCGTCATTGTTGATACAAGAAGTAAATGAACAATGCTGGGAAATTAGAATTTTCTCCTGATTTTGTGACATTCTCATATGGGGCGCAACAAACTTACAAACATAAACACACTTCTGAAGACTCGCTCTGTCTTTATTTCTCGTTTTGCTTTTGCTACAAATTGTTTTAAATTTTTACCTGTGTTACTGTCAAGCCACATAATAACAGTAGCACAGGTAGAGGAGTCATAAAGGAAGTGAACTATCTGAGTAATGTTGAGTAATACCGATGGCTTTGGCACTGACTACTATGTACAATTCAGTTGCGATCCTTTCAGTGGTGTAATGAGAGAATGTGGGATGTGGGCTGTAAACCTTTTTTGGCTCATGATCTGTGACATGCCACAGAGAAACAACACTGCATGATAACGGTTGTTTTCAAAGGCCTCACTTTACATTTGAAATTTAGGGGATTAAATAAATCACATAAATTAAATAACAAATAGTTTGAATTTAAACTTCACACTGTAATATTATTAGCTGACTCTAAATTATTTAGATGCATACAGCTGTTTGACTTCAGCTGGAGACACAAGCTCCATTTTAGGTTGTGCCAGCAAGGGCCTCTGGTGTAAAACCGCTAAATCAAACATGCAAAGCAACCTGCTGTGGTAACACCCTTTAGCAAGAGATGAGCTGAAATTAGATTAGTCCTTCGATTCTACATTTTCCAGTCTTTTGTTGTTCAGTTTTGGTGAGTCTGTGTCATGAATTAAGCATTTTTACCCAGAGAACTACTGCTCACTGGATATTTTCTCTTTTTTGGGCTATTTTCTGTAAACCTTAGAGATGGCTGTGTAGGAAATTCTCATTAGCTCAGCAGTTTTTGAACTACTCAGAGCAACAACCGTGAAATGTTGTTGATACCAATGACTTAAATCACTTTTCTTCCCTATTCTGATGCTCAATTTGAACTTCAGGGCGTGTTGACCATGCCTACACACCTAAATACACTCATTAACTGATTAGATATTTGTGTTCCTGAGCGGTTAAAGAGATGTAAATAGCCATGTGGTCAGTGACTGTGTTATACCCTTTCAAGTTAATACGGTGAACAGGTTAGCAAACAAGAGTGTGATTTATATTATATTTAGTTATTAAGTTAAAATACTTATTTGATTAACTTCTATTAACATTAAAGAACACTAAAGATTGTTAAAATGTAGGTCTGACATTTTGTTTCAATCTCTACTGTCTCCTGAGAGCTCAGGGTTTAGCTGCTGAATCTTTCCATATGTTCTCTAGCAGCTGTACATTCTGCTGCTGATGCTGGGGGGTAAATTACTGGTTTATACAGCCACATATGGCAAGATAAGCACAGTTTGAATACACGCTATCAAAACAAGCAGCACACTTTCTTTTTAAAACAAGGCTGGAGAGTAAATGGACCTGTAGCCCACTGTATTTTAAGGAAAAGCCATTATTTTCTGCATCTGTATCAAATATTAACATATTTACATGGAGTAAAAAATACCCAGGGGCCTCAAATAAACGTCGGTGAGGCATACTGTAAAGTCAGCTATCAGTGTTTTTATTCCAAAAGCTTTTATAAGATTATTGAATGTTTGAATGTCGAAATGAAAGCAAACAAAATCCATGCAGAGGGCCTTGTCAGTTCCTTCTCCACCCTCCTAAGAACAAGGTTATCAAGATATGGAAAGAGCCGAAGGAAACATGGACTTAATGCCATATTTTCGCCACCAAGGTAGAATTACAGCATCCCAGTGTGCAGCCGTGGAGAAGGAGCCTAACAAATGCAGGAAGAGGGATATCTGTGTGACCCCTCACCCAAGACGACTAACTAACTGAGACATGAGGACAGATGGGTACTGTGTGTATGCATGTGTGTGTGTGTGTGTGTGAACAAATTTAGCCCATATGTTTTCAGTTTGTATGATGGCTGAAGACAGACACGGGGTGTGTTTAAGTATGCCTCCTATATAACCCTAAAAACAAACAGTGAATGAAAGAACAGCTTTGTTGGTCAGATCCAGCAGAAGTGCGACGTGCAGCCACCAGGCAAGGGCAACAAAAAAGCAGTTTAGGACTGCTTCTTTCTGCCTGATGGACCCCTGAGTGGAACTATTTTAAATCAAATAAATAACAAGCAAGAGGCACTTTTACAGTTGATTTAACAATTTAAGTATGTTCATGAATTGTTGTTGTGTATTTTCTGTCTTAGACACTTTACCGTGGCTATGTTTTATGGCTTCCTGCTCATTGTTAAAGTGTCCCAGATGCATTCGAAGAAACAAGATCAAGTTATAAATCATTGCCAGCGTAGCATATGTGAGAACACCTCGGTGGTGGCTGCCAGTAGATGGCTGACCGCGTGTCCATTTCTATCTACAGATAACATTGTGTTGGGTGGTTGGCTCACTGAGAGGATCTGAGCATGAAGTCATCCTGGGTCTGGCCTGGATTTCCCTGATAGAGAGACAGAGGGTGTTACTCTCTTATAAAGTCACATCCAGTCCTTGAGACTGCTCTTCCTGAGTGATATGCATGCCCACAGGTTCATTCTTACTCTGCATTTCTCAGAACCTTAGTCACCCTTTCGGCACTTTCTCAAAAAATCATAGCTTTCATCCTCCTTTTGTTTTGTTTCCTTGCAGGTTTCAAAACACCTTGTTGATTCCCAGGCAGAGGCAAGTGTGCTTAGCTGCACAGGGTGATATTTTTTTTTATATCAAATGCTAAAAATGGCTTTTAAATCTTAAACATGTTGTAATCAATATAAGTAATTAATAAATGATCTCTCAATGAAAGGCGTTGCTCATATTAACACTCTGAATCTGAATTTTCCCAAGTATTATATCATCTTTTAACACCTTTCATGGTATTGTTTTGGTTTCACAGATGACAGCATTTTTTTCCTTTTCGTTCTGCTGACTCTCAGCACATGTGGCTGTTGAAACCAATAACCCTCAGCAGTCAGGCAAAGTTACCAGAAAACATATGGAAACATTTAAAACGTATGAACATGGAAGAAAGGTGAGTTAGGTGACCTTGAACGTTGCATGGTTTTTTGGTGCCAGACAGCCAGGTCTGAGTATTTCAGAAACTGCTGATTTGCTGCTGATTTTCCTGCACAGACATCTCTAGGGTTTACAGAGACTGGTTTGAAAAAAGAGAAAATATTCACTGAGCAGCAGTTCTTTGGGAAAAATTGCCTTGTTGATTCCAGAGTTCAGAGAAGAACAGTCAGGCTGCTTTGAGCTGTTAGGAAGACAACGGTATAGCTGAAATATAAACACTCATTGCAACTAAGGTAACAAGGTAGTGAACCTTGGATCCACAGCAGAAGACCACGGATGTCAATCCGGTCAGCTAAGACCAGGAAACTGAAGCTATAGTTTCCATGGAGTCATCACAATTTATCTTAGATATTGGAAATGGATTGCCTGGTCTGATGAGTGTCAATTTCTCCTGCAATGTTTCAATGGTTGGGTCAGAATAAAAAAAAAGCGACATGAAAGCATGAATCAGTCCTTATCAGTCAGAATCAGAGTACTTTATATTAATCCTAGAGGAAATTATGTGGTCACAGTTGCTCCAAGATGCTAAGCAAAGTACCTTACCTACTTTGTATCAATGATTTTCCTGGCACTTACTACCAACTTAGCATCGTTTAAATACCACAGCCTACTCGAGTATTGTTGCTGACCATGACCATTTCTTTATGATCACAGCAGACTCATCTTCTACGTAAAGAAGAATTAAGGTGGCTCAGATACATAAACATAAAGATACATAAACAGTTATCTACACATGTTTCTTTGTATTACTAAATGCACAAGAACTATTGTTAACCACTTTAAGGCCACCTTGCTGGTACTGGGTACTTTATTTTGAGCACCCGGCTCTTTCGTCTACAACCCTATGAGAGACTTTATGTCCTCTTTGTAATGGCTGTCAGTAGTTTTGCTACTTGGTAATCTTTGATTTTCATTAAAAACAATATGAGAGAATATGAGATAATATTTTAAGGATCGGCCACACTAATTGTAATAACATAATTGTTACACTCGGCCAGACACTTACATCTCTCTCATGCACTTGTTCTCAAGCTGTTTTTTTTTTAAAAAGCCAATAAAGTTTCACAAAGGTCAGAAGATGTCAGCTTGTTTATTTTATAAAAATAATCATATTTACTCAAGTCTCTACACACCTGACCCACAGTGGCTCTGTGTCCCAGAGCAATAGAATTAATGTATATGAATAATATATTAATACATGTCCCAAGGAATGTATCATTCTGGAAAGGTTGTATTCAGGTTGTGAGAAAGTCAGTGCAACAAGTGATATGTGCACAAAAGTCAAGGAGTTTTCTCCTGAGTGGTCGTCCTAAAATGCATCTTTCTCATCCAGGTTCTTACATCTAGTCGGGCACAGGACTTACATCCTTCCTCCATTCACACCTCCTGTCTGCCTCCCCTCTCCTTACCCCATCTCCATTGTATGCGCACCGATTCTCCGCTTCCATAGTGCCTGGTGTTGCTAGAGCGGAAGCTGCCCCTTCTTTATTCAATGGTGAGAACAATTCATGCCTTGTATCTCACCCAGTCTCTCTCTGTCACTCTCTCTTCTAGGGGCGGACTCAGTCAAGCTCTCAGGATGGCTCATTTCCTCATGCAGGGCTGAAAGCCTGAAAATCTGTAACCCCCCCCCCCCCCCCCCCAGTTGCAGTTCCCAGGTTGTCTGTGACTTTTACATCTAATATCCTCTGACTCAAGCTCAGGGAAAGTGTCAACAGTTTAAGAATGACTTATTCAAGGTGGAATCTTCTGATCTCACAGTTAATTTATCTACTGAATGAACTCTTGTTCATTCTGGGTCTTTGGAGGTGAATGATGCGGTTGAAATCCCTGCCAGTTTGTATAAAACATTTAATTCGCATGTATTGAGGCATTTAGGATACAGCTGTGGTTGCTCCTGTTCAATCATGTAAAGCTTGACCAGGAAGTAATTCACCTAGACCACCTCCTACACCGCAGCCACCATGCTACTTCATTTATAGCAGTCAGAAGTCATTCTGGGTTCCTGTTTTTTATCTCTTTAGCAATGTCTTCCACATTTTTAAAGCTATATGAATGACAACTTCTTATTTCAACTGTGTTTTCAATTTTTCAGTCCTCATATCGTCATAAAGACATTGACAGATGCTATGCTGAATTACCGAATGAGTAGAAAGCAGTCACAAAATCCCTTTCTTACAAAAAGACTGTAGCAGACTGCTGAAAATGCCAGATGAAGTTGGTGAGAGTTTATCAAACTTTGCCAAAAAACACTCAGAAATTAAAACACTATTATCAGACTGCAAACAAGTTGGGATCTGATATCGGTGGCCCACTGAACAACCAGACACAGGAGGATGGTGTTTGCTAGTCTTAACAGGACACGGAAGGGGAAGCCTTAAACACAAATGCAGGTAGTTAGTCCAAACAGTCCAATCTTCTCACCGTTTAAACACACTGCTCTCTTTTCCAACAAAATGTCACACAATAACCGGTAAAAAATATTTACCAGTGAACAAACTTTAATTTGTCAGCACTACTACTGGCTTTGTCATGACACATTTTACTTTCTCAGCAAACAGAGTTTAGTGCATATGAGGTTTTTTGTCTGCCATTTCCTGTAGTAAAGTGTGTTCTGCGGGCCTGGTTATGCACTTCCAGGCTCTAAATGACCCTGTCCCATGAGACTAATGCCCGTGTGACCAACTGAACACATGAAGGTCAGAGGGTTGGTCCAAATTCAACAAATATGACTTCCCAAAACACAATGGTAGAACTCATTTCCAGCTGGGCGCAAGAACTCAGCCCTGAAACACACAATACTGTGGCTCGCGACCAAATGCGACACATATAGGGCCTGTGTGTGTATGTGTAGATTCATGTGAGGAGGTGTGTGTATTCATTATATGTGAATTTTAACTAATTTGGAAGGCTTGGCATGTTTTTTTTTTGGCTTCAGTTTAGTTTCACCATGTCATGCTCCTAGACTGCAGCTTTTGTCTGTCTTCTCACCAGTTTCTGTTGGGTAATACAGCAAGTGTTCACTCAGTAAATTCTGAATGCCTTCACGAATGGTTTCACCCTTTCTCCCCATTTCAGGAAAGAGACACCAGCTCGGCACCAGTTTTCGAAGGAAATGAAAAATTTGACTGAGAAGAATGTTTTTTTGTTTTTTTTTCCTGAAAGCAAAGAACGTCTGTGTGAAAGTGGAAGCATAACAAAGACAGTTGCTAGCGAAGCGATGGTATCTGAATGTCAGAAAGCTTTATTCAACACCACTCAAAAACCAAATTGATGATTCATGAAGAAAAAGGATTTAAAAATAAAAGGAAAGAAACACAAAGAAAAACTTTGTCAGTGAGGCAGTAGGTCACGGAATACAAAGAGAAATGATGAAACTCAGATATTCACACACACATGCATGGCCTTATGTTTGCAGACTAAACAAACAAGTTTAGAAACAAGCGTATCCCTGTCTTTAAAACATAAGCCTTATGTCACTGAGGTCATAGTGTTCTGCTCTGTCATGAGACACACTGCTGCCCTCGGGTCACGTTGTAATCTGTGAAGGGCATCGCTGATGCCATCGCTTTAAACCCGCAGTGAATGTCTCCTCTGTGTGTACAGAACTACGAGCAACAGAGATGATTCATGTGAAGTTCATGTGATTAAAAGAGTGTGAAAAAAGACACAATAACATTATGAGTTTGAAAACAAGAGGTTTTTTCTTTAAAGTGCTGTGTGATCAAACTGGGCTTGTAGAATTCTGAACTGATGATGTGCAGCCGTGCAACAAAAACTCAGATGAACACACCACTACAGCTTCCATCAGTAAGTGTGAGCGCCTCTATAGAAGCAGATGCTTTGGCAATTTGCTGGCCTGCAAAGGTCAAGGAAGAAAGAGATAAGCAGTTATCTTACAGAAACAATTGTTGCCATTTAGGAAGAGTCATGAGGGGATTTCCAAACAATTTGAAGTTCCTAAATCTATAGAGAAAGAAAAATACTTACAAGTGGAAAAAAAATTCACATGGCTGCCAGTCTTCCCAGCAAATTTACCTAAAGGTCAGACTGTTGCTCAGAGGAACTGGAAAAAATATGAGTTACATCTCAGACTCTACAGGCCTAAGTTAGCATGTTAAATGTTAAAGTTCAGAACAATCAAAAAACGACTTGTTTAGAAGAAAGCCTCTTCCAATGGCAGCATGGCTTAGGTTTGCAAAGCTGCATCTGAACAAACCACAAGATGTTAACACTAAAGTCCATTGGATGTATGAGATCAAAGTGGAGATAATGCACAGTGGCACATTGGGTGGAAACCAAACACAGCATATGAGCACAAACACCTCATACCAACTGTCAAGCATGGTGGAGGGGGGGGGGGGGGGGGTGATGATTTGGGTTTATTTTGCAGCCACAGGAGCAACACCTTACAGCCACTGAGTTAGTCACGAACTCCGCTGTATACCAACGTATTCTAGAGTCAAACGTGAGGCCATATGTCTGACAGTTAAAGCTTGGCTGAAAGTGTCACGCAACAGGACAATGATCCCAAGCACAGCTGCAAATATAACCGAATGCCTGAAAAAGAAAAGAATGAAGGTGTTGCTGTAGCCTCATATATAATAATCATAAACATGTTATGTCATATCGCAATCATATGGCTTGGTACACTAAGAATATAGCCTTCCTGTCTTATCATTTTATGTCAAAACCAAAGATTTAGATATTTTATACATATATATACACATACAATACATACATGTCAAGAAGTGTGCTGATAAACCTTGAAGGCAAGTCGCAAAAAGAAATGATAACAGTTGCTGTGCACAGCAGTAACACAGCTGGTGGTGCTGAATCTTCCTCAGGCTATGCCCTCTTCTGAGAGGATGGATCAAAAATTCATGGATGGCATGGAATATATCTCTGTCTTCTGTAATCTCTGTCTTTTCTCCTTATAATAACTCTCTAGGCTCAGTGATGTTGCTACCGAACATCCTTTGCATTTGTGGACGTGCAGCCTCAGAGTTGCTGGATGCCAGTCCTCTGTTGAGTAATGATGCCCCCTATTGTGAGATTATACAAATCAATTTCAAAAGTGTGTAATGCATGAGGACTGCTGTGCATAATATGCAGGCATTTTAGCTGACTGTTGAACTTCGATGTCTTTAGAAAAAAGTATTAGAGGAGAACTGTGGGTCTGCAGGAAGTTATACAAAATATTAGGCCCATGGGATGGTTTAATATGCTTGTTGGGGTCACCAATTCCCATTAAAAAATGTTATTATAAATTAACTGATGTTTCCTGCCTTTTAATTTGGGTTGCTGGCAATATTGACATCAACACTGACAAGTTTTCTTTTCTTATTATTCCATGTTCTGTTTTTCTCTGATTCATTTGATCCACTCTTGTAAAAAGCTTCTTTTATCAAGTATTTTAATATTAAAGTGTGAGTGCTTGTTTGAAGCTAAGAAAAAGAGTATTTCTATGTGCACTGCAGCACCTGTTGGTGACTGCTTCCACAGAGAGTGATGAGAGTCCAGCCATTAACTGCAGCAAGGACATGACCCCACGATGGGGTCAAAGCAGAAGCACAAAAGAAAGAAGAAACAACCTTCTGCTTTCATTGCTGATGAAGGTGTAATTGTACTGTATGCAGTCCTTATATATGTGTTATATGTCGTGCATACAAAAGTGTTTTGTTGCTTCTAAAGTACTCCTCCTCTAAAAATGTTTTCCCTCAGGGAGTGGTGTGAGATGTTCATTGTGTGAAGGGTAACGGGGAGGCCAAATCAAACCAACCCCCTGCTACAATGTGTTGGAATCACATAATGCATATTGTTAGATGTAACAGAGGTCTTAAATTGCATCACATTTATAAGTTCATTACAAACCTAAGATTTTGGTTACTTTCTCTCTTTCAAAGGCACTGCGAGCAGGAAATGCATGGCACCATCACGCTGTAGGCAGATCACCGTACGATATGTTTGTTAGCGTGTTGGCGTTCTGATTAACGTCCAGTTGGTGCCCTGCTTCGAGGTCTAATCTGGCCTCACGCCTCAATGCACGTGCTCAATAGGGTCCGCACCCTGCATCATGACATCATGTCTTTGTGCGAAATCCCGGAGCCATTCACGGGCCCACCGTAGGGCTTAGCATGCAAGCGTCCACTATACCAACACACAGCTCTTTAAAGGGACTCCCCTGGTCCCCCAGCTCAGTGGATACACCCTGAAGCCTCTACAGGGCTCTGCGCATGGCTTCTATTCTCCAACGCACAACGGGCGGAGCCCATGTGCCACCCAGGGCCAGAGGAAACAAGGATTTGGCCTTTTTGTTGGGAACATTTCTATAAGGGAAGATATGATTGCTCCTGGACACATGGAGACATACTATATCTCTATAGTCAGGCAACATTTACACTCATGTTCCTGGCTGCCATGTCAGGCAGAGAAAAAGTGTAGCAAATGATTCGGGGACGTTTAACCCGGCAAGATAGTGCCTAGTGCATGGTTTGCTAAAGATTACATCATTCATTTGTGAAAAGCTGTGGGATCAGCGGAGCTCTGTTTGGAGGCCAAATCTGCCACCAACCAACAGATCAGAGAGCAGACATCAAGAGGTGGATTTGCTACTTCACCAGCCCTGTGATGTCACCTAGGCTTGTGAACACCATTGGCTGAGAGAGAGTGAGGGCAGGCTGTAACATGGGCAGAGCGGAGATACGCCCATAAAAGGAGTGATGACTTTTATCGATTAATGAGTGCTAACTCTGAGTGCTGATACATCTTTTACACGTGGCTTTCGAGCATGAGGTCACCTCCAGCGTCTATCTGAAAAATCTGTAAAATAAACTGAGAAAACAATTAATCAGTGATGGTGCATCTCTTTCTTTTATTAGATATTGATAATGCTTACTACTTTCTGTTAATCAAATAGGCTGCGTCACTCATCTCGCAAACTCATGTATAAATAAATGGGAAAAGTCACTAAGCCATGCAAACATGACAAAAGACGCTAAACAGTGTGACTTCAGGAACAAGCAGAATAGCCATATAGCTCTTTTAAGAACAAGAGCATTGTTCAAACATCTTTCACTGAAGCCAGGGACTACAGGGCATTTGTGGAACTTGGAAGTGTGATTGTGCAGAGGGAAGTGAGTTGTGTAACTGTCAGACTGTGACTGTCCTGTAATTGTTCTGTTCTTTCCTTTAAGTTGGGGCATCGATGTTTTACCAAGAGAGCGAGTTTTCAACAGTTTAGACTAAGAACAAACAAAAGCTTTCTTCAAATAAACTCTTGCAAAGTTCAAGTGGGGTTTATAATAAAAGTATTAAATGTTGGCACAAAGAAATCTCAATGTTGATATTGAACAGGGCAAGTCTGTCGGGCTGGTAAGGTTCTGCATTTCAGTACAAAAACATCCTAATGCAAAACATCCTAATTGCTTATACTTATACTCGTATGCTCATACAGAAACATGGGGCATAGTAAAGCCTTTTATTCACACAACACCATTTTACAGACAAGTAGCAACAAACTTATGTTAAATCATTACTGGTAATGTTTTTAATGATGGTAATTATGAAGACTTTACACACAGATACTACAAAGGCAGTAAGGTTGAAGTTGCATCTTTATACTAATTAATTAGGAGGACAAACCTTTACCAGTGTAAACTTCAGTATAATCCTAAAGATTTTTACTTTAAGTAATCTGATTACATGAAAATGGAATGCAAAATGTTAAATCTAATGGTAGCTGGTCAAGCAAAATGTACTTGACCAGTATACATTCTTTTATTACAGAGCATATTTTTAAAATGATTAATTTTTTCATTAATTAAACCTTTGATTTGATCTTTTTCAGCTGTCAAAATGATTGCTTCACGTTTACGAGGGCATAGAATCATTCTTTTGAGTGTAAGCATGTACAATTTATTTATAAAGCATTTTTCAAGAAAAAAAAAACTGTTGCTCAATATCATAAGATGAGACGCCATATATAAAAAGAAATACAAAAAATAAAAATAAAAATAAATCTTCAGAGTGTTCAAACATTGCAACTTGTTACAATGTAAGATCAGAAAGATTTGGTCAGTAGACCACAAAGACCTGCTAGACCTGCTAGCTTTCCTGCTAAAAAAAACGAATATTATTAGTTTGATTTTATTCCCGTAGGTAAAGAAAGGCTTACTGACTGTCATTATGACAATTCAAATTACACTTGGTGGATCATTTCTTTATTATATGTTACAACTGATGGTTAACGCAAATATCTAATCCGCCAATCATTTGGCAGCAACTCAAAGCATTTAGGCATGTAGACGGGATCGAGATGACCTGCTAAAGTTCAAACTGAGCATCAGAATGTGAAAGAAAGGCCTAACTCCATGGTATGGAGGCCTATCTCCCCCCACCACTCCTCCTGCCAGTGGCAGACGCCCTCAGACATCGGTGCATTGGTGGTTCTTTGTGTCCGGGGATGGGCATCCAGGTACCCACCGGCTCACTCCTGGTGGCTGCTTGTCCCCCACCCCCTTCGGGTGGGGTGCCCTCGGCCTCTCGGCCTGGGGCTCGGTCACTCTGGCACAGCTGGCTGCCGGCAGAGCTCACGGGCACGTCACTGCAACCCCCCTGGCTTCTGCTCCGCGGCTGCTGAGCGACCCCTCATCTGGGGCTCTCCTCAGCTCTTTCTGGGATAGTGGCGCGGCTGCCCCTCCGTTAGTCTTCCTTGGTCTCCTTTGCTCTTGGGGCCTCTGGATGTCTGGAGCCTTTATCTCCTCCATACCTGCGTCATGCCCTGGAGGATGGGGCTGTGGCTCCCCACACCCTCTAGCAGATCATTACATGAAGGAACCTTTTAAATACAAGCTCACAGGTGTACACACGGGTGCTCACACACACAAACTACACCCTTTTTGGCTGCTACCTATATTCACATAGATCATCGCTATGATGTTGTTTATTATATTGCTCTCTTTTTCTTTGCTTGTTTTCTCTTTTTTCTTTCTCAACAGGTGATCCAGGTGATTGATATATGTACTTTTTGTCTGTTTGTTTTGTTGGTTTTTGGTTTTTGCCCTTTATCACCGCCCCTCTTCCCCACTCTTTCACTTTCCCTCTTTCTTTCTCCCTTTTCTTTTCCCCAGTCAAGTCTGTCCCGTGTTCAGCAAATGAAAATAAAATAAACAATAAAAGCAAAGGTGAATCAAATAGACCAATACAGCAAGGCTGGGATGGTCCATTTGGTAAAGTAAATCCGTCGGGCATCTTTCTTTGCCTTTAGACAACAATTCTGACGGCAAAAGAACCAAACAGGACAGGCAAAAAAAAAAAAAAAAAAAAGAATATGAAAGAAAGGCAATTTAGCAATTTAGGGAACTTTGATCGGCATAATTGCCGATGCCTGAGCTAATCTATATATTGCAGAAACTGCTGATCTGCTGGGATTTGCCGCACAATCGTCTCTAAGGTTTACAGAAAATGATCACCAAAGGAAAAAATAATTCGTGAGAAGCAGTTATCTGGGTGAAAATGCCTTGTTGATGTCAGAGGTCAGGGGAGAATTGCTAGACTGCTTCATGGAGATAGGAAAGTAATAGTAACTCAAATAATGGCTCATTAAGACTGAGGTATGCAGAAGAGCTTCTCTGAATGCACAACATGTTGAACCTTGACCAAAATGGTCTACATCAGCGGAAGACCACACTGGGTTCCAACACTTTCAAGTAAGAACAGGAAACTGAGACTAAAAATTTTGGATGAATGCTGCCATCTAAGATGGCACAAAGCTCAAATCATTCCAAACTTGAAGTTGGCACTGTACTCAAATGGGCTCCAGTGTAATCAGATTTTGAGCCACCTTTGGGATGAGGTAGAATGGTAGATTACCATCATGCATGTGCAGCCAAAAAATCTCCATCAACTGTGGCATGCTATCATATTGACCAAAACCTTTGAGTATCTTGTCAAAGATACAAATATTTCAGAACGTTCTGAGTGCAAAAGCAAATCCAACCCAGTAGTAGCCATGTGCAGCTAGCACTGTAGCCTGCAGGGTGTCCGGTGAATGAAGTTTATTTGGACATTAAACCACACTCCAAAATCTATGAATTGCCCGAAAAAGATACCAAAGTACCAAAAAAGGGCAGCACAAAAACAGTCAAGCTGAATTCCACTGCCTTATTTCAGTGATAAATGCAGCTTCACCTAACAATTTGTAAGAAAAACAGAACCCTTCAAAGATTACCTTTGGTGCAGTCTGGCTGGTACTTTTTCCATGACATATAAACTTTCTAAAGTACCCCTCTCTCTCTTTGTACCCACACTCACTCACTCATCCTTCACTTTGTGACTCTATCTGGTAATCTGTGCTGTTGATTTCAGAAATGGTTTTTACTCTCCTTTCTTTTCTGCTTTTCTTGAGGTTACTCAAAATAACATAACTATCAGTTGCTGGTTTCTGGGTTTGCCCGTCTGCTTTCTCAGTCACAAGTCCTCCATTTTTTCACCTTTCTGACAATAGCCCCCATCTGTGGAGGATGAAAGATTGAACTTAATATTGGTCTGGTGACTACAGTGGGTTTCTTTGTACGAAGTAATAGTGCTCAACCCTTCCCTGCTGTACCTTTCTTTTCCATCTTAGCAGTTGCTGCTAATGAACCAGTTCAAACTGGTGAAGTCCGTCATGTTTATCACTGACATGTTCCACATATCAGGATAAACTAGACAAATTGGAAATTAACCTGCATCGTCTAACATCTCAACGTGTATTTTTACGCTTTGTGGAGTGGAAATATGACTTATTTGGTTTGGTAGAAAATTATTTATTTATATTTTTAAATAGGCATCACATACCAGTTCGCCTATCTTTATGTTTTATGTAATAGCCTTATAAAACTCATGGTGATTTGTTAATAGTGTAATTGTCAAAACAATGGAAAACAACCTCACTGGGAACCGCTGCAGCTTTTCCTCTGTGCAAACATCTGTGGAATGACTCTGAGATCAAAGTTTGGAGCTGAATGTTTTTCTTCTCTCAGCTGGCAGAGTTTGACTAGTTCCCTAATAGAGACATTACAGCGTGTACAATCATTCAGTGCTTCACAGTTTTCACACATAAATGACACACGTATGAGATACATACACACAAAAAGGTCTCTTCTAGCATTAAAAAACTCACATTTTGTTCACCTAAAAGTTAAAATTTTAAATGTGTTTACATAATTTTTTTTAATAAAATTGCATTTATGGTATTTTTAAACCAGAAATAATATAGATAACAGTGTGCAAACAAACAAGATGTATAGTCCTGATTTATGTACAGAATACGAATTAGAGACATGCTTATATTAAACAAAAGTCTTTGTTTCATATAAGGACGAGTACTATTTTTTTGTGTACTATTTTTTCTTCATTTATTGAGAGACGCAGATTCTAATTTATTAAAGACAAAAGAAAAAGACTGTAGCTGGTGAAAGAGGTTGTCCTTTTTTAAAGTAATATCTTAATTTTGAAATGTTGGAGATGGAAAGCCAAGAAAAAAAGTGCAGAAGCAGATTTTCATTTGTTCAGATTTTCCCAATCATCCATAGTAAATGTTGTGTGGATATAAATGTCGTGTTACTTGTAAACCATGTGCAGAATAATCACAGCCACATGCCCGACATAGTTGTAAAAGTCATTCAGTCAGACAAATAAAAGTGGACAGGAGCAAGCCACTGTTTCCTCAAATTTGGGAAAATACGTTAATTAACCCTTTACATATAGTTGAACTGACCTAATGCTCACTTTAGATAATAGTATAAACAACAGTATTCAGTGTTACCGCACAAGGACATAAGCTCTCCTTCAAAGTTTGTCACTGACCTGCCTATCTGCTCTAATGTTGGCCTGCACAGCCGGAGGCACATGCTGCTGCTCTTGCATCCTCTACTGTATCTATGCTTCTGTATACAGTATGCATGTTCGAGGAAGTCGCATGTATGTAGCCTGACTGCTCCGCTGTGGACCCGGTGCCCTGGCAGTACAGTGGCCATGTTGGTGTGGGAGCCTGAGGCCTGCTCCCATACATCCCCGCTCTGGTTTTGTTGATCCTATTGTCTCCTGCGTCACCACACGTCGCCCGGCAAATAAAGGCCGTCTGGCTCCAAGCTTAAATATTGCAGCAAACTAAAAACCAACCATCAGAGCCGATTCATTCACATCTGCTCAGTGGGGCGACAAGGACAGGGCTTTAGGTGGGAAAGAGGGCAGAAAAAAGTTCACTTTTCCCTGCTGGGTGCCAAGAGAACGGGACAGGACTCAACTTCGCCGGAGCCGCAGCTGTGGCAAGTTGCCCATTTGATTTGATTTATTATACATTTCAGGAAAAAGGGACTTTATTTTATTTAGTGATCTCTTTTTTATTGGTTTATTTAGATATACAGCGTGTTATAGTCTGATAGCTAAGCAAAAGTAAAAGCTTGTAGTATTCACATTTGTTAACTTTTGTTAGTCCGGTTCACGATGAAAATATGCAGCCATTAGTACAGTTAAATCAATGCCTAGCTTAAAGGTTATTTTCATATTTAAAATTACCAGCAAATTGCTGTTTGTTGTTTACTTTCATCTTTCTGTATATTTGTGAATGTGTGCGTACAAATCAAATTTACGATCATATTCTGGCGTTTGTTTGATTTTTAAATGTTTGCAAGTTTTTTCCTCTCATGCATAGCTTACTTTTGGCACCCTCTTTTCCCCTCCCCCTGTTGGTCCCTGCCTACCCCACCCTCCCTGTCCATCTGCACCCTTCGTGTCCCTCCCTACCCCACCCTTCATTCTGCAGTGCTACGGACCGATCATGGGTGACTGGAGCTTTCTGGGTAATATTTTAGAGGAAGTCAACGAGCACTCTACGGTGATCGGCCGGGTGTGGCTCACGGTGCTCTTCATCTTTCGCATCCTCATCCTGGGCACAGCAGCAGAGTTTGTGTGGGGCGACGAGCAGTCTGATTATGTGTGCAACACACAGCAGCCTGGATGTGAGAATGTGTGCTACGACGAGGCCTTCCCCATCTCCCACATCCGCCTGTGGGTGCTGCAAATCATCTTTGTGTCCACACCGTCTCTGGTGTACGTGGGTCATGCTGTCCACCATGTCCACATGGAGGAGAAACGCAAAGAGCGGGAGGAGGCAGAACTTAGCCGGCAACAGGAGCTGAGTGAGGAGCGTCTTCCTCTGGCACCTGACCAGGGAAGCGTCCGCACCACTAAGGAGACCAGTACGAAAGGAAGCAAGAAGTTCAGGCTGGAGGGCACCCTGTTGAGGACCTACATCTGCCACATCATCTTCAAGACACTGTTTGAAGTGGGCTTTGTGGTGGGCCAGTACTTTCTGTATGGCTTCCGCATCTTGCCGTTGTATAAATGCAGCCGCTGGCCCTGCCCCAACACGGTGGACTGCTTTGTGTCTCGCCCCACGGAGAAGACTGTCTTTATCATCTTCATGTTGGCTGTGGCCTGTGTCTCACTGTTCCTAAACTTTGTGGAGATCAGTCACTTGGGCCTGAAGAAGATTCGCTTTGTCTTTCGAAAGCCAGCCCCTGCTCCGGGGCCTTCCCAAGGCGAGGGGTTGGCCCCCCTGCCGCCACAAGGGAAGAGCCTGCCCCCCCTGGCTGTTCCCTCTCTGCAGAGAGCAAAAGGTTACAGGCTGCTGGAGGAGGAGAAAGCTCCCCCCATGACTCACCTCTACCCACTGGCTGAGGTGGGCATGGAGGCTGGCAGAGGGGCCCCACCCTTCCAGGGGTTGGAGGAGAAAGCGGAGGAAGTGCTGCCCATGGAGGACATCTCTAAGGTGTATGACGAGACTCTACCCTCCTACGCCCAGACCACTGAGACAGGAGGGGTGACATTACACGAGGAAGAGGCTGAGGAGGTGCAGCCGCCAGAGGCGGAAGCAGAGAGGGTGGATCTGGCTGCAGAAGAGGACATCGAGGTAGAGGAGGCGGTGAATGGGGAGGGGGCAACTCCAGCAGAGGCAGGAACGGAAGCTGCGGAAACGATAGAAGACAACAGGCCGCTGAGCCGACTGAGCAAAGCCAGCAGCAGGGCCAGGTCAGACGATCTCACCGTATGAACCTGTGAGACACCTGCACACACTAAAACGTTCAATGTGAAAGAGAGCACACACACCTATCTCAAGACAATGCACACTCTTGAACAGGCAGGTCAGAAACCAAATGTATGAAAAACAAAATCAACAGGGACTAAAACCTTTTAGGATTACCAAGTTACAAAAAACCCCAACAAAAACAAAAAACAAAAAAATGTTTGTGATAACTATGAAATATTTAAAAAAGAGTAGATTAGAAAAACAGGAGTTTTTTTTTATTAAGCGTGTTCTTATATTTAAAAATATATTGAAAGGACACATGTGAGGGAGGATGTTTTTACTTGACGATCCTTGTTCAATTTTTAGAAACATCTTTTCTATTGAAAGACTTATAATAGTACATACTAGAGGGATAGACCTTTTTACACAGGGTTTGAGTAGATAGGGGAAAAGGGGGGTTATAATATACTTGTGTGTCTGCATTTCAGTTCTATCGCCGTAGTTAGGCACCGACTTTCATTCCCATTCAGGCACCACATACTGCAAATGCAGCATGTTGCTGCAAGCCTTGCCAGCGAGAAGGCTCTCGCGTGGAAAATACACCTGACTAAATGTCGGCACATTAACGTGTAGCCTGCAAAGGTCTTTGTGAAGAAGCAGAACAAGTCCATTTTCAGGTTTTAGAAGAGCATTCCTCTTTTGCACATTCAGAGGTTTCAGCTCTATGCAAGGCCTTAAACCCTCACAACACCTCATCCATTGCATCCATGTACACAGGATTCTTTTGAGTAAACAGAGATGTGCATCAGTATTGGAGCGTTTCTCTCTTTTTCATGTTTATATACCAGGTAGCGCAGCCAGAGCTGAGTAAGTCCGGAATAAAGAAAAAAGAAAAAAAAAAAAAAAACAGAAAAAAAGAGACCACATGTCGAATGTCTTTTTCAGTCCGCATTTCTTCTTTTTGAGATTTGCTTATGTTGTGTTGCCTTTAAGAGCGCTGCGTACTGTGATATCAACAGCCCGTGGAAGAGAGCAGAGCTTATTTTGCCCTATCAGAGAGTGAACTATAACGGCGACCTCAAACCAAATCCTCTCTTTTCGTGCTATACAAACAAGCGTCCGGCCGATAAAGATCATGCACCATCAGCACAAAGTATTGTTGGAGGCGGGACAATAAAAGAAACCGTGCTCATCAATGAAAACAAGCATCCTTAACCTGGCTGTGGAAAAAAAAATCTTTCTGCGTGATTTTATCCGAGCACAGCAGAGAACATACCCCTTAAGAAAACACAATAGTTGTGATATGCTTATAAATACAGAGAGAAACAACTGTAGGGGAGGGGGGAGTCCAGCTGTACATAATGCCCTATCATGTGCCTAATATTGTACATAGTGTGCAGCTGTTTTTAGTTATTTCACTGTCCACTGCAAACACACATTCTCATTGTGACAACACTAATAATTTAATCCCACAAGCCCACTGTAGACAGAAAATGCCCAGCAGCAGGATCATGCATCTATCTGAGTAAAGGAGACCCATTTCCTCACTATTGCAAAGTGTGTTTATTAAAATCTGATTTATTAAAATCTTCACACTTTTTCTGGCTTTCTTTTTTACTCAAACCAATGCAACTGTGAGACTTCCAGTGCCTTTTCTGTAAGTGTTAATTATTGTAAGTGGTTTCATTGCTACGTAAACTTGATGTTTTACTTCCTTTTTTGTTTTTTATGATTGGTTTCATTTCTTTGTGACCCCTCTGTACACACAAACACCTCCACGTAACATCACGTCTCTGTAATATACCTATGACGATAATATAATGACTTTTATTTTAAACATGTTCAGATATAAGTGCATAAAGCTTCACGTTTGTGGACATTAACCCATTCATGCAAAATGAGCTGATGCTCAATCTGTGCCTCTATGCCACACATGTACATCTCAAAGTGTTGGATTTGGGGGCACGATCCAAGGGCTCCCCTCCATCCCCGATCTGTAGTCACTTCACCTCCCATAATCCCATGTGGCAGAAACTGAGCCTTTAATGAACAGCCAAATTATTAAACACACATATAACAATGTTTTGATCAAATATGCTGCTGGCTGTTTTGTACATCAATATGCTGGTATTGTATAGTTCTGTGTATTTTAAGACTGTTGCATTGCCTGTATGTTTGTAAGAATACATGATTAATCTTTGGAAAGGAGAAAAAAAAAATCCTTTTTACTAACTTGTAGTCTTCTCTGCTGATAGATGTGTGGCTGTATCTTCTTTTGAAAAGTGAACCGATGCAATAAAAAGTCACACGTGGTCAAGACGTGTCGTGTCAGTGTTTCTCTGGGGAGCATGCACCCAATGACGCACACTGAAGAATTCCAGTCCACCCCCTACACACTATAGATTTAGTAACTGTGTAGGGTGTAGTGGGTAGAGTAGTGGGCGGCGTGGGCTTAAGTTTCAGCTTGTAATATTTGGTGTAACACAGACTTGTGCTTTTTCCTTTATACTGACTAAATGAAAATCTAACATGAAAACTCTATTTATTGCACAGTTCAAAAGCCTGTTATTCAGTTCAGATTTTCCAGTTTTATATTATCATTTAGATTTGCCTTTTTTTTTATAATAGATCAAAGACATTTGCCAATGCAGAAGCAGAAATATCAAACTGTGGACGTGCATATATTAAATAATAAAAAACAACAATGTATTTATCTTTTTCTTCTCCTTTCGGCTGCTCCGTTGAGGGGTCACCAGAACAGATCATTTGTCTCTCTCTCACCCTCTCCCTGCCATCCTATCATGTGATCCTCTCCCTGTCCTCCATCTTTACATGCATGTACATGCATGCATGCATGCTTTACATGTGGCCTCCCTATTTTACTCCTGCCTAACAGCTCCACAGTCCCTATATTCAAAGACCCTACCCCTCTGATTTCTCTCTTGCTGTGTCCAAACACACCTTCTCCCTCTCCTCCTCTTCCTCGGTCTTTGATCAACAGCGGCACAGCTACCCATGCTGGTCAACAGCACTGGTGGCAATTGCCCTTTCTTGGGGGACTGCATTGGGCTTTGGCCTCCCGTGGAGGTGTTAAAACAAAATTATTATAATGCAGAACTTTCTATTTCAGAATGACACTTATTAAACCATTAGGCTGTATCTTAACACTTTATTTTTGCAGATGTTATGATTAACTAAAATATTTAAAAATGATCAGATGTAGTGGAGATTGTATATGATTGAAATGTAAGTATATAGGAGTATGTTAACGTTGCACTATGGTAAAAATGACAAATGGCCTGTATTTGTATAGCGCTTTACTAGTCCCTAAGGACCCCAAAGCGCTTCACACATCCAGTCATCCACCCATTCACACACTGGTGATGGTAATCTACAGTATAGCCACAGCCACCCTGGGGCGCACTGACAGAGGCGAGGCTGCCGAACACTGGTGCCACCGGGCCCTCTGACCACCACCAGTAGGCAATGGGTGAAGTGTCTTGCCCAAGGACACAACGACTGAGACCTATACTCAAGTACATAGAATTAATTTCACCCCTGACTACTTGCCATCCTCCCAGGTATTTGAGGAACTACACTCAGAAAAATAAAGGTGCCAACTGGAACCAAAAGTGGTTCTTTAGACTGATGCCATAGAAGAACCCTTTTTGGTGCCACAAAGAACCATTCAAACAATGGTTCTTTGAAGAACCATTTCTTTCAGTGGTTCATTGAAGAACCTTTAAAGGTGCCCCAAAGAACCATTTCTTGATGGTTCTTTGGGGCACCTTTAATGGTTTTTCAAAGAACCTTTTTAAAAATGGTTCTTTAAAGAACCATTTTTAAAAAGCTCCTTCAAATGGTTCTTTAAAAGAACCATTTTAAAGAACCTTTTTTGAGTGGTTCTTTAAAAAACCATTTTAAATCTTTCAAAATAAAATGCATCATAAATTGAATTTGAGTAGGGGAAAATAAATACGAGCACAGCATAGACATATATTAATGGTTTATTGTCATTTTGTAGTTACCAAAAGACAAAAAGGCATTTTAACCCTCAGCACAACATCACTACTAATACATGTCACATATTAGTGTTTTAAACAGTAATAATTAAATATATTGGCTATACTATAAATAAATATATATAAATACTATATCTACAGATAACACAACAAATAATACATGTATTGTTTAATTAATAAAACATCAGAAAGTGATAAAACACATTAGAAATAGCAATAGCTTCATAACAGACCAATAAATCAACACATTTTCATCAGCAGATGTTTGCATGTTCAGTAAAAATATATCAACAACAAGTTTATGATTAAAATGATCAATGAACTTCAGCCTTACACTATGTAATGTACGTTTCATGTTGTACTCATGGTCCTTGGTTAGTCCAGTTTAGGATAATGTCTCTGACGTATGTTTCATATCAAATATATGTCATATCAAAACAAGCCCACACCTGCAGTTGTTTCAGTTTTTCACTGGTGTTTCCTGTCAGCTGGTCAACCTCTCAGGCGGACATCCATATCAGCCAACCAAACGACAAGTTCCTCCCTTTGTGCTTCAAATCCCTCTCACTCTGAGACAAGGAGCTGAAAGAGAGAGAAAAGAGTCAATTATAAAGAAGAGAAAAGTGAAACCCTCCTCAGAAGGTCTGACTCGCATACCTGCAGTTGACCTGTGATGGACTCCAGTTTGGCGTTCACGTCATCCCTTGCTGTTGCCAGTAGCCGAGTCTGCAGGGTGCCCTGGAAGAGCTGAGTTAATGTTCGACTCCTCCTGGTCAGGCTCTCCAGCTGGATGAGCTGAGGTCTCCCCTCTCGCCGCTGCCTCTGAACACAGAAACACAAATTTCATCTGAAGCAGGAGGTGCAGATTTTTTTTGCTATTCTTTTCTAAATCCAGGCTAGATCACGTGGAGGTATTTGGAAAACTTTTTTGGCCAGCGGATGACTGTTGTCTTGCAGAAAGTCAAATCAAACATATGCGATACACAATCAATTCACAAGAACACATAAAAAATAAGTCCAGTTCTTGCCTGATTTCAAGTGAAATCTGCATCAAAACAGGGTGACAGAAGTAAAACGAGTGCACAAAGCCTCACTTTGTACAAGCCTGCTATTACAGTTCTCCTCTATGCAGACGACTTTCCTGTTTTCAAGGCACAACTTGGATCTGCTGTACAAATCTTATGGATACACACTAAATGAAACAATAGTGTGCACGACTCCAGATTCTGATCCCTCATCCTAATATGGTCCCAACATAGCAACAGCAATAAAGCAAATGTTGAGGCTTCAAAATACAAAGTCCATAAACCAATGGCTGACGTGGGTTTTATCATAAGGGTGATAAATATACAGATTTCAGTCTGTCTCAGAGATTTGATGTTCATTTACCTGCAGATGCACTATACGTACCTGCTCCATGGTTTTTCACAACATTTTGCACATCACTATTTAATACAGGAAGTAGGTGAACTAAAACAAGTCATCATTCTTTGTGAGAGGACCATATTAATGAAACAAACCTCAATGACATCATAGGGATCCCTAAAGATGCTCCTGCTGCTTCTCTTCCTCCTCATCCTAAGCTTCCTTCTTCTTGTCCTCGCCTTCCATCCAATTGTAATTCAACCTAATTGTGTTTCTCCCCCTCCTCTTCCTCATTTTGTTGGAGCTGTGAACACAATTAATGTGAATCTGGATTAATTTGTGCAAACAAGAAAAATCTACAGCTTTTTGGTCAGAGGTGCTCTTGTGATTTAAGCCAGGTAGAGTAGATTTATGTGTTGATGCGACCTGCTTCAGCTCTGGCTGCTGAGTGATATTTACACCCTGGCTGGATTACAAACTTTAACCATGTGCTGAACTTTGGCCCAGCGTTGATACCTCTTGTTAGTATAACGACCTCTTCTTAGCTTGTATGTATGATGTATGATGGTGGATAAATGAAATATACAAAAAAATTAACTATATTACAAAAGAACATCTATCTTGGAAACATCAAATGACCGGAGCATAACTTGTCAACTAGTCCGAAACTAAGTTATGCAGGAACAGTCAAAGACACACCTTCTCATGTTTGAAACCATTGTTTGAAAGGTTCTTTGTGGCACCAAAAAAGGTTCTTCTATGGCATCAGTCTAAAGAACCACGCTCTATTCATTTCTATATAATTCGATTAGACAATATAGAGTTATCTAATCTAATTATTCATTCAAAACTCTTATGCATAGCTGCATTTTATACAGCTCATACAGAATTCAAAGCACAGGTTCATGTGAGTATTTAATGTACGGCTCAGATCTACAGGATTTCAGAGTTTCTAGAGCAGACACAGAGCTCACAACAGGCTTCAGGCGCCATTTTAGTGACTTTAACAATATATTAAATTTTAATTTCGGCCTAGCTGACATTAGGTTATGCACGCAGCACGCAATTGAACCACATATTTTAGAAGCCAAAGGTTCAAATTAGCTGGGAGCAGCTTCACTTAATTATAACAGTGGTTTTGTTTGGAAAACAGTTTCTGTATACCGGATACTAAATTGCGCTG
Organism: Simochromis diagramma; assembly: GCF_900408965.1. Taxonomy (NCBI): domain Eukaryota; kingdom Metazoa; phylum Chordata; class Actinopteri; order Cichliformes; family Cichlidae; genus Simochromis; species Simochromis diagramma. The sequence continues at coordinate 1,647,859 of NW_024387320.1, forward strand.
ACGTCAACGGCTAACGTATCTAGCTAATCGCTACTGTTAGCATAACATTAACAGCAAGCTACAATGACGAGTAACAAAAACAAAACAGTAATAAGGTTTTAATGAAAATGTTTTACCTTTTCTAACAGTCCCAGAATCCACAGCTTCAAAGTCCAACAGGTACTGAAGACTGTTATCCGTTTCGCTGTCACCGTCCGTGAGTTTTTTTTCCCCGAAAGGTCAAGGCCCGCCGCTCGCGCACTCTGTCTGCGCATGCGCATCCCAACGACTGACCCCCTCCGTCCGCTCCCGGGAGGTTATAGTATGACGTGTTCTGACGTCACTGTCTCTCTCCCTGTCATTTATTTGGCTCGAAACACATATTAACAAATTGCTCAGTGATGAACAACTACTCAGATCATTTACCTAAGCAGTGTGCTTTGTCAAAACGAAGTGTGTGTTCATTACACTGACATTCTGTTCTGCAATTGTTATTTACTTGTATTTCATAATTTGACTTTACATACTGCTGGGTGGTTTGTAAAGCTTACAATAACTAGTATTATCATTATGCTATATTTTCAAAAATATATAATAATCTCAAAAGTAATGCCTTGGAGTAGAAAATAGAATAGAATAGAATAGAATAGAATTCAACTTTATTGTCATTGCACATGCACAGGTACAGGGCAACGAAATGCAGTTTGCATCCATCCAGAGGTGCTTTAGTGATATAGATATATTGTATTACATATTATATATTATCCATTATAGTAATGCTTTATCAAAATTTATAACTAAAGTACAGTATTTGAATGTGTGTATTGTGTCTACTGTTTGTTAACTCACCATATTCATAATGTGTTTGTGGGGTTAGGGGTGTGTGTGTGTGTGTGGGGGGGGGGGGGGGGGGGGGGGGGTTAGGGTCTTTAGGCTTTGGCCCCCCACCCCTGCCACCAGTATATTTTTAAGCAAATATTTCTAGCTTTTATTTGAATATTCAGTTTCCTACCATCGTCTCTTAAAGGGTAATTGCCAGGTATCCCGTCCTCTCCCTTCGCACACACATGCACACAAAGAAAACACACAGTACAATTCACAGCCTCATTATAGTGAATAAATATTTATGCCATTTACACCATCAAACTTAGATTGCTAAGGATGAAGAACCTTTTGTTCTTTAAAGAACCATTTGTAATAGCTGAAGAACCATCCACAAAATAAAAAGGTTCTTTGACGTATGATGGTTCTTTAAAGAACCATGAAGACATCTGAAGAACCATTTAAGAACCATAATTTTTCTGAGTGTAGGAGCAACATGACCCTAGAGTCAGATAGAAAAGAGAAGCAATCACTATCAGATCTTAGAGTAACTGTTTCCCATTTTTACTTAATCTATTCAATTCAATTCAATTCAATTTTATTTATATAGCGCCAAATCACAACAAAAGTCGCCTCAAGGCTATTCTATTGTGCAATCTTCTTCTTTCTGGACGAGCAGAATACACTCATTCATTGTTCACAGTTTTAATCGTCTCTAAGTTAAACTTGATTTAACCAGTCAAGTGATGAAAGGCTGTGAGGCACCACTAAGGGGCAGTATTGTTAAAATTAAAGTCCACATGCCTGTTCTATGGCATAATTTTGCATGTGGTAATCTGAAGATCATGGCTTTCTGTCTACATTTTTATACTATTATTTGTCATAAACAAAATCTCTAACATCAAACAAACTTTAGATGAGGATTAACAGAAAATTCCATTTCAGAGAAACTTTTGTTCCCTCTACATCTTGCGACATCTTGGGCTTCCTCTTGAGTTAAGATATAGATCTTGTGGTATCACCATATCCTGTACACCTATTTTGCAACGTTCAAAGTTATATTAAGATAAAAGTGAGGGCTTGGTAAGGCTGAGGAAAGCCAAGTGAGACAGTCATAGCATATTATTATTTTACTACTTTAATAACAACCATGTAGTTCCACAGTGTTTTTCTTCAGTCAAGTGAAGTAAAAATGCCATAGCAACACAAGTTTGTTGCCATGCCACTTTACAGTAATATGCATGGTGGATCACCATGCATCACCACAAAATGGTTAGTTAGGTTTATATGAGCAGGCAGAGCAGCTTTTAGCTAAAAAAAGAAATTAGGCCACATAACAATTTACAATTCAGTTTTATTTATATAGCATTAAATTAAAACAGCATTTTAAATACATCAGGAACAACAGAGTTTTAAAACTGCAAGCGAAGTGCTCTAATGAGGGGATACGGTAATATAAGGTCATTAATATAAGATAGGGCCTGATTATTACAGACAAGTGACTTTTATTTGGCATTTCAACCATGTGCAGTGGTACAGTACAGAGTGAAACGAGACAACGTTCCTTCCTGGTGCTACATATGACATATAACAGATGAACACAGGACTACGTAAAATGCAAAAGGGCAAAACAGTGGAAGACCGGATGGAACAGGACGATACAGACACATGCTATTCTATTGTGCAAAATGCTATTCTATTGTGCAAAACGAGTGAGTATTGTGCAAAAAGTAGCTTGGTGTCTGAAGGTGTGCATGTGAAGCTTGGGCTTCAAGATGGCGCCAGTGTGTACGGCTTGCCGTCTGATTCTGTTTGTACTAGTGTTTTATTTTTACTTTGTTTTAAAACATGCTAACTCTCTGCTTTTATATGATCGTCAAATGCTGCTGGCTATAAGATCCTCTCAGTTAAAAACTCTTTATTGCAATCGTGGATATCAGGGAACCTTCTCCCCACCACTCCTGTCAGGAGTTCCAGCTTGTCTCCGTTGCGTTCCGGCGCCACCTCAACTGAGAGGGCGCCGTAGACGCCGTGGGAAACGCAGTGGCTTATTGGTGAGAATGAAGGCAACCTGGACACGATTTCGAAAAATACCTCACCCTATCCAGACTGGATTTGACCGCGTCAACTACTGGCACTCTTTGGACACGGCTTACACCTGCCTGACACCTGTTGTCGGGCTTACGACAATAACCCCTGCACCAGCGTCCCCCCCGTCTTCGCTCAGGTGGAGTAAACCCTCAGAATCTACGGCCGATAGGTCGGGCACCCACATCGGCTGCTGAGCCACCTGTACCACTGAGATTAAGTCTTGTTAATGCACGATCGCTAGCAAATAAAACTTTTATTCTTAAGGACTTTTACCGATCGGGAGCTGGATCTAATGCTTTTAACGGAAACTTGGCAGAGAGTCGGTGAGTCCAGTTGTTTTACTGAACTTTTACCGCATGACTGTGAGTATCTTAATGTGCCGAGGATGACTGGGCGTGGTGGTGGAGTGGCAGCTGTTTTTAGGAAGAAGCTCTCTTGCAAACAACTCTTAACTGACTCATATTCTAGTTTTGAACTTCTGGCGTTTGAATTGGGGAATCCCCGCCCGACACTCGTTGCAGCTGTATACAGACCTCCAAAATACCACAAGGATTTTACCCAAGACCTTTCAAACTTCTTAGCTGGAACTGTGCCAAGCTACGATCGAATCTTAATCGTTGGAGATTTTAATATTCATGTGTGTTGTCCCTCCAATTCGCTGGCCAGAGACTTTTTAAGCTTGATAGACTCTTTCAGTCTTGCTCAACTTGTGTCTGGGCCAACCCAGAAACAGGGTCATACATTGGATCTTGTGCTGTCTCTAGGGTTACCGGTCCTAAACATGGAAATATGTGATGCTGTTTTTTCTGATCACTGCCCTGTTGTGTTTGACATACTTTTATCTCTCCGCCATTTTACACCTCTTATTTCAACACGTCGTTGTCGTGTTTTTAACCCATCTACAACAGAACAATTTTCTATTGCTTTTAAAAAAGTTTTAAGATCTCCCCTTGGCTTTGGCAGCAAATTGAAAAAGCTGTTGGATGAGTGGAGTCACCTGTAATCCAGAGGGTGGGTGCAGTAGATGTCCTGGAGGGAGGGAAGAGATGTACCCATGATCCTCTTTGCTGCTCTCATTACTGACTTTTCCTGGCAGGACTGTGTTCAGGAGCCATAACACACAGTGATGCAGCTTGTGAGTGTACTCTCAATGGTGCCTCTGTAGAAGGTGCTCATAATGGGGGTTGAGGCTCTTGCACACCTCAGTTTGTAGAGAAAGTAAAGTAAAAGCTAATAATAGCTAATATTAACATTTCTCTGAAGGAAATTTCCAAGTGTGGAATGTTTTGTTTTAGTGAAGGTAAACGAACCGCAACATTTCTAAAACTCATGTGTGTGTGTAATGCCTGAAAACATGAGACAGGCTGTGAACTACGACTCACTGAGGTTGAACAATCCACAACCCCTCACAAACAACAACAACAACAAAAACCATGCATTCATCACAAAGACAAAAAATGCCTAAAGTAAAACACAATCATAAAACAAACAAACAACAAACAGCCATAACATTGCTTAAGTGTCTGAAAGCTCTGCTACAGGAAGATGTGTCAGAATATCAAACAACTGATCCAAAATGACAGCGTGATATAAATGTGAGCAAGTGGTGACTGGATATGTTAGTGTGTGTCTCTGACAGATAAAAATAGCACTGTCTAGGGTCAGAGATTCCAGTAATTTATGCCTCAGAGGTCCAAATATATGAGTCACATGGATTGTGGGTAAAAGTACTTGCTCTCACTGCACTTTGCAGATGTTTGCAGTTTTTGGAGACTGCCTTCTTCCCGAAACCTGGGTGAACTACTATTTACTATTTACTACTTTATTATAAATTATTATTGTTAAACAGATAGGGTTTGCTTAACTGTAGCTTGGAACATTATTCTCAAACTCAAGGGAATCTTTTTCATATCTTGCACTCTTTCATGTTTGACTTTTTACTGCCTACAATGCCAAGTAAGAGCACAAAGTCGTGACTGCTGAAAGGGGTTTCGTTACAGTGTTCCTCTTCCTAGTTTCAAGTGGACTTTTATGCATTTTTAAAAATGACAGACGAAGCAAATACATGCCATGCGATCTGTAGCCTCTCGCTGTGGTGTTGGTATAAGTAGAACATTGCAATAAAGGGTTGTAAGCGACTACAATATGCCATCGTCAACAAATGTCAGCATGTACTCTCAGAGCATCTCCTGCAACTTTCAAAGGCCAACCAAAAAAATATGAGCATATCTCTCACATGGCCACAGACCAAAGTTTTTCACTTCCTGTGTGGAACTGTATCTGTGGTATTGTGAAAGAACGACAGCGAGGCTGTATCTTAACGCTATGCACGTATGCCCCCCGTAGAAGCTGTGCCTTCTAATTACTATAGCTATTAGATATTGCTTTTTCTTGCTTTTGCGACCTTAAAGCTGTTGTCGTATTGAGATAAGGACCAAACAGCATATGGCAATCAATACTGGTAAGATAATTGCTGTTTATTACTCTCAAGGATATTACATTTCAAATCTAATTGAAGCTCTCGTAGTAAAAGATGCAAATAAACTACCAGTTAGAAATATTCGCAGATCATCCAGCACATACTGAAAATATGTTTCTAAATTATCTTTCCTTCATGTTGCTATGGAAGACTTTTCAAGATATTTGGGCATCAACTGGACCTTGACTCTGATATGGTGCTTCTTCTATATTTTCTTGCAAGCAGGTAAAATAAATTTGAACTCTCTCTGACAATGTGCAGAGCAATATGTGACCCATAGAACAGCAACGATAAGCTGAATATGTGGGTGAGTTATAGTTGTAGCTTTTTGCTAGCAAGGTTGATTTTCAGTTCAGTTACGACAGCTTTAATCGGCAGAAGACTGCTACTTGAACTTTAATGCACTACTTTTTGTGGCTTTGCTCCCTACACTTTGAAATGCAAACATGACTATGTTTAAGTTACTTAATCTCTATAATTAATAAAAATATTACGCTAGCAATGAACAATAAAAATGTAGAGTATGTACAGTTTAAATGATTTGCAAATCAATTAATTGTCTTTTTATAGACATTTTGAGCTGTGTTCAGATTTTTTGAGGAATAGTTTTGTTTTCCTGTTGCTTTAGTATTCAAAAGTTTCCAGCAAAAACAAAACCTACAATATGATTTTCTTTTTTATCAGAAACACACAGGATCTCACAGACAGCTGGGAGCACAGTGACCCTGAACTGCAGCAATGACTCAATTATCAACTTAACTCAACTGTCGTGGAAAATGAATGGGGAGATTCTGTTCACTATCAGGACAGACAAAACCTTAAACAGCAGCTCAAATGACTCAAAGGTCAGATTTGTAACGTCCTCTAAAGCTGAGAGCCTGAAGCTGAACATGTCCATGTTAAAGAGCCAACTATATGCATTAACCATAACGAGAGCCCAGAGGTGGCACACGGGAAACTACACTTGTGAATTCTCCGCATCAAAGGGAGTCGGGGAAAAGAAATGGGAGCTCGTAATTACAGGTGAATTACTCATTTTGAAGTTTACAGGTCACATAAAAACACAAGCATTCCTTAAACACCTGAAGTAACAACAAGAGAAATTATTTATCATGACTGAGGGGGTAGTCAAGCTATGGAAACAGGAAGAAGGGGGCAATAACGACACTTTCCATATCAACTTCTCTCTCTCTCTCTCTCTCTCTCTTTGTATCAAAGACAAAAGTTGGGACTGCCAGTGGTTTGGAAGCTTTTAGGGTGGAGTAGGTGAAAGTTGAGTTTCCCCTACCACTGCTTAAATGTTATTCTAGGGGAAAGTCAGACACTGAAAGTTGCCTCTGTGTTCAAACACAAAAGAGGTGAAGACATCTGGCTTCACTTGCATTGCCTTTATATTTGTGTTTCTTACAACTCTAGACATTTTGTGGTTAGATTGGTTTAATGTAAAATTTATTTTCTGTAAAGCTTGCAGGTTTCGGACTTTGACACAAAGAAGAATTATGAATAGGAACATGTTTTGAGAGGCTGAGGTCTTTAGAGAGACCACAGGGGATGTGTAAGCAGTGCTAACTTCCTTTCTGCAGGTCTAAAACAGACTAGAAAACTCATACTGGTCTTCCAGTGCATAAAAATATATTAGATCACCCAATGTAGGGTTTATAACACATCACTAACAGAATCATTTTTTATGTTTCTACAATGGTTAATAGGCTTAAAACATGGGCATAAAAACATCCAAAAGAAAGGCTCATAAGAATATAATCTTAAAATGAGTTTCTGACAGAGTTCTAAAATATTTGTCTTTAACAGTTTTTAGGATAGGTGGTCTAATAGATTTGTTAAAAACTGTACATGGAAGTGAAAAAAGTTAACTGAACATTAGAACTGCAGTGAAACAAGTCCGTTTTTGTATTTTACAGAGGATGCTGAAGCAGGAAATCAATTGAAAATCCCACTTGCCATAGCCGTTATTGTACCTTGTACGTGTTTCCTGATCTTTCTAATTACTATTGTGATCATTCAGAGAAAAGTCTGCAAACGACGTTCACGGTAAGTTGCCTGCAGTCACTGCTTTTAAACAGTTTTATGCTAAATGTATTACACTGCTAGGATTAAAAACAACATGTCTCTCTCTCTTTTTATAGCTCTCGTTCTCCTGCTTCAATAATGGTAAATATAATAATTTTTATATTGTCTGTTGAGAAGCAACAAGCAACCAGTCTGTTTCTATGCAAGATCAAGCTGGTCCACTACCTTTTCCACTTTAGGTATTACTAAACATCTGGACATGTTTAGTGGTGCCGAAACATCTGAATTTGGTTTTCTTCCCATGTTTTTGTGCAACAGGAGCAGAAAGAAGATATTTATGAAAACTGCCTGGAACTTGAAAATCGCCGACGTAGTCAAATTCAGGTTCAACCTTACAAATACAGAGTTCAATGATATGGACCACACATAGTAAAAAAAGACTCAACTTTTTATAGCAACAGATTTAAACAGCTTTCTTACATGTAATTTAATAATAAAAACAAATATAAAATGTACTTAAAGCTGCATTTTTCTTGGCTACTTGAACTTCTGTCAGTTTATAAATAAGTCAGCAGTTTACACATTTGCCATTTCAATAAGGAGAGATCGTTCGGAAGAACTGATCTCTATGATATACTGAGATAGAGAAATGGATTGATGTATCTGGTGACTGAACTCTGGTCCCAATGGTGATCGGTTTTAAGACAAACCCCCTCTGGAGTCGTAGTGCTGATGGTGGTGAAAATGAAGATTATGGCTCTGAGTGACTCAGCAAGGTGGAAATGGGGAGGAGGTGGGTTGCACGTATGAGACTCTGAAAGTGTAAGTGACAGACCATTGAGATTTAAACTCTGCAGAGTGGAAGCTGATTGGCTCAAAGAAGTCGGGTAAGAAGATGATTGGACTGCTATAAGGATGTTAGTATTGAGATTAACAGCGTGGGAATGTAGCAGTAATGCAAAGAGTTCCAATAGTGGTTTACGTCCTGGAGCTCTTCCTTGGATGTCAGTTGTGCCGAGTCTCTTTTGTATTGTTCAATCTCAACACCTGGGTTCTGGGTTCTTCATTTGGATGAGTCACTGTTTACTCTTGGAATAATTTGGGTCTGACCACTGCTGGGAAATTTCACTGTTACCTGTATTTTTGTACACAGTGGCTCTCACTGTGGTTTGCTGGAGTCCCAAGGCCTTAGAGATAGTTTTGCAACGCCTTCAAAACAGATAGCAGCCTGGAAAGAGTAGAGTGTCAGTAAATTCAATGTCGTCTGACATGAACTTGTCTGGTGAAATATAACCCAGATTTATAAAAACTGCATTTAACCACATTTCGTTCATGATTTAACAAGGGCAGCAGTTGCTTTTTCACACAGGGTCAGGTAGCTTTTCTTAATTAACAACTGAAATCGTCATTTAATAACTGCATTTTACATTCACATTTCACTCTGAAACATGTAATGGTGAGAAATATGCAAAACACTAAGAAATCAGGAAGGGGGTGACTTGCACACGCACTGACCTCACTGTCTTAAACTTTCACCACTTTTAATATCCACCATTAGTCATGTGTTGCAATAAGGAAAAGCATAATTGGTCCACATTAAATATCTTACTAGATCACAGGAGTGTACTATGAAGTAAGTTGTATGCACTTAATGTATTTCAGGCTTTCTGCGTGCTAGCTGACTAGACTCCACCTAAGATCGTAGTCAGAGATAATGGGTATCATGATGGTGGTTATCAACTGTCTTTGTTAAACCTTCTGACCAACTGACAGCCTCTTGACTGAGTCAGAGACCTGGGTGACAATCCACAAAGAATAGAAAAAAATAAAATGAATAATACGATAATAATGATAATGATACAATGCTGGTGGAGAGTGCTTCTTCACCCCTCTGTAGTGCTGCAGGAAATTGTGCTGTGGTTTATGTTTAATGTGACAAACAGCTGTACATTTGAGGTGTTAAACTTTAAACTTGATGCAGTTTTTTATTTAACCTTTACTTATATAGGTAGTCCCACTGAGACTCTGTGTCTCATTTACAAGAGAGATTTGTCTGTTTCAGACAAACATTTTAAACTTACAGCAATAATAAAATAGCAATAAAATAACAAAAATAAAAATTGACTACTGTCAGTCCTTCTGCAACATATTCCATGAAGACGAGGCAGAAAAGGAAACTCCAACATCCAACAACTGAATGTAATGAAGTCCTAAGACTACAGGCTATGGCCAAAATGTTCATGTATCACGTAATCTGAGAAATAAGAGGGGACTAAACCACAAATATCGTGGTTTATCGTTAAACATTACAGGCTACTCAGTGCATTCATGTCTGAATACCCATAATTACAATTCATAGTACTCCAGTACACAGGACTGGCTTCTAAGGCTACGTTCACACTGCAGGCGAAAGCGCATCAAATCCGATTTTTTTGACCCTATGCGACCCATATCCGATCATGGTGTGACAGTGTGAACGGCACAAAACCGATATTTTCAAATCCGATCTGGGTCACTTTCGTATGTGGTACTGAATCCGATACATATCCGATGTTTCAGAAAGCGACTGCTGTGTGAACGGTCAAGTCGCATTAAATCCGTCTTTTACGTCACTGACACAAGACAGACGCCAATTATCAGCGCCAGAGAAGCGCCCGAGAAGAAATTGCGAATGCTTCCTGGCCATCCGGTGAGACTGCTGGGAAGACAACGTTGGAGAAACGTGAACATTTTATTTGTACTGTATAATCTGCAGATTCTGACAGAAATCTGCAACTATCCTTTGAAGCACCGCTCCTCTAAAACAGCAATAAGGATCATTATTAGGTTATTTACATTATTATGTAAATAACAAAATAAAGCAAAAATTGGGAAACATGAAGTCCGAAGTCTTTATATTAAGGCCATCAGTCAAACAATATAGTTTGCTCTGGGTCTAAACAGAGCGCGTTGTGTGTGACGTCTTCTTTTGCGCATGCGGGCCGCTTTGAGCGTTCACACTAGAGCGCGTTTGCTGTCACATTTTATTTGTAGTGTGAACGAGCAGACAAAAAAATCAGATTTGATCAAAAAATCGGAATTGAGCATTAAGACCTGCAGTGTGAACGTAGCCTAAAAGAAGGCTTCTTTCGGTCCATGCTTTGATGTGTTTAGCCATCACTACAGAGTAAGACAGTTTATCTAACAAAAACAGAGTCTCTGGGGGCATTCGAAATGGACTGGTGATCACAGGGAGGGAGAGGCTACTACTAATCCTTCCTTCTATAGCTGTGAATAGCCCTTTTCCGCTGCTGTAAGGGTACGTGACATACCCCACGTCAGGGGTGTCCAACTCCAGGTCTCGAGGGCCGGTGTCCTGCAGGGTTTAGATCTCACCCTGGGTCAACACACCTGAATCAAATGATAAGTTCATTACCAGGCCTTAGGTGAACTTCAAGACTTATTGAGGAGGTCATTTAGCCGTTTAAATCAGCTGTGTTGGCTCAAGGACACATCTAAAACCTGCAGGACACCGGCCCTCGAGGCCTGGATGCTTTTCTGCCCCTTTGTCCATGCAGTGTGAAAGAACAGCTTCTACACCATACAGAGAGGCATTGCAGGACATGATAACACACTTCTGGGGATCAAAATGCACGAGGAGTGGTGCAGAGCGTAACGGTTGCGTTACCTGCTGGAATGCCTTCTTATGAGCTTGGTACCACCTCCAAGGACTGTCTGTGCAGTAACCCATAGAGCGGTTGAGCACGGCGGAGAGGTCAGGCAAAAACTACATTTGACCAAACAGGGACACTTTGTTTTCTGCGCTAACCTGTTATTTCTCAGATATCAGCCAATTTGCTGGCAGATGCAATAAAATAATAATAATAATAATAATGATGATGATAATCTCTCTTCTCATTACTTCTTATCGAGAAGAGAGAAAGACCTAACTCATGGAGAGGACACGCACAAAGACTAAGCTCACTGGGAGGAGCTTGATGACAAAGTGTACAAAAGAACATGCCTGACAGTGGTCAATTTCGACATTGATATGTTTTTTTTGATAAAGTTTCTTTTAAATTGCAATGTATGCTCATAATACAGCTGATACACTCCTCATTAAAAGGATACAAGCATAAACCCCACGGTGTGAAGGGTTAACTAAGACGGATAGAGCTGAGTGTTGATGGTAAACACTTACAGAACACAGTATCAGACAGGAAGGGCTGATTGGCCTTGGGTGTATGATAACAGGGCGCTGTAGTCAACAAGAAATGGAAACTTCCTTGTGTCACTTGAAGCTGACTTTAGCATGAAAATAAGATGTCTGATCCCTGACTGGAAGTTAATAACTGTTGCCATGAGAAAAGACCCTGAGGAGAATAAATCAGGGGGCACTAAGTGTTAACCACCGCATCTCCCCATCAATAGCCAATCACAATTATTTCCTGTTTTCATGTGTCTAATATATACTTGGAATTATGAATTGTATTTCATTCTCCGTGTGCAGACTGCCTGACACTGAGAAGTCCACAGCTGTGCAAGAAAAATCTTTAACTGCCTGATAATAAAATAGTGTGAACTGCTAGACTGTCTTCTGAACTTCTCTTAGTGAAACAGAACGCAACAGTGACAAGATCCTTTGATCCTTTGACAACATCCTTTGATGCACACGAACGACTCCTTTACACAAACCCAGAGCCTGGACTTATAGATCATAAGCTCCCATTACATTGAAAAAAAGACAAGCCTTCTCTGTTGCATGAGCTGAGACAAAAAGGAGAAACAACTGAGACCAGTTGTGTATCATTTTGCCTTGAAATAGGTACAAATCATAACCATATGAATGGGTCAGTAACAGTAACACCACGTGTAACATTTTAATTTGATTCATATGCTTTGTATGAGCTAAAAATGCAGCACAGGGCAAGTGAGAGAGGAAACTTTATTTACAGCAACACAAACCAGTCATATCAGGAGCATGACGCAATCAACTCTACTCTCATATTTTTAAAAGTTTATGTTGCAAAGGGAAGAAAAGTACATTAAGCAGTAGTTCATCTTGATAGATGTCCTTCTGGGTAGATGAGGAGATGAGATAATGGTTCAGTGGCGAGCCTGTGTGTGATTCATAGGTCAACACACAGAAACAGAGTGAGCCACAAAATGACCACCAGCAGGGAAGAAGAAGCGAAGAAGACAGGCCACAAGAAAGCAGAAATACAAATCGAGGCAACAATGGTGGCATTAACTGATGGTTAGATAATTAGATGATCATTAGATGATTATGCTGTCCTATTCCTTGTTTTCTCTTTACAGTATAAGGATGGTGATAACGATTTCTCCTGAAAGAAAGGGGGAGACACAGCACAGGTTTAAGAGAGAAAGAACAATATCACACCTGTGAAGGATACCAAGGAGGGATGTGAGGCTTTCAGTTTAAATATGGATTCACACCTTAACGGGTGTAAAAGGAGGGATTTGTTAGAATTCATTTTTTATCTTTAATATATGTATTCCCTAATATTTTATATTTCACAAATACCTCATAATTTTAATCACACATTTTATCTTTTACTGCACCAATTAATTTGAAATTCCAACCATTTAATAATAAATTGTAAAAACCTATACTATGTTTTTACTACTATGGGTTTCTTTGTCTTCTCTCATAAACAATTAACCCTGACATCTTTCATTCCTTCTTTATCTTTAGCACTTCTGCATTTCTTGGTTAAGTGCCCCTTTTTCTCACAGTTATGGCATACACCTTTAAAAATGCAGTCCTTGGCAAAATGTGCACCCCCAACACTCCACTGGCTTCCATGGCTTGCTTTTAATATTGATGTACAGTGGCTGGGTGCATACTGCCGTTAGCTTTCTGATTTTCTTTAGGGTTATCAGCTGCTGTCACTATTTTATGTGTTCTTAAAGTTAAGTTTGGTTTCTCCCAACAAGTGATGTTGCATGTTGTCATCATTGATACCTCAACATATCAGATCCAGTCGCCATCTCTCTCTGTGAACTCTGTGAGCCAGCGAGCTAGCTAAATGCAAATTCATACTCTGACCATAATCTCCTGAGAAAACACGTTCATCTTTCTTCTTTTGTTTTTTATCCTTGCCACCTAAAAGGTGTTATAACCTCGGGGTACTCATTCGTGGAAATTTAGTGACCTTACTAGGATTTTTAATGACCTTTTTTTTTTTTGAGGTCCTGATGGGTAAACCATGGTTCTGTGGTGCAGTATTCCCAAACACATCAACACTATCACTTCTGTAACAATATTTATTTTAAAAATATATAATTTCTGTTTCAGTGTTTTTTCATTTCTTAACCAGCAGTGGTGGGTGGGGGTTCATACCAGATGAGTCAAAAGATGAGTAATGACTTTCTCTGGTGCTGCTGGTCAGCAGCATTCTGGTAAAAGCTGTTATTCTATTGGCTGAAGACCAAAAAAGGAAGAGGAAAAGCGTAAGAAAAACAGAAGCTGGAGGTACGAGTAGGACTAAATATAGATATTGTGGTTGGTAAAGGAGGAGACCTTGCTGATATGATGGAGAGAAGGAGGTAGACATATTTTGTGTGTGTGCAGGGGACAAATATGAAGGGAGGCAAGCTGTATTAAAACTTTGTAGAAAGGAAGAGAAATAGGACATTAAGATAAATAGTGTTGTGGGGACGGAGAGATGGTCAGACAGGATCAGTTTGACATCGAAAGGTTAAAGAAAAAAAATGAAAACAAAGAGGTTAGCAAAGAAAAAGTGGAACATTCAGAGAAATTAAGAAAGTAACAGGAGTACAAGGAGACTGGGATTACAGGAAATAGACAGGTGTCAAAGACAACACACAAGAATGATAGTGAGTGGTACAGACACCCAGGAATTCATTGGCTGGTCAGAGAGACAGAGCTGGACAGGATCTGTAGCAGATTAATCTCCATCATTAATCTGCCTAAACTGTACTTTGAGCACTTTAAGTGCTCCAGGACAGTAGAAAAGCCCTACATACAGTAAAAATCAGTCCACTTATCATTTATTAACAAGTGGAGAAAGTGTATTGAAAAGATGGAAGGAGCAATTTGAGGATCTCCTAAATGTAGAAAATTAGTTAAAGAAGAGGACAGATGGATGAAGTCAATCAACAAGGGCAGCGGATAAGTGAGAGCAGTAAGAGGATGTCCAAGGAATGTAGACGAAATGTACTGGTGCCGGTTTTCAGAAGAACGGTAATAAATTAAAAGCAGTTTGCAGTGAGGGGTGAAAAACCGCCCTCCTCTGGCTGCTGAGTGAAATAATGAAGTAAAGTACAAGTTTTCCAGGACAGGATGTTGTGAAGCAGGGGTCCTTAATCCCAGTCCACGAGGGTCCCTGCAGGTTTTAGATGTGTCCTTGATCCATCACAGCTGATTTAAATGGATAAATTACCACCTCAACATGTCTTGGAGTTCTGCAGAGGCCTGGTAATGAACTAATCATGTGATTCAGGTGTGTTGACCCAGGGTGAGATCTAAAACCTGCAGGGACACCGGCCCTCATGGACTGGGATTGGGGACCCCTGTTGTGAAGGAAGACATACACATGGGTGATGTGACACAGGAAGATGCTACAGATTGGATAAGATAAAAGCACATAATCCACTGTGACAGCCCCTGAAGGAAGCAGGCGAAAAAATAACAAGAATTCAACAAAAGCCTTCTCTTCCTTTGGATTTGTGGCAATGCCATAAGGAGGCAAGACCCTGCTGAGGTTTTTTTCAATTCAGAATTTATCCACATATTGTTTAAGAAGTTAGCAGTCATAGCACTGCAACATCAGTGAAGGGATCAAGACCTCCCTGTAGTTTCTTTGTTAGTAATGGCATGTAAAACCAGCATGTTTTTGGCAGTATTGTACTGTACCATGTATAAACGCTGTCTGTGTAGTATGGACTGTTTGTCATGATCCTGGGTCAAACTGTGTTTTTGAACGTTTAAGTGGTGAATTTTCTGTCTCGATTTGTAGTTTTGTTTATTCATGTATTTATTGAGTATCGTGGAGGAGTCTTTAATTCTTGCCATAATCGTAATTTTAAAGTTTCATTTGTTCACTCTGCATTCCCTGTTTTGTTCTCTTGGGTCATGCTTTAGTGTTTCCCAATTTTATTATGGTTCTCACTTCTTGTTTTACTTTGATTTCTTTTGTCTGGTGTCGGTGTTTAATTCTACGTCCCCTCTTGACTCTATACCCCATGTGCGTACACAGTACTGGCTTCCCCTCAGTCTTTGTCTCAGCGTCTGATGTTGTGGATCTAGTTTGCTGCTTGATTTAACTTTGAACTCTTTCAAAGCCTTCACAAAGGTTTGTTTGTTTTATAATTTTTTGTATCTCTCTGTATTTGAGTCTGCAGTTCATGACAGTTTGGTACCAAATTATAGGTCTCTGTAATTTGGTACACAGCAAAATCTCCAGTGTTAAATTAACACTGGAGAGTGTCTATATGGGTCCACACCTCTGAGTGTTAAATTAACACTTTTGACAGTGTTATATGTTTAAAAGTAACCTAGTCAGTTTTGAAGATTAACAATGGCTAACACTGCCTCCCCCCACCGCAGGGAAAAGGGTAACACCACCTGGGTCTGGGTGCAGTTCCCCCCTCCAGGGGCAAGGGTACCTAGACCCGGTTCGTAGAGTACGCTTGGGGAGTGTGATCGTGTGTACAGCGTCTCTTTATGTCTGTCTCCACGTTGGTTGAGTGTGGAGTAAGTGCATATGAGAGCATGAGGGTGGGAATGGATGTTTGTGTCTGTGTGTGCCTGTATGTCTGTGTCTATATGTCAGGTTGGGTATCAGACGCCACCTCTCTGGGGACATCTCAGGCCCCCTAAGGTTTGGAGGCCTATCTCCACCCACCATCACTTCCCCTGCCGGTGGCGGACTCCCTCAGGTGTCGGTGCGTTGGTGGTTCTTTGTGTCTGGGGGTGGGCGTCCGGGTACACACCGGCTCACTCCTTGGTGGCCGCTTATCGGGGCCTGGAGCCTGGGGCTCGCTCGGGCCACTTCGGAGGTGGGGTGCCCCCGGCCTCTCGGCCTGGGGCTCGGTCACTCAGGCACAGCTGGCTGCCGGCGGAGCTCACGGGTGCGTCACTGCAACTCCCCCTGGCTTCTGCTCCGCGGCTGCTGAGTGAGCCCTCATCTGGGACTCTCCTCAGCTCTTACTGGGACAGTGGCGCGGTTGCCCCTCTGTTGGTCTTCCTTGGTCTCTTGTGTTCTGGGGGCCTCTGGATGTCTGGAATTTTGATCTCCTCCATACCTGCTTCATACCCTGGAGGACGGGGCTGTGGCTCCCCACACTCCCTAGCAGATCGTTACATGGAGAAACCTTTGGAATGCAAGCATGCTGATCCACACAGGTATGCACACAGGTGTACACACGGGTATTCACAGACGTGGACTACAGCTTTCTTGGCTGCTGCCTCAAAGCACATTGTGCGCTGTCTATCTTGCGTGCTGCACAATATCGTTTATTATTTAGTATCTACTGATATCTACTGCTAGCTAGTTTATTGTGATGGTGCCGTTTTTTTTTTTTTATTATGTTGCTCTTTGTTGTTTGCTTTCTCTTCTGTTTTTTTTCCTCCATACAGGTGACCCAGGAGTTTTTTTTTTTCTTTCTTCCCCCCCCCTTCTCTCCCTCTCTTTCATTCTTTCTCCCTGTCCTATCCCCCAGTCATGTCTGTCCCGTTTGTAGCAACTGAAAATAAAATAAATTCATAATTATAATAAAGGTCAATCAAATGGACCAATATGGCAAGGCCATGATGATCCACTTGGTAAAATAAATCCGCTTGACATCTTTCTTGGCCTTAAGACTGTCACGGCTGGCGGAGTGAGCCGTGTGGAGTGGAGGAAAAGGAGGACCCAAAATGCAGCACACTGATGATACGAGTGAAGTTTATTTACACGGTGGCAGTGGCAAAAACAGGCAATGAAGCATGAGTAATGACAAACCTAAACTGGGAGAAACTAAAGAGCAAACCTGAAGTCTACAAAACGGAGAGCGGAGCGGAGCGGAGAGACGCAGACTAAGGAACAGGATACCAGACTGACATGGAGTTATACAGACGAACCGGCAACAGGCAGGAGAACACACAGGGCTTAAATATACACACCAGTAATCAGGGGATGAGACACAGGAGGGCAACACAGCTGGGAGGAATCTGAGCTGACGGAACAGGGGAAACATAAACTGAGCACACTCACATATGACACAGACCTTCACAATAAAACATCACACGCAGGCTCGACATCGAGAGACAGACAGGAAATAACATATGAAACTAAACCTGCATCTTAAACCCAGATAAACAGAAACATGGAACTCTAATAATAAACATCATAATCATCATCATAAACATTACCATAACACAACAAGAGAACAAGAACACAATCCCTGATGCAAACTTAAATCAAAACACAATAAACTCAAAATACTGGGTCCAACGGACCCAGAACCGTGACAGTACCCCCCCCCCCCCCCCCTAAGGGCTGGCTCCCGACAGCCCCAAACAGAAAACAGAACAAAACCGAGCACCAGACCAGGGCGGGCGGAGGGGGCCCAGGAAGGAGGGACAGAGACCAGACAAAAAACAAGGAGCACAAGAGACCAGAACAAACCAAAAACAGGCCAACACAAAACAAGACCATTCACGAGTCCACAGTAAAGTCCGGGGGTCGACAATGCAAGAGCTGAAACAGTTCAGGGGGCCGACCGTGCACACAGCAACGGCGGCGACGAGGAAGCAGGTCCGGGGGCCGACCGTGCGGACGGCAACGGCGGCGAGGAAGCAGGTCCGGGGGCCGACCGTGCGGACGGCAACGGCGGGCAAACAGTCCTGGAGGCCGACCACTTGGAAGGCAGTGGCAGCCACTGAGCAGGTCCGGAGGGCGGCCGCGATGCCAGCGGCGGCGACAAACCCTTTCCGGAGGCCGTCCCCGAAGGCCATGACGCCACCTAATAGGCCCGGAAAACGGCCAGCAGAGGTGAGGCGGAACGGGTCGAGCTGGCTCTGACGGCGGTGTGGCAACTGCAGGACCAGGCGAGGCAGGACCAGACGACGCTGAAGCTGAAGCGGAGGTTGGACCAGACGAGGCTGAAGCTGAAGCGGAGGTTGGACCAGACGAGGCTGAAGCTGAAGCGGAGGTTGGACCAGACGAGGCTGTGGATGAAGACACGGAGGCCGGACCAGGCGTGGATGACGGCAGCGGGACGGCTGCGGAACCTGACGGCAGCGGGACGGCTGCGGAACCTGACGGCAGCGGGACGGCTGCGGAACCTGACGGCAGCGGGACGGCTGCGGAACCTGACGGCAGCGACGCTGCAGGCGGTGATGCGAATGGTGGTGATGTGAATGCTGTAGGCGGTGGCGTGAATGCTGCAGGCGGTGATGTGGATGCAGGCAACGGTGGCGTGGAAGTCGCGGGGGATGAGCCAGCAGGTGACGGCTGAACGGACTCTCACGGACTGTCAGCGGATGTGCGGATGTGCCGGACGGGCTCCTCGGGCCCTCCAGCAGACGTGGCGTGGGGCTGGACGGGCTCCTCGGGCCCTCCACCAGACGTGGCGTGGGGCTGGACGGGCTCCTCGGGCCCTCCAGCAGACGAAACAGGAGGCTGGCTGGGCTCCTCGGGCCCTCCAGCAGACGAAACAGGAGGCTGGCTGGGTTCTCCAGAACCCCCAGCAGACGAGACTTGAGGCTGGACGGGCTCCTCATGCCCCCCAGCGAAAACAGTCTCTGGACCAGTGGGCACCGGGGCCCCTGGAACACACAGGTCAGAACCAGCAGGCACACAGGCCTCCGGCAGGGACAGATCAGAACCAGCAGGCGCACGGGCCTCCGGCAGGGACAGATCAGAACCAGCAGGCGCACGGGCCTCCGACGAACACAAAGCGGACTGCGGCTGCACAGAGCAGTGACTCAGCTCAGGCAGCGACAGCCGGATGCAGTCCTCAGCTGGCTTCTTAACCTCCAGGGGTCCAGAGTCGGCTGGGGGCTGGAACCCAGCCTCTGGGGAGGCCCTGGAGTGCGTCACAGTCTCTGTACTGGCCAGCTGTTGCGGACTGACTACTGCGTTATGTGGTGTGTCTCTCTGCTTGACATGAACAGGTGAAAAACAGTTCTTTTCAGGTTGGACGGACTTAACTTGTTGTACAGGAGGAGTGGGTGAAGATGATGGCTGAGCGGCTAACTGAGCTAGTGGCTGCTGGGCAGCTAACTGAGCTACCGGCAGGACAGCCGACTCAAAAAACACAGCCCCGGAATAAACAGACACACAGTCCAAAACAGAAAAAGGGTCCTTTTCACTCACCACAGCTGGCTGTTCCGAAGTCCTAGTCTTCGGCTGTGGGGTGATGCGCCGACGGCGCGATCGTCGCTTCCTCCCGGGCAAAGCCTCCGGCGGGCTGGGCAAAATCTTCGCCGCCGGGCTAAATCTTCGCCGCCGGGCTAAATCTTCGCCGCCGGGCTGAGTTGGGAAGCGGTAGCGGCTGGTGGGTGAAGGTGCAGTTCGTTGAGTATGAAGTCCTGTACGAGCGGGTGAAGAAAGTCCAGCAGCCAGGAGTGAGCAGAGATGAGCTGCTGTAGCCTGGCTTCTACAGCGCGGAGACACTCTTCCCCCTCATGCTCGAGCCATAGGTTAAACAACCTAGAAACGGAGTCAATTAGTTCCTCCCGAAGCTCCTTGGGAGGTGCGGATGCTGCTGGGTCCATGTCTGGTCGGCTCGTACTGTCACGGCTGGCGGAGTGAGCCGTGTGGAGTGGAGGAAAAGGAGGACCCAAAATGCAGCAAACTGATGATACGAGTGAAGTTTATTTACACGGTGGCAGTGGCAAAAACAGGCAATGAAGCATGAGTAATGACAAACCTAAACTGGGAGAAACTAAAGAGCAAACCTGAAGTCTACAAAACGGAGAGCGGAGAGACGCAGACTAAGGAACATGATACCAGACTGACACGGAGTTATACAGACGAACCGGCAACAGGCAGGAGAACACACAGGGCTTAAATATACACACCAGTAATCAGGGGATGAGACACAGGAGGGCAACACAGCTGGGAGGAATCTGAGCTGACGGAACAGGGGAAACATAAACTGAGCACACTCACATATGACACAGACCTTCACAATAAAACATCACACGCAGGCTCGACATCGAGAGACAGACAGGAAATAACATATGAAACTAAACCCGCATCTTAAACCCAGATAAACAGAAACATGGAACTCTAATAATAAACATCATAATCATCATCATAAACATTACCATAACACGACAAGAGAACAAGAACACAATCCCTGATGCAAACTTAAATCAAAACACAATAAACTCAAAATACTGGGTCCAACGGACCCAGAACCGTGACAAAGACAACAATTCTGATGGCTAAAGATCCAAACGGGACACAAAAAAAAAAAAAAAAAAAAAAGGCTAACACTGAGCAGTGCTGATTTTCTAACACTGGAATATTTCTAACATTTTGAGTTATTTTCCAGTGTTAGAAAATCAGCACTGCTCAGTGTTAGCCATTGTTAATCTTCAAAACTGACTAGGTTACTTTTAAACATATAACACTGTCAACAGTGTTAATTTAACACTCAGAGGTGTGGACCCATATAGACACTCTCTAGTGTTAATTTAACACCGGAGATTTTGCTGTGTACAGAGACCTATTATCACATGCATTGAATGTCTTGTTTTCTCTCTCTCTCTCTCTTGGCTTGTTACTAGTTGTTGCTGGTTCACAGTGCAGCAGGGTGTTTTCTAATTTGACATATTTTGCTGCATTTATATTACTTTTTTGTTTTTCTGTCTGTTCACGTCAACCTTTTCACTTCTTCATCCGCACTAAACTCTGTTCCAAAATGTGCATGAAATTGATGGTAGGGGTCGTGCTGAGAGATTCTGATTGGAGAATGCAGTATCAGTAATGACAATGAATGAATAGGCTGTTGTCAGTGTGTGTAAGTACTGGTGCGCAGCGGCCCTTCAATTGGCTTAAAGGTGCATTGGCTTACTTTGGCATGTGGTCATGGCTTGGCCTCCCCAGAGCGTAGACACTAACATTACTGAAGCAATGTGGGATCATTTTGAGATAGCAAAACAAACAAATAAAAAAAATGATGTCGGAGAACTATTCCTGAAGACTTATATTTTCAGGAATAGAGCAAAGAACCAGTAATGTCACACACATGCACCAAAATGGTGGCGTGGCAAATCAAACATAAAGCTCTCATAATTGGCCACCCTGGGAATTTTACCCAAATTATGCTAATTACCAAGAAGGCACTTAGGTCTTTTACACCTAGGACTTAGACATGGTTCAATTAAAAACAAAACAACAATTTATTGACAACTAGTTAAAACATCACATAAAAACAAGAGCCGATGAATCAGTTGCACATGTATTCTAAAACTCAGAGCTGTGGCTTACCAGTGGGTGAGTGGGATGCCAGATGAAGGTAGGTCAAAAAAAAAAAAAGAAATCACCAATGCATACGTGCAGCACAACGTCATGCACACACACACTCACACTATTATGCTGCTCAAGACAAAGGTGTATAATAAACAGAAGGTCCCACCACCAAGGCATCCCAGCCACCTCCACTTCCGGCCTTCTGCATCTGAATAAAAGAAAGAAACGTTATAATGTATTCCAACAAAAACCTAAATGCACCCTCTGTTGTGAGCCCAACTGCAGAAACACCCTGGTGATCCACAGCTAGAAAAAGGGCCTCCTTCCAGTGGTGTAAAACACAAACAAAAGTATACAAATCAAACAGTCAGAGACCAAATATACAAACAAAGTAAATGAAACCTTTAACTTTGAGCAGACGGCCTCACATGTCGGCTCAATGCTTTTCTAAAAATGTTCACTTTTAGTGAAACGGTAAACAACACTGAAAGAAAAGGCGAGAGAAAAAAAAAAAAGAAACCCAAAAGGAAAGGCTTTTGGGTTTCACTTCTGTCAATGTAGCCTGGAAAGGCAGTAGGGTATTGGCTGCCCTCTGAGGCCCACACTTCCTGCAATGCATCATACAATTAGTATTTACAGAAAAAGACAATAGAAGGATCGTTGCAGAGTTACGCACCGGTCAAACGGGGTCGCTGTTAACAAAGTGGCCCAGAGGAGGCTTCTGCAGCTACAACCTATCCAGGATAATTGACTGTTAATGACTGGACTGTCACAATGGTTCCTTTCTTTTTTAGCCATTCTGCTATTAAATTTGCTGCTGTGTTTGGGACCACTGTCCTGTTGTATGACCCAGTTTAGCTTTCACTGTAAAGCAAATTGTACAGTCTCCTGCATTTTTAAGGAAATCCACTACTTTGATAGCTGCTGTCCTGCATGTTTTCCACTTTCTCATTGTAGCAAGCTGAGCTTTAAATTGTTCAGAAATAGCCTTATAACCCTTTCCCGATTGATGGGCAACAGCACTCGTTTTGTATCTAGATCTGCTAAAGAGCAGCTTATTTATTTTTTCAATCATATTCTGGCACATAATACCTTAGAAGTAACAGAAGGTGTGCTTTCTTTTTTTTTTATAGTGACTGTATATCCCACATACTTTTTGAGAGATGACTTTTTATAACAAGCTTCGAAAAGACAAAGTGTCAAGAGAACAGAAGCACTGTCAGAAAAAAAAAGCACAAAAAAGTAAAGTAAACCTCACCTACTTTATGAGATGTTATCTATGACCTGTTGCTGTGGTATTGGTAAAAGTAGAACAGTGCAATACTGGGTGGGAAAACTACTACAGTCAGGGTACACTCTCACAGCATCGTCTCCGACTTCAAAGACCCAACCAGTCAACCAAAAGAAAAAAACGGCATTTCACTCACGTGGTCACACACCAAAGTTATCTGTTTCCTGTTTGCACTCCATTTCTGTGGTATTGTGTAAGCATCTGGGCATGGTCTTAATACTATGCATGTATGTCCACTGTGCAGGCACACATGCAAAGAAGCTGTACGCTAAAATTAAGATGATTATTAGATATCAAATTTTCCTGCTTGTGTGACATCAAAGCTGTTAAAGTTGCCGTGCAGAGAAAAGGATTAAACAGCATATGACTCAACGGTAAGAAAACAGTATTGCTATTTAGTCTGTACCACCTTTAGGTTTGCACAGGATGTGACCGTTATCGTTCTTATGAGCAGTTTATTGCTTTTTATTACAGTCATAGGGTATTTAAAGATTACTGTTTTGATACTGCACTTCAATTTCTTGTAATTATTAAGAAACTCTCAGCTGAAAAGAGCTCGAAAAGTTTTCGTGCATTTAAAAATTTTGCTCTTTTGCGTGACCCTGTTTTTTGTTGCTTTGTGTTTAGGACATCCTTGATATTTACTTTTTGACACTCAGTGAGAACAAAAGTTGCAGTTGCAGATATTTACATTCCAAATGAATAAATAAATAAATAAATCTTTTTTTTTTAAGCTGGCATGGAAGACTTGTCAAGATATTGGGGAATCGACAGGATCTTGTTTCTCATATGTTGCATCGTCTCTATATTTTTACAAGCAGGTAAAATTTATTTTACAGCTTTGACAATGAGTATAATGTAATGGAAAAGTTTAATAGTTTAATTTTTTCAGCTTTTGCTTTTATACTGGAAGCTACATGGAAAAAAGTATGAATAGTGCAAAATAAGCTTAATTTTATATCTGGATTATGACTTAAACTTCAGTTCTTTGTTTTTTTGGGATGGGCTGTATTCTGCAACGTGCCCGCCTTTTTACAAAGCTGTGTATCCTTTTTTGTATATTTGTCACAAAATACGGTTAAATGTTGATTTATATCTCAAGTGAAGTAACCTATCCAGATCTACCTGATATTAAGAAGTAATTCCTCCCTAAATATAAACCCTGTTGCGCAGCCTTGGCAGCAAGAACTGCGATCAGCAGTAACTTGTAATGCGTCTTTCAGATCACTGTGGACAAAACTTGACCCATGTCTTGGCCAGACACTCTTTAAGCATTTTCTTTTAAAGAGCAGAATTCATGAAAACAGAAAAGCAGCCTCCGACCATCACACTACCACCACCATGTTTTACTGTAGCTATGATGTTCTTTTCATGAAATGCTGTATCAGGTTTATAGCGCATGTGCCGAGGCTCAAACCTTCCAAAAAGACAAACTTCTTTTCTCTTGAGCCCACAGATTAATTTCCCAAAAGTTTCATTGATCAACAAGTTTTTTTTTATGTCAAATGTGAAATAATCCTTTGAGGTTTTGTTTATTGGAAGCTATGTAACTCAATTTTTAGGGTGTTTTTTTTATTTATAAATGTTGAAACATGAATACTGACCTTAGCTGAGACAAGTGAGGCCTGAAATTCTTTAGATGTGGTTTCATACCTCAGACACCCTGTGTGTTTTTCTTTTGTTGTTTTTTTTTTACCTCCTCATTGAGTCGTCAATTCTCTCTTGGGGTAATTTTGTTAGACTGGCCACTCTTGGGAAGGTTAATGTTTATTTACTTGTGGATACTGGCTCTCACTGTGATTTGTTGGAGTCCCAAAGCCTTAAAAATTACTTTATTACAGTCAGGTAGATTTGGATATCTTTTTTCCTGAACAAATAGAATCACCATTTGAAAACTGTATTTTTAAAATGTATGTTGGTTATCTTTATCTAATATTAAAAGTTTTTGCTCTGAAGCATACAAAAAATAGGAGGTGGGCAAATAGTTTTTTCACAGCACTGTACATGCGTTCAATATTGATAAAGTCAGAAAAAGGATGAAAAAGCAGAGCTGGCATAACGGTGGGCTGCAAAGTGACTTGAAGAGAAACCAGCATCGATAGTCAAGCGATAGTCGATAGTACCCATAGGGTACACAATGAGATTATGTACCCTATGGGATATAACAGTTGAAAGTGCGTAGGAGCATCAGCTGAGCTAACTGATATACCAGGATTAACTTCATTCAGTGACCTGCTCTGTATGTTCTTCTACTCTTTATGCTCAAAGTTAAAGCTAACCATCTGCAGCAACTGTGACACGCTTTCATAAAAATTAAAATCATGTAAAAACAAAAAAAAAACACATTTCCCAAAATGCAGTCCTATTCCCCAAAATACTGATGCTGCAGAATGTAAACACAACCCAAGCTTAGTATACTACAGGATACTATATATGTAATGGAAGTAATGAGTAAATGAGGCCTATAAAGGGATTTTTTTTTGTCTTTCAAGAAGCGAACAGCACTTCCAGGATGGTGGGGAGCACAGTGACCCTGCACTGTACCAGTAACACAACCGGTGACCTCCTTCAACTGACATGGGGAAGGAATGGGACTCAGCTGTTTAGTTTCAGGCCACAGAAAACCTCAAACAGCAGCTCTGTCACCTTAAGGAAGTCTCCTGCTGCTGCCACCCTGAATCTGATCATGTCCACCTTAGAAAGCCAATCATATGCACTAATCATAGAGAGCGCCCAGAAAAGTCACACAGGAAACTACACTTGTGCAATGACCACAAACTCGGGAGTCTTCGAACTGAAATGGGAGCTTGTGATTATAGGTGAGTTTATCAGCTTTTGATTTTTTGATTACAAAAACCAACCAACCAAACAGACAAAAAAGCACACCTTACACACCCATCATGACTGAATACAGTGTGGGGGCGAGGGCAGAGGCTGGCTGATGGTGGGGCACGTAAAGAAGAAGGGGTTGGCAACAATGGCCTTTTTTTTTTTTTTTAGCTTATCCCATTTTTTATCTTCTTTTTAAAATACACAAGTCCCTGCCCTTTTGCTCTAAAGATTACACTGGATTAACTTCATTCAGTGGCCTGCTCTGTATGTTCGCCTACTATTTATGCTCAAAGTTAAAGCTAACCATCTACAGCAACTGTGACGCGCTTTT
The DNA here is from genome assembly GCF_900408965.1 of Simochromis diagramma. Lineage (NCBI taxonomy): Eukaryota > Metazoa > Chordata > Actinopteri > Cichliformes > Cichlidae > Simochromis > Simochromis diagramma. Next base: position 1,674,144 of record NW_024387320.1, read on the forward strand.
GATAAAACTTAAAATCATGTAAAAACAAAAGAAAACACATTTCCCAAAATGCAGTCCTATTCCCCAAAAATACTGATGCTGCAGAATGTAAACACAACCTAAGCTTAGTATACTATAGGATACTATATATGTAATGGAAGTAATGAGTAAATTAGGCCTATAAAGGGATTTTTTTTTTTTTGTCTTTCAAGAAGCGAACAGCACTTCCAGGATGGTGGGGAGCACAGTGACCCTGCACTGTACCAGTAACACAATCGGTGATCTCCTTCAACTGACATGGAGAAGGAATGGGACTCAGCTGTTTAGTTTCAGGCCACAGAAAACCTCAAACAGCAGCTCTGTCACCTTAAGCAGGTCTCCTGCTGCTGCCACCCTGAATCTGACCATGTCCACCTTAGAAAGCCAATCATATGCACTAATCATAGAGAGCGCCCAGAAAAGTCACACAGGAAACTACACTTGTGAAATAACCACAAACTCTGGAGTCATTGAGCAGGAATGGGAGCTTGTGATTATAGGTGGGTTTATCAGCTTTTAAAGTTTTTAGATTGCAAAAACCAACCAACCAAACAGACAAAAAAGCACACCTTACACACCCATCAGGACTGAATACAGTGTGGGGGCGGGGGCAGAGGCTGGCTGATGGTGGGGCACGTAAAGAAGAAGAGGTTGACAACAATGGCATTTTTTAGCTTATCCCATTTTTATCTTCTTTCTAAAATACACAAGTCCCTGCCCTTTTACTCTAAAGATTACACTGGATTAACTGCAGTTTGTGGGACTTTTATAGGCGGCTGGTGAGAGCACTACTCAAATGCTGTTCTAAGTGAAAGTTGAAAACTCACCCACACACATTAGCACTGAACACCTCTGGCTGCACTGACATTTCCTTCATAATTGTGCATTGACCTTAATGTTAGATTGTGTGGCAGGATTAATGCTTTTCCCACTCAAACCACAGTATGAAAGTAGAAATATAAAGCTCCCAAGTTTCAGACTTTACATGAATGACATGAATGACATGAAGCGGTAAAAAAACATTTTGTGAGATGCCTGAGGTCTTTTCAGAGACCACAGGGCAGGTGTAAGCACTTCTGACTTCCTTTCTGAAAACATAGAGCTAATAATAATGATAACAACAAAAAAACAAGATACTGCTGTTGGTTGGAAATTAGCATATCTGAACCAACTGAATTGCAGTGAAATGACTCACTTTTTTTATTTTATTTTACAGAGAACGCTGAAGCTGAAAGTTCGAATAAAATCAGCAAAGTTACAACAATTGCAATTATTGTACCTTCGCTATGTTTCCTGATCTTTATATTAACTGCTGTGATCATTCTCAGAGGAGTCTGCAAACGACGTTCACAGTGAGCTTCCTCCAGTCATTCTTTTACATTATTTTATGCCATTGCTATTACAAATAAAGTGGTTTTTTTTCTTTTTCTTTCTTTTTTACAGAGCAATCACCCAGCCTCCTAGAAGGTTGGTAAGTGTGGTAAGTTAGGAAGTTTCTTCGTTTTTTCCCCATTTATACACAATACTTAGACTTAGAAGGTCAAATAGATCTGCCACCTTTTCCAGCTCCACTAGCACAAGGACAGAAACCAACCAATACCACAATATCTGCATTCATGTTGTATTTAAGCTCCTTAAATATGATGTTTTTTTCCTCTTTTTTCCTTCTGCAGCGGGAGCCGAGACAACCCACTTATGAAAACCTGGATTTTGAAGGTCGCCAGCAATGTGGACAAATTCAGGTTCACCCTTATAAATACAGGGCTGAGTGATATGAATCGCACAGTAAAATAAGGCATAACTCTTTTAAACGATCATCCACTTTAAGCAGCTTTCTCCCTGAGTATGTTGTAATGAAGAGCACAATCTGTAATTGAAGATGCATTATTTTTTCTCTGGGTAACTGAACACCAGTCAGAATGTGACATCATCGATTTGTAATCATAAGTTGACAGTTGACAGTACATCCCTGTCAGTTTGTACAGGGTGTGTAAATCCTGAGCAAAATAGCTTTCTTGGAGCTCCTAAATGCACTGTTATTCACTCACTGGCTAATGTTGTTTTAAATGAATTCAGTTTTATTTATACAAGTCCAAATCACACCCACATGTCATCTTAGGCTGCTTGTCTAGTAAGCTCAAGACGTTACAGTTTTACAGAGAGAACAAGTGCCCATTCATTATGCTCTCAGTGCTGCAGTTGCGAAAGTAAAACTTTAAACTTGACGCATTTGAACATGATAGGGTAGTTAGTGCGCTCATCTCTGATGCTGTCTCACAGTTTAATATAGGAGATGCAGAGAGAACCAGATCAAAGCGGAATTTATTTACTTAATTGAAGATTCTTGGTGATAAATAAGACTACACAAACCCTGATCACTGTTTTTGTTATCTGTGTATGCTTTCATTTCATAAATCAGACTTCAAGGCAAATAAGTTACAAGTATATTTATTGTTTTTCTCATCACCGGGTAAATGCAAATGCATGACAATGCAAAAAACATAGTTTATGCTGGTGTAACCTCACAGGCGATCTACCTTCTGTGGTTTTAGTACGATACGTCTCAACAGGTTACATATATAGAAAATATTCTTTCATCAGAGATTGTATATCACTGTTAAAGCACACTGTAGCAACAACCCCAAAAAGTTTGACACTGTGTGAAATAAAAACAGAATGCAATTATTTTCCAATCTCATAAACTCACATTTTACTATTTCATGGGAAATATGAGCTCATTTTCAGTTTAATGGCTGCAGCATGTGTCAAAAAAGCAGGGATAGTAGCAACAGAAGACTAATACTAATTAGGTTAACTGTTTTCAGGCCATTAGAACCGATTTTAGAAAATACGACATCTACAAATTGTGGAACAGTTTCAGAATAATGTCCCTAAACATGAATCTGGAGAAATCTCTGTGCACATGTGACAAGGTGGAATATCAATAATTGATGCCTGTCATGATTCTGTCATGGAGGTCACTTCATCAGCTCAGGAACACAGTTTACTGTGCCATCCACAAATACATGGAAACCATACTGGCTGAACCAAAGAGGACCATCAGGCTCAGTACAGATGCCTGTATCTGTGATGGTAAAGTGTTGCATTAATTAGTGCTTATGGAACTGGCAGCTTGCATCTTTAAAAACGCTTTCAATGCTAGCCAGGTTAAAGGAAAGTCAACTTTATGACACTGCAGACTCTGACTTCAAGCTCACTAATGCATTAATGGCACTTTGTACTGCACTCATTTTGACTGTATTCTGAAGAGGAGAAACAGAGAGTCAATAAGATGGTACTAAGATCACATTTAAAGACTCTGCATGACTCAGTGGAACATATCTCACATCCTTCCCTTGTCTGTGGTCACTGGTGTGAAGTGGCGTCAATGCTTAAAAAAACAAAACAACCACAACTCACAACAGTGTTTGTTTTTTTTTAGGTCAAGAAACTGTTTAATTCCAGGCACGGATGTAGGAGGTAATTTCCTGTGAAATTATTTTTCCAATCGTTTAAGAAATTCAACAATAAAATCTAAAAGTGCAAATAGTGCACTGCTAATGCAAGTAGCTTACTCAGTTCATCAGCTGGCAAAGTGAATGAAGAGAAAACTTAAAATTCATGATGAGGGCATTTTAAAAGAGAAGTGCAGTGCTTAAAAATGCTTCAAAAGACACTAACAGTACACATGAGCCAAGTTTAAACTCAGCAAACTCCTACTGGTTGGAGCTGCCCATGCTGGCAGTCCACACCTCTAATTTTAAAAAGGCTGTAATAAAAACAAGAATAGATAAGTCCTAAAGTAGAAAAAACATCTCCCTCATCCATATTAGGTTAACTGGGGATTCAAAATTGCCCAAAGGTGTACATGTGAGTGTGAATGGCTTTCTGTCTCTATGTACTGTCTCTGCAGAAGACATTGTTGAACCCCTCTCCCCACAGCCCAACCTGTTTGGAATAAGTTAACACATTGCTCCAGTGTTGTTGTTGTTGTTGTTGTTGTTTTTTTGAATACGTATCATTTAATGTGTAGCACCTGTGCTTGTCAGTATAAATGGCTCTGTAGAGACTACATCGATCAGGCATAACATTATGACCACCTGCCTAATATTATGTCTGCCTCTTTTTCTGCTATAACAGTAAACAATTCCAATGCACTGTGTATTCTGAAACCTTTTTATGTGAACCAGTCTTACCTTTTTTGGCAATTTGAGCAAAAGTAAGTCATCTGTTGGATCAAAACATGTGGGCCAGGCTTTGCTTCTCATGTGTAAAATGGCCTGTATTTGTATAGCGCTTTACACTACATTCAGTCATTGGTGATGGCAAGCTGCATTGTAGCCACAGCTGCCCTGGGGCGCGCTGACAGAGGCGAGGCTGCCGGACACTGGGGCCACCGGGCCCACCACCAGTAGGCAACGGGTGAAGTGCCTTGCCCAAGGAGACAACAACCAAGACTGTCGGAGCTGGGGCTCGAACCGGCAACCTTCCGATTACAAGACGAACTGCCAACTCTTGAGCCACGATCGCCCCAATGTGTCAATGACCCTGTTGCTGGTTCACCACTGTTCCTTCCTTGAACCACTTCTAATGGATACTGACTATTGCAGACTGGGATCACCACACAAGAGCTGAGAGCTGGGTTACTGAGATGCTCTGATCCTGCCGCTTACCTGTCACAATGTTGCCCTTTTCAAACTTAATCAGAGCCTTGCCCATTTTTCCTCCTTTAAACACATATAATTTTAGGGCAAAATGTTCATTTGACCCCTAATATATCCCACTCAGTAAGACGTGACATGCTGATCAGCGTTATCAAAGCCATAACTTTTGGAAACTTTATTTACACAAACAAATTTTTGGGAGTCGTAATTGATAATTAAATTTCATGGAAACCCCACGTCAGACACATAAAAACCAAAATTTCCAGAAGCCTCGCAGTTTTGAACAAAGTGAAACAATTCCTTGATAAAGATGCACTTCGTACTCTGTACTGTACCCTGGTTCTTCCATATCTTACATATTGTGTGGAAGTGTGGGGAAATACATATAAAAATACAACTAATCCATTAGTCACAGTACAGAAACGAGCACTGCGTATTATTCACAAGGCTGGTTATCTAGATCATACTCACAAATTCTTTCTTCAGGCAAAGTTACTTAAATTCCAGGATCTGGTTAATTACAATACATCCATAATTTTGTATAAAGCTTTTACTAAACTTTTACCGGCAAATTTACAAACTAGATTGGAAATTCGAGAAAAGGTTTATAATGTGAGAGGCTTTGGAGAATTCAAATTACCCAGAACTCGAACAACCCGTAAAGGTTTTTGTGTGTCTGTATGTGGTGTGAAAATCTGGAACAGTCTGAGTTTACAATTGAAACAATGCAAAAATATTCATAGATTTAAATTTCTCTACAAACAGTTGGTCTGGTCACAGTATACTCAATGATGGTTTTAGTGTGCTCTGTAATGTCTGTTCTCTTACCATTGCTGGTATGGATTCCAAGAGAGGGAAAAAAAATAAAAAAAAATAAAGAAGAGTGTGCGTATGTATGTATATGTATGTATGTATATGTATGTATGTATATGTATGTGTGTTTGTTACTTGTAGTTATTACTGCCTGTTACCTGTGGTAATGCAATTTAAAATTTATATATTCTGTATTCAGTTATGAAGGCTCTAATTGTTGTTTGCGAGCTGCCGTTTAGATGCTTGTATGTACCCGGGGCTGTTGATGGGTCTGTATGCAATGATGGGCGTAGCTGCGGGAAGTTTATTGTTTTTTTTGTTGATGAGTGAGTATAGGGGTGGGATTTAATAAGTTTTCTTCGTCCCACTCCTTTTTCAGGCAATTTTTGTTGTTTGTTTTGTGCATTTTATGTTCAGTATAGGTATTTGTTGTGCCTGAAAATGAACAAATAAATGAAATGAAATGAATTTTGTACAGAAAAATAGAATGTGAGTGTTGAGTGTATAAAACAATGAAATAAAAGGAAATAAAAAAGAATAAGAAAATACTTCTTCATTTAAAATCAAATTAACACAAGGGGAAAAGTCACTTACTCAATGCATTTGGTCCCTGCTGTGCCTCTGACTCAGTCCTCATGTCTGGATCAATCATTCCTGATCAATCATGTGTTAACCTAACTTCCTAAATACTCCCACAACGTTGTGGATTTCTCATAGACGCTTTGGGAAAATGAAGCCTATTTTGTTAATCTATGACAGAAAATCCTTAATATAGACAATTGTGTATGGTATGCTCATTGTGATTCGTGGTTGATAAATTGTTAGCCAGTGAGTGCGCAGTTTCGCAGTTGTTTGCTGTCACATCTTTTTTTTTTTTTTTTAAACCAACATTGTAATTGTGGAAACATTTATTTTGAGGCTTGAGAACGGACATCATAAACCTGCGGGTGATGTCACAGAAGCTACGCCAATCTTTAATATCATATATGGGAACAGGTCTCGGTGACTTCATAGCTGGTTATGGCCATATATGGAATAAATACATCTTTAGAACATCAGAAATCAATAATGTGCAATTCAGGTAATGGGAAATTCTTATATTATTTCTCTTTTTCAAAAGATTTAGAGTTATCATGAATTGTTTTAAAGCTAGCAGACATCTAAAGTGCGAATAACTGTAAAAAAAAAAAGAAGATATAACTTTTAGTTTACTCAGTGGTCATTCATTGTCAGCGTTGCTGTGAATGAATATCTGTCATGGTCCTGGGTCGGTGACCCAGCGCTTTAAGTTTATTATTATCATTTTCCAATTTATTATCATGATTATTATTGTTGTTTGAGTTCTACGTGTTATATTGGGTCTGCCTCTGAGTCTGCGTCTGTATCTGTCTGTCTATGGTGTCACCCCTTCTGTTTGTGAATCTGTCTGTTTAGTTCAATGTCTTGTCTGGTTCCATGTGTCTGAGTTTCCTGTTTTATTGTGAAGGTCTGTGTCGTATGTGAGTGTGCTCAGTTTACGTTTCCCCTGTCTCGTCAGCTGTGATTTCTCCCAGGTGTGTTCCCCTCCTGTCTCTCATCCCTTGATTACTGCTATCTGTGTATTTAAGCCCTGTGTTTCTTTGTGTCAGTGTTGTTTCGTACCCTCAACTAGCTGTGTGTTCTGCTTCTATGTTCCTAGTGTTTAGTCTCCTGCGCCAGTTTAGTATTTCTTTTCCAGTGTTTCAGTCCTTGGTTCCTCTGTTCTGACTTTTGGTTTTCTTTTGGTGAGTTTAGTTTGTACGAGGTTTTTCCCAGCAATAAAGCTGCGCTTTAAGTTTCACTTCCGTGTCTGAGTTCTGCATTTGGGTCCACCACTCCTGCTTGCCTGCCACACAGCGATTCATGACAATATCACCCCCACAACATCCAGCCAATCAAGAAAAGCGAATTACTCACTTGGCCAGCGACCAAAGTCATTCACTTCCTGTATGGAAACCACTCTAATATAAGTACTTGGGTAAGGTTGAATCTTTTGCATACATGCTATAGCTGGTCTACTGTATAATTACGATGATTATTATATATACACTTTAATTGTTTTTGTGGCCTACAACGTGTTAAAGGTCTGTTATAGAGATAAGGACCAAACAGCATATGACTCAATACTGGTAAGAAAATGTTGCTATTTCTGTTGTTACTGCATTAGGTTTACACAGGATGTGATCGTTCTTACTGGAATTATAGGTTATCTGTTTGCAATGAGACGTATTTAAATTCTTCTACTGTTCTTCAGTTTCGTGTAATTATAACCCTGAAGGTAAAAAGTCTTCACATGCTTAGAAGTTTTGTTATGGTATGTTTTGCGCTAAAGTGTTTATTGCGTTGTTGCTGATTCACTGTACAAGACATTCTTGATAATCACATGTATTACATGAATCTCAGTTTACAAATATCGACAATTCATCTGTTATATTATAAGGTGGCTACTTTAAAAATGTTATGTTTCTAAATGGATCTTTCTTTCAAGTGGGGATGGAAAACCTTTCAAGATACCTGGACATCAATCGGACATTGACTCTAATATGTTGCTTCTCCTGTATTTTCTTGCAAGCAGGTATTAGCAATTTCTGTGATGATGATTATAAGTTATGTTTCTCTTTCTAATTAAGAGGTTTATTGTAAAAACAACAACAACCATAAAAACAATAAAAAAAGACATTTTGGAGGATGTTGTGGCTTATTGTTAGCAAACTTGCTTGTTTAGTTCAGTCAGTGCAGCTTAACTCCAGGACAAAATTTTGTGGATGCAATCTTTATTTCCACAGTGTTTATTTTTTTATCCCCTTCAGAAGGTAGCAGCACTTCCTGGATGGTCGGGAGCACAGTGACCCTGCACTGTACCAGTAACACAATCAGTGACCTCCTTCAACTGACATGGAGAAGGAATGGGACTCCGCTGTTTAGTTTCAGGCCACGGAAAACCTCAAACAGCAGCTCTGTCACCTTAAGCAGGTCTCCTGCTGCTGCCACCCTGAATCTGACCATGTCCACCTTAGAAAGCCAATCATATGCACTAATCATAGAGAGAGCCCAGAAAAGTCACACAGGAAACTACACTTGTGAAACAACCACAGACTTTGGAGTCTTTGAACAGAAATGGGAGCTCGTCATTACAGGTGAGTTTATCAACTTTTGAAGTTTTCAGATTACAAAAACCAAACAAATTATTACTGTCACACATTTATCATAACTGAATGTGGGGATGGGTAGGCCCCATAAACAGGAAAAGGCTGGAAACAATGGGACTTTCCATACATAGAGCTTATCTCTCACGTCCTGTCTCTCTCTCTTTCTCTTTGTTTCTTTGGTATCAAAGATAAGTCTATCTAAAAAAATATTCCATGTGATTATCAAAAGTTAAGCTTCCAGAGCAGGCTGGGGAGAGTTGAGATTCCCTTAATATACTCGTCTACCTCTATATGTACACCTGAACACTTTTGGTTACAGTGGCTTTGCTTTCCTGTTTGTATACAGAGCAGAGACACTGTGGGTACATGAGTACTTCTTAAATGCAAAGCTCCCAAGCTTCAAACTTTGACATGACGCACAATTACAATAAGTTACATTTTATAAGAGCCAGAAGTCTTTTGCTTTTACATTTAAGTGAAATTAACTGAGTATTAAAACTGCAGTCAAATGAGTTCCTTTACTATTTTACAGAGAAAGCTGGGAATGCATTGAAAATCCATATTGCTGCAATTATTGTACCTTGCGTGTGTTTCCTGATCTTTATAATTAGTGCTTTGACCTTTCTGAGGCAACTCTGCAAAAAACAGCCAGAGTAAGTTGACTCTAGTCATTCTTTTGCAAAATGTAATGCTAATCGCATGACACTGAAACGAACTCTTTCATCTCAACATTTCAACAAACTCTTTCTATTTTTTTCACAGAAATATCACCCAGTCTCCGACTGTGACATTGGTAACTAGAATAATTTTTGTACTTTCTGCTGAGAAGTTAGATTGTCTTTGTAGACAATTTGCAAATTTATATTTGAAAGATCAAGCAGATCTGCCATCCTCTCCACTTTAGACAATACTGAAGATCTGGATATGCAGCTAAACTCTGATATAGAAAATATAGAAAATCAGTACCACCACATACGATATACCTATTTATGTTAAATTTACTGTTAACTGTTTTGTATTTAATTTAGTTAAATTTTAGTGGGATTTTTAACTTTTGAAGTTATTTTGACCTGCGAGACCGTATGTGTATCATTGAGCTACATTGTTTTACATGTTTTGCTCTGCTGTAACACATTTTGTCTTATTTTGATTCCTTTTGTGCCAATTTTTTTGCAGCAAAAACATATTTATGAAAACCCCCTGGAATTCGAAGCTCGCCGACAACGTTTACAAATCCAGGTTCTCCCCTACACAAAGAGTACTGAGCGATAAGAATCACACATAGTAAATAAAATTAATAAAATTAAAATGAAAAAAATTCATAAATAATTACTTGTACTGTAATGAAGAGCACATTGTGTACTTAAACCTCCATTAATTTTTTTTTTTCTTGCTGACTGGACACTTACTATAATGCGACCTCATCAATGTGTGAATACGTTCACACATCTGTTTACAAATCTCTGTAAATAAACAGCAGGTAAACTGGAGCAGGAACCTGCACTTTCTTCTCTAAATGCACTGTCCTTTACTCACTGGCTAATGTTTTACAATCACAATCTACATTTTGTCATTTTAGGCTGCTTGTTTAATAATTTTAAGACTTTGCAACTTTATAAAGAATAAACAAACAATTTAATCAAGCAAATGGCAGCAATGAGAAGAAGAAATGACATCTTACAGAACAAGATTCAGGTTCTGTGTCTGTCTTTTTAAAAGCTGAGAAGCCAAAACAGTTTTTCAGCTTTTATTTTTACTGGCCATGGATTTTTTTTCCATTAAGGAAATAGAAACAATGGGTCCAAAAATTCCTCTGCTGAGGAAACTGTGGAGTCAGGTGATAACGTCCAGACTCAGACATACAGTTACATGCAAAAATGATAGCAGAGGAAAGGTTCCAAGTTCCTAATAGCATTTATTTCATATATAAAAGGGCAATAGGAGCCATGCAAATTCAATTCCAAATGAAAACATGAACAATTTTTTTTCTTTTCTTCTCTCTCTCTCTCTCTCTCTCTCTCTCTCTCTCTCTCTCTCTTTTACTGAAAACAAAGAAAGCAAATATTAGGTTGTTAAAAAATTGCAGTGTCTGCATGTAATGCAGCATGCCTGTCATGCCTGTTAGTCTGTTGGTTGGCCATTACTCTGCTACACCTAGTCATGAATTTGTATCACAATTTCTGCCAAAATCAGTACTTAAACACATTAGTAATGTTAGACTGCTATTATTTTGCACATAACTGTAAGTAGCCTACTTACAATGTGTCTTTTTTCTCTTCTTAATAAAAAAGCATTTTTAAATATCATATTTGTCTCCTCCCTTACTGAAAAATGTAGGTATCAGAACACTAAATTTATTGCCCTTCCAAGTCATTGAATTCAGATATTCCAATCACTTCCATGACTATAGGTGTTTAAAATAAACCACCTAAGTATTCAGACTGAAATGGAAACAAAACACGCATTAAGAGGGTCTAATGCCTGTGTCTCAATCTTGCAGTCCATGTCACCCCTACTTGCGGCCCGCATAATGACGTGAAGAAATGTTTTTTTATTATTCAAAAAAATATGAAGCATGTAAATATAATAATAACCACTGCAGCTAAAAAGAGTGCCCGACGAGCCCAGTTGTAAGTAAGCTATTAAAACTCAACTGTACAGTGTGTTCGTGTTTTCCTCCAAAACAATAAGTTCCGTTGGAGCAGCCGTTCAACGTCTCTCTCTGGTTCTTGCTAGCGAACTTGACCCAGACAACAAAGTAAAGCCATTTTTCAGCTACGAGCCCAACACGGAACCCGACGTATTAGCCAGAGGTCCCTTTACTACGGTTCGGAGCCGCTGACTTGTTTTATATATGCGTACAAAATCTTTTTCTATACGAGATTGCTGCAAAAAGTGCAGCCTTACCTAATATCCACCCTACTATTAACTCATTTTATATTACGATTTAAACATCTAGTTGGTATTGGTATGGAGAGTAGCCTTTAATAGTAATAAATCACACAGCAATAGTAGATTCATGTAGTTGTAAAAAGCTTGATAATATATTTAGTAATCCAAAGTATTGAGAATACGTTGCTCTCATTGAGTACCGTAATGGAATACGTTACAAAATACGTTTTGGGGCATGTATTCTGTAATCTGTAGTGGAATACATTTTTAAAGTAACCTTCCCAACACTGCTGGTAACAGGTATTACGAAGGTCGTTATCAACATACTCTCTTAAACCAGGCGGTCCTCCATTAGTTAAAGGCATTTAGCAAAGAAGAACCCATATGTAATCCACAACACCTTCTATTGACCAAAGATAGACTGGGAAATTATTCTGTAATCAGATGAATCAGAATTTTTAATTTTCCACAGTGTGAAAGATTTTGTAAGCATTTGTAAATTTGATCACGTCAATTTAAGTCCTAAAGGGTTCAGTGACAATACTGCTGTGTAAAACACACATACAGTTTATGATTATATAACTATAAGCTACTGTATTCTACTTTTCATAATGGACCCAACCGCTAGTTCAGAGGGAACTAATTTTCCTGAGGCAGAGATTTCCTTGGGAGAGGGTGGTTTCTCAACGACATGATTCTGACACCCAAAGTGGGTGGGTCACCTCTGTGAATTACAAACCTCATAGACAGCATCTTTAAGTACACCCATCTCAAAGCTGGCTAGTCAGACTGGTTAGTCCATTATGAGTAACAATAGGGCATTGTTGGGGCTGTTACTTACAGCAAAAAAAAAGGAATGTATTACACATTTCTCATTACTTTTCTTAAAGGTAATGCAGTGCATTATGCAATTACTTGTTTGCAAAAGTATCACTGCTTCTTACATTACTTTGTTATTACTTTCTTATTAAGGATGTTATGCACCAAACACATTATAAAAGTGACAAAAAATTGTGAATTTTTTGGAAGTGTCCAAGAAGAAAAGGTGTTTTTGTTTTGTTTTGTTTATCTGTCTCTGCCCACCTGTCCTGCAGATGATTTAAGAGTGCAAAAAAGAACGCATTAAGAAAAATGACTTTGGGCCTTTTTGTGGACATGCCTGGGCTAAGTAATGCTATTGAAATTGTTGATGAGTGCCTATGGTGGCAGGGATGTATTGTTTAGCATCCATAAGGTGTCAGTGATGTTCACCAAATGTAGCACCTTCAAGGATTGACGTAGGCATAATGTAGAGTTATAAAACAGGCTTTATTCTGGTCTTGACATCTCATGAGAACTGTTCACGGACCAAAAAAATAAAACAAAAACATCACATCAAAATGTGCTCTTGTACTTAGTGTCAATCAATCAAAAGTCCTTAATTACAGAAAATAAAACATTTAAAATACACAAACCCCGTGAGCTGACATCCAGGAGGGGCTAAATAGTCCGTTGTGGTCTTATTGCCTTATTCTCCATCTTCTTTCTCACTTATTTCTTCTCTTTCTCTAACGTTAAACACTACTTCTCCATGTGTGGAGCTATCCGTGAGCTGCAGCATGCAGACACCATGTACGCTAGCAAAAAGTGGCTGGGTGGAGACCCAAACTGCAAACAACTGTACCCTACACAGTTTACCACCAGAGGGTGCAAAAGAACAAAATCCGGACATACAGCTTAACAAAACATCAAATACAAAAGACCGTTACACCAAATATCGCACTCTTCAAATTGTGTTAAAGAAGCCACAGAATGGACAGCCATGAGGTCCAGGAATGCATTGTGACTTCAGTGTCAACTCAGGGCATGCATTCAAGTTCTTCCCGAAGCTCCAGGGACTGGTGGGATCATAATAACAGTGCAGGTCACTTCCAGCTCACAGCTCATCTTGAACTTTGGGCTTGTTGTGCAGTCTCGACCTGCAGACCTCACTCCTCAGATTTGCCCACAGCAGGCCCTCTTAGACTCAGTCTTGGTGTTTAGTTACATAATTTATTATTTTATAATCCTGTTTCCTTGTTCCTTATTTTCATTATACTTTCCCATGTCTTGTTATCAGATTTAATTCAACTGTGTGTAGTTCCACTGGTATCTCCACTCTGCCCTGATCTCTTGTTTATTCAAACCATAAAGCCGTTGTTTTGTTCGTTGGTCCGTACTGACTGTTTGGCTGCGTGTGTATTTTCCTCCATGCTTTCAATGGATTTTTGGACTTGCAGATTGGTATTGTTCTACAACATAAATAAAGATTTGTTTAATGGTATTAATTAGTTCATCTCGGTCTCTGGTTTCGGTCCATACATTCCTCAACAACATGACTGCATCAATGTCTTTATGCCAGTGTGCCTGAGGGTTTTTCCTAAGAATTGTCAGGACTGGGTGATACCAGTCAATCCACTCTCATGAGCTACAACAAAGAGACTATGTGTCTCATGCTTCACTAGTAGTTACTGGAAAAGCAGTTGCAAAAGACATGGAAGGAGATCAGTGACCCAGGCCAAGCCAGAGTCAGCCTTTGAAAAAAGTATTTCACCCACACTTGGAGAGGGGCAGTGTGGAGGTGAACTAAAATCCCTTAGTGCAGATGAGTCAGATATGATAACATTTGCACAGGTATGCCAGATCTTTCATGTTGGTTCAAGGATCAGCAGAGGGTTTTTTTTTTCCAACACCCATTTCTAGCAAATGGCAAAGTTAAATTGGAGTGTATTATGAGTCAGAAGGCTGAATGTTTACTTACAGTGTGTGGAGTGTTATAGGTGAACTAATAGAACAATGGTGGTCTTAGCTGTTTTGGAAAGCAGGCCGTTTGATTTGACTCTTATTGTCTACGGAGTGGGGATAGGTTAATTGGATAATCCAAATTGTCACTAGGTGTGAATGTGCGAGTGAGTGTGAATGGTTGTCTGTCCTTGTGTGTTAGCCCTGCAACAGACTGGCGACCTGTCCAGGGTGTACCCTGCCTCTCGCCCTATGACAGCTGGGATAGGCTCCAGTGCCCCCCGCGACCCTGAAAAGGATAAGCGGAAGTGAATGGATGGATGGATGGATGTCTACGGAGTTCCTGTCTTAGTGGAGTTAGGCCAGTGCATTAACCCTTTAAAGCCAAGTGCATCATATCTGATACATGTGTTTCTGTGAGTTTTTGAGACTTCTACATCATCAGCGTGATGTTTTTTACCCTCAAAAAATGATATAGATTGCATGACACATTTTTAATGACTAAATTACAAAAATCTTAAAGCTCGTATTTACTCGTAATTAAAACTCGTATTAAAAAACTCGTATATGCACATTAAGATTTGATGTATTTTCATTTATGTTTTGTCTAAAGGTTCAACAAACACTCCATTATCAAATAATTAAAGATTTCTGGCAGTTATTTCAGGGTTCAGGATTTAAACGGTTAAACTCAGTGTTGGCTTGAATGTCCTTAAGGACATAACTGATGTTGTGAAAAACACTGATGACTACTGCAAGCTAGTGACTAAGAGCATTGCTTGGTTATTATGTCATCCACCACCAGACTGATGAGGTTTCTGATGAGATAATCACTGTGAAGTCGCACCGTACTGTCAATCAATCAGCAACATTTGCCTCAACGTGTTTTATATTTTAAGTTGAAGACCTTAAAATCACTCAGAGAAAACAGAAAAAAACCCACCCCCATTATACTACAGTGTAGCATTAAAGTTTGCTTTCAGCTTGTGATAAAAAGTGGTTGTCTACCAAAAGGACATTTCTAATATTTCTGTGTATTTTCTATGTGTAATACCTTTGATTAGATTGGTAAATAGACTTTACTGAACACGATTAATGAAGGGGTTATATATAAAATATATAAAAGGGCTTATTGTACCTATATAATAATCAATCCAGTCCCTTTTTTACCACTTAAATTATCTTGATAAAATATTTGTTGTTACATTATATTTGTTTCAATTTCTACTCCCCTCTCTCTTGGAAAAGAGTTTTTTTTACAGTGATAAATAAAGGATATGAAAAAGCCACTTGTGACAAGGATGTTCTTTCTGGGTCTTTCGCTCATGAGAGATATGTTCAGCCTATGTTTGACAGATTGTAGGCCAAGTCATTTACAACTGTGTAAACACAAGCAATCCTTTTGGGGCAAATATCAGAAATCCCCTTTTGGCGGATGACTCATCTTTTACTACACTGTGGTAGTGTCATTCTGTTTACTTTCTGTGTTTACCCATAACTCTCATCCCAGATTTGATTCCTGCTTCCTTCCTCCCTCTTCCAAGTCTTTCCACCATCTTTGACACTTTCCCTCTGTAACAGTGGGATTGTTGTGAATTGTTGTTGTTGCTGCACTAACTGTTACTGAGGGAACACCAGAAAGACCCAGTTTGTGTGTCTCTCACAAGTCAATTTTTCAAACTTGGTCATTCTGTTTTGTATAGAGTGTTCAGTTATTCAGTCTCTCCTTGTTAAATGTGTGTGTGTGTGTGTGTGTGTGTGTGTGTGTGTGTGTTTTAAACCAACATGGCGATGGTAGAAATGTTCATCTTGAGGAGTCAAAACATCAGCAAACAGTGGGTGACATCACACTATTTTTTATACCGTCTATGGGCACAGACCTTGGTGACCTCACAGCTGGTTATGTCCACGGATGGATAGATGTCATTCCATCTTGTTGAGATAGAATATGTAAATGTTGAAAACTCCCCTCCTTCTGGGTCATATTCTCAAGCTGTGCAGGTGTAAATTTTGAGACATATCTTTTAGGACTTCTATAAAAGTAAATTCCAACGCAGTTTATGGGAAATTCTTATATTTTGGGGGCATTTTTTTTTTTAAATTTGTGCTGTGATAAATTGTTTTAAAGTTATAAAAGGTCTAATGTGCGAATAACTATCTAAAATCTATGATGGGCCATCTTAGATGTTAGATGGGATTGAACTTTTATAACACTGTTTAATGGTAATCTTGTAAAATACATGTGAAAGGGAACCCAAAATGAAACAGTTTTGGTGAAGATGAATAAGTGATGGGACTAGAAGTCTTCTCTGCAGATGTGTTTGAGTGTCTTTACACAGAATTTTTGCTCTTTTTTTCATTTATGGGCTGTTTGTGTTGTGATGTAGCTCCTGCAGAGAGTGCAAACATGCTGTTCTTGACTAGTTAGAAAATAAAATGTAAAATTCAAGATAGGACTGAGCAAAAATCGTCCACTGATGCGTTTCTCTCCCACAAATTTTCAGTGGCATCACAAAACAATCTTAGAGAAGGCAAAATGCCATTTCAAGAAAACAGAAGCACGGTCGCAATGAAGTACAAAAATTTACGCTACATCTCACCTACACTGGAGGTCAAGCCATTACATTTTCACATTCATCTTGAGCCATGCAGCATGGAATCTGTAGTGCCTTATCTGAGCACAAAGCAGTGAAATGCTAAAATGCACTTCATTGTTGGATTCTATTTGATAGCATCAGGGGTACTTTTGTGCATTTATAGACATGGAAAAAAAACAAGTTATGTGATCTGTGACCTCTTTCTGTGTTGTTCAGAAAACAGTCAGAAAATGTATGTCACTGTCAGTGTGTGCTATCACAGCTTGTTTTCCATCTGCAGTGATATAGTAAACCATAAATATCTTTTCTTTTTAATTAAAAAACTATTATGAATTTAAAGTTAACCAACATCTGAAGTGAGAATAACTGTATTAAAAATTGTTTTAACTTTTAATGTGTAATGTTGCTCAGTGGCCATCTTGTGAGTGTTAGAGTGAACAAATGTCACTCTTACAACATCCTCTCCAACTTGTGATCCAACCAATCAAAAAAAGGTACACCACAGACCAATGCCATTCACTTCCTGTTTGGAAAATATATGTGTGCTGTATTAAGTAGTTAGGTAAGGCTGACTCTTTGGTTGTATATGTGTTGTAGATGCTGTGCAGTATAATTGCTATGATTATTACATATACAGTTTACTCTGTTTTGTGGCATTGAAGTTGTTAAAGGCGTTGTATAGAGATAAGGACCAAATTACACATGACACTCATTACCGGTAAGAAAGTGTTGTTGTTGTGCTATTTCTGTTGTGACACATAAAGGTTTACACAGGAAGTGATCTTTCTTACTGGCAATTTAAGGTATCTGACTACATTCACATCTGATTTAAGTTCTTCTCTTTGGCTGCTCTTCTTCAGTTTTATGGTGTTAAAAAGACAATCAATGGAATGCTTGGTGAGATATTTTTGTGCTAGACTGTTTATTAAGTGCCGCTTCACTGTCCAAGGCATGATAAGGAAATCTTATTTAGAATTTAACTTTTACAATTTGAGTCAGTTGTACTGAAATCTTGTTTCTAAATAATATTTTCTTTAATTTGCTATGGAAGACTTTCTCAGATATTTGGGCATCAACTGGACCTCGACTTTGATATGTTGCATCTTCCTGGAAGCAGGTATATTTAATTTACGCTTTCCATGACAATGGGTATAACCTACAGGAACAGTCTGACAATTTGTGAAATATGTTTTTTTCCCTAAAATACAAGTTGGGAAAGTAATTTTACCCAACATTTTACTTAAATATCTACAAATCTTTCCATATAGTGCATAATGTTGCATTTAATGGAATCTGTTCAAATGAAATATACATGATTGTTATACATTCAGTTTATACAAAGCACAGTTTCCTTATTGATGAATTATTTGAAGAAGCAATCTTCAAATAAGTTTGCTTCTTCTGCATTTACTTAAAATTCTTATTTCAAGTTTATTGAGAGTGACGAAACATTTTTAGTTTATCACTTCAGGGATCTGCTGGGAATTTATAGACTTAAAAGTTCACTTAGGTGTGCCTGTGACTGCTCATGTAGAGCTCTAAAAGTCAAAACCAGAATAGAAAAGTGGACTCTGAAGTTCGTCAGAAACAAGTCAGAAAATTTCACTCTGAACAACTTGAAGACATTTCAAAGAGGTTGTTTTTGAGACAATAAATGACAATAAAGAAGACAAGGTCAAATCAAAGCATGAAGACAAATTTGTAATTCAGTGTGTGAGACAATAAAACGTCCACACCCTTTTACATGATATTGATTAACGCTGTGCACCTCTACCCCAGCTCCGCATGAAAAAGCAGAGGTGTAGTTAAAACAGCATCCATAGAAAAGCTGTAGCAAATTGAGATGATAGATTTGGATGTGTTGAGGAGTATCAGCTAAATCTATAGTTGATATGACCTGTCGCTGACATCAGTTAGTGTTTGGGGATCTTGGCCTCTGCTTAAAGTCAGCATAGCAAAATGTAAATAAAACCAGAATGCAATGATTTTTTAATTAATATGAAGTGTGTATGTTCCTTAAAGAATACATAGAATAAAATAGAGAATTTAAATCATTTGCAAATAATTGCATTCAGGTTTTGTGCATTATATATCATGCAGCATCAAAATTAAACAGGAAATAGGTTAGATTTTTTTTAGTGTAATGCAAATGTTACAAATCCATTGGATGCAGCAAAATGATGACTATGATGTGATTTTACTTTGTTCCTCAGTTGGGAAAGGCACATCCTTGACAGCTGGGTGCACAGTGACCCTGCACTGTACCAGTAACACAATCGGTGACCTCGTTCAACTGACATGGAGAAGGAATGGGACTCCGCTGTTTAGTTTCAGGCCACAGAAAACCTCAAACAGCAGCTCTGTCACCTTAAGCAGGTCTCCTGCAGCTGCCACCCTGAATCTGACCATGTCCACCTTAGAAAGCCAATCATATGCACTAATCATAGAGAGCGCCCAGAAAAGTCACACAGGAAACTACACTTGTGAAATAACCACAGACTCTGGAGTCATTGAACAGAAATGGGAGCTTGTGATTACAGGTGAGTTAATCAACTTTTGAAGTTTTTAGATTACAAAAACCAACCAACCAAACAGACAAAAAAGCACACCTTACACACCCATCATGACTGAATACAGTGTGGGGGCGGGGGCAGAGGCTGGCTGATGGTGGGGCACGTAAAGAAGAAGAGGTTGGCAACAATGGCATTTTTTTTTAAGCTTATCCCATTTTTATCTTCTTTCTAAAATACACAAGTCCCTGCCCTTTTGCTCTAAAGATTACACTGGATTAACTGCAGTTTGTGAGCTTTTATAGGCGGCTGGTGAGAGCACTACTCAAATGCTGTTCTAGGTGAACGTTGAAAACTCACCCACACACATTAGCACTGAGCACCTCTGGCTGCACTGACATTTCCTTCATAATTGTGCAATGTACAACATTAGAGACCTTAACGTTAGATTGTGTGGCAGCATTATTGCTTTTCCCACTCAAACCACAGTATGAAAGTAGAAATTTGCACTAATCATGGAGAGAGTCCAGAAATATCCCACAGGAAACTACACTTGTGAAACGGTCATGGACTTGGGAGTCTTCGAACAGAAATGGGAACTTAGTGTGAGGTGAGTTCCTCACTTCTAGGTAGGTGGAAAATGCAAACAAGAAGAGGGTGAAAATTTTGGCATTTTCCTCACCTGCTTGTCACGAGTCGTTATGGTTTTACCTGTGGTTTGAAACCTATTAAAGGGTGATGGGGGGGATGTAAGTTTCCTCTAAAATTGTTTTTGGGGCTGGCAATCCCACATAAAGTGATTTTAGGGGAACGCTAACCTACACCTGCAACTATACATCACATCAGCTGTAACTGCACTTCCATTGCATTCATATTTGTGTCTTACAACACTAGAGACTTCTTTCTAATGAAGGGAACACAAGTTAATTAAGTACTACAAGTGAAATGAGTCACTTTGTTTTCCACAGAGGAAGCTGAATCAAGTGGAATCCATGATGCAACCGCAGTTATTGTACGTTGTGTGTGTTTCCTGGTTATTACAATTACTGCTTTGGCCATTATGAGAAGAGTCTGCAAACAATGATCCAAGTAAGTTGCTTCCATTTATTCTATGACATGATCTTGTGCTAATGGAATCACAGTGATAAGCAACAAAATCTCTCTCTTTCTTTTTTTGAAGAGAAACATCACCTGATCTCTCAGTGCTCAAATGGTAAATATAATGTAATTGGAGTCTTGTCTGTTGAGAAGTTATGATTATGATTTCAATAACATTATTATTAGACAATAAGATAGAATATACAGTTCAGTCCAAGGCCAACGTCCATTTTCTTTGCCTTGACAAACTCGCGATTTGCTTTTACAGTATGGGTGGAGTCATTAATTATTAGCACTGTGAAGCCATGTCCAGCATTCAGCTCAGTGGGAGTAGAGAGTAACACCCTCTACAACACTTGGAATCTGTTTAATATGTTATGAAACAACAAGGGTACATGTCGCAGCTGGCCATGAAACCACTTCTCAGCAAGTTGTGCAATTATTAATTAAGCTTTTTAAAATGGGGGATTGTGGATGAAAGTGACTGTAATTCATAAACAACTAATGCAATACTTTTGTAAAACATCTTGAATAAAAGATAATTTGATTTAAAATTCGGTGTGGTTGTTTATAGAAGCAACATTACGAAAAAAAAGTTACCAAAAACATATACATCTCCCTGCAGGCAAGTAGGGGATCAATCTGAATTACCATATCGTCCACTTTAGGAAGAGATAGTGAACTTTACTGATACTGGAGATAATGACTTTTTTTTTCCGTAGGAGGAGCAGAGAAGATCTTTATGAAAACTCATGGGAAACTGAAACTTGTCAAACATGTGAAGCACATTCAGCTCAGCTATTACAAATACATGCTGAATGACCCAATTGTCATGTTTCTGGGTCATTTCCCCAGTGTTTTTGAAGTCTTGTGTTTTGGTGTCATTTTTGTATTATTGTTTATGTTCATTAGCAGTCTGTAAGTTATTCTGTCTTGAGTTTCTTATATCCCCCTTTGGTTCCTTCTTTTATGTGTGGGTCCTTCTGTCTTATTTCACTTTTCTGTTCACATGTTTCCCTGAGCGTTTTTTCCTCTCAGTTTTTGTGTCATGTTGTGTGAGTTTTATTTCAGTTTAGTTTAAATTAGTTGTGTAACTCCTGCACTCCAGCAATAAAGCTGCTTTATTGAGTTTAAGTCCTGTCCGTGAGTCTGCTTCTGGGTCCTATCCTGCCTGCTGTGCATCGCCAGTCCTTGACATCACACATAACAAAAGAATACACAACCTTTAGCTTTACACATTATGAGATTATTATACTATCTTATGCCACCTTATACTTCTAATCAAATAATTGTTGAATCATTATACAGCTACAGGCCACATTATGCCTTGGATTAGAGATTGTGAAATCATTACACTGATTTATGATGCATTATACTGCTGAGTTATAAGAAATGCTGTTTGTGTAGAATCATGGCCTTCCTTTTCTGATTAGAAAGAACAAAACATACTGAACAGGAAGCCAAGTTCGTAACTCAGGCTCACTGAGAGAGAGAAAAAATGTGGATGTTTAGGTTTTATGACTTTGGAGGGGGGCTTAAGCTATAAGAAAGGGAGAAACCTTCGGACACTTCGAGATCTGGCGGACACCCTCCTGTCCACATCTCCCGTCCGGACGTTTATGCTCAGTGTTGTATGGAATAAAGAGATTGTTGATTGAGCATTTATACACCGGGTGTTGTTCTTCCTTGATCCCAATGATCAAAGACTTGGGATATTTAACAACTTGGTGTGTGTGACCCGGATCTTTGGTGTGCTGAGGAAGGCAGATTTGGTCTGTGGTGAGATCGTGAGACGAGGTGAACAGAGGACCGGTCCAACAGAGTAAAAAGGTGAGCGCCACCTGTTGTAAAAAATCGAAGTGTGCATATTGGACATTCTAAATTAATCTGTTCACTAAGTTACACGTATTTTCACATTAAGTTCTGTCGGTGTCTGGTTTTGGGAGCGAAAAAAAGAACATCATAAGTTGAGGCTGAATTCCAGTGTGTCTAGGTTCCACATTAAATTCTACATTTAATTTCGTTTATGACTGGCTTTTGGGGCAAGAAACTGTGAAAAAAACAAGTTAGGGCCAAATTTCAGTATATGAAATAGAGACTGGCTTTTGGTGCAGAAAAACTTTAAATTATTTCCAAGTTGAGCTTGGAGGTTTCTCTGTGTGTTTCTGCGTGTGAAATATGAACATGGTGACAGTGACGGTGGATGTGTGAATTACAGGGCACTAGAGTGAAGACATGTTTGATAAGATACTCAGGTTGACGCCTAGCGGGCCTTATGGATTTTCTCCTAGGAGTGGTTCCCCCAACCGGTGTTCTGGACGCAGCCCGGATGTAACTAGGATAGCAACCTTGGGAGTAGGACCTCTAAAAAGCTTTGTTCATGGTTTGGCAACCCTCCTGCCTTTGGACGCAGGGGCAGGCCCAGCGGCGTCTGGTTAGATGAGGTGGCTGGCGACTTGGGAACTGAGGACTCCCGCATCAGCCCCAGTATAAACAAAGAGTAGATGTGTAATCATGGGTTGAAGTTTATTCTGGCGTAGAACAAGATACGTATTTAAAAATCACAGGTTGAGTTCTACAATAGGTAAAAAGGTTGACGAGCACAGCGGCAATAGATTAAGATAACGGGAACCACACCCAGCAAGAATCCGCAGCTGTAGAACGGACAGCAGCAAGGAGATAATTAGAGGAGAAATGAAGGTTTTAAGAGCACATAAAAATTGGGTTGAAATTTGGGCCAACTGAGTTGTGGAGGTTCAGAAAGTGTCCAGAGCATCGCAACAAAAGGTGAAACAAAAACACGCACACAGGCAGGGAAATGTGAGAGAAAGGCACCTTTTAATGAAACGCCTTATTGGGGGAGAAAAAAAAAGCTAAGGCAGAGAGAAGCTTTGCTGGATCTGCAGCTTCACTGAACACACATACACTGGACCCCTGCTCTCCCCTCTCCCATCTTTGACGTGACCCTGACCAATCGCTGCAGCAGCTGGACCCACAACAGCAACCTGAAAATGTCAACCGTGCTGCAGGAAAGGGATCTTATGCAGCAGAGACGGAGAGCGCTAAACTTGGGGCCTGTTTCACTACACGGGGGGAAATTCCCAGACAGCTTCAGCTCACAGAGCTGTGACGAGACGCCCATTAAGCCTGGATGAAAAGTGAGGCCGAGCAACATAATGCTGACCTTGATTACTCTGCATTAACACTGTGCAGGGCAGTGACGGACCAACACGGATGATCGGGCGGCAGAGGAAAAGGGAGTGGCGGAGACAGAACGAGCAACTGAGGTCAAAAGCCACCTCAGAAAGGACAAAACACAAGAAGATGCAGGTTTCACCTGCGGCAACCTGATGCAGGTTTCACCTGCCAAATGTCCCAATGGACATTTGGGAAAGGACTGCCCAAATTGGGGTCAGAACCAGGATGGACAGCACTGTGAGCAGCAGCAGTGGTCGCAAACAGACTGAAAAGGAGGAGAGCACGACCCCAGGGCACGCTTCAAGCTGTGGTTTACCCAAGACACCAGAACAGGAAAGTGATGAACACACACACACACACACACACACACACACACACACACACACACACACACTGACTCAGCACGGAGTGATACACACACATGAACACATGTCCACTTGTTGATTGAGTGAGAAATGACACACACACCTAAACCTAGATGCTGATGCAATGAGAAGTGATCCACACATAAAATACACATGCACAAGCTCGTGCAACAAAGAGTGATGCACACACACATGCTGATACAATGAAGAACGCTTTACTAATAAGTGCCTATGCAAAATGCTGTACACACACACACACACACACACACACACACACACACACACACATACAGAATCTGTTACATGAAGCTATTGATAACACAGAACACATTTTATGTCATCCAGAGGGCACATATGTACATTTAAGAAAACAATGAAAACAATGTCTCTGTGTGGTGACAGGGTGGACTTTTTGCGTGTGACTTCATGCCTCGGGATGTTTATGGCTGCTCAAGGCCTCGACTGAATTGTTTACTGTGCTTCACGCAGCCTGATGAGGAGCAGTGGTACAGAGTGAAAATGATGAACTACCTTTGT
Organism: Simochromis diagramma; assembly: GCF_900408965.1. Taxonomy (NCBI): domain Eukaryota; kingdom Metazoa; phylum Chordata; class Actinopteri; order Cichliformes; family Cichlidae; genus Simochromis; species Simochromis diagramma. The sequence continues at coordinate 1,698,763 of NW_024387320.1, forward strand.
AATGTTTAATTTGGAGCACTGCTTTTTCTATGATTGAGATTTAATTCATGGAGGAACAAAAGGTGCTACGGCAGCTGAGGTTATACTTCCCAAACACTAAAGTTCCATGAGGAAGCAAAAACTTTCCTGTGAATTTTCTGGTTTATTTTTTTGGGTTTTGCTTGGCACTAGGTTGATTTTATCAGTGAGGTTAGGGTTGTTTTCTTTCTCTAAGAGAGAGAGAGACGGTTTTATGCTTGGACATGTCTGGAACTGGCCCTAGTATTTGTTATTCGTATTCTTATTTTATTGTTTACTTTTGTTACAGTGTTACAGCCTTTGCTTCCTATAGCACCCACTTGACCACACCACCAATTTTCACACCAAAAGGTGGGTAATTGCAAATGTTCGAGGGAGGAATATCACCGAAAGTGGGAAAAAGATTGGCTAACCTGGCCAGGGAATGTAATAAACAGGACTGTCAGAATAGTCGGCGTTAAAGTCACCTTTGACGGTCCAGACTAGGATGGCGTTGGACATGCTCAGTGGAAAAAGGGTTGGTGCGACCAAGGTGTGGTTCGACATTTGAAAATGATACAGCTCCGGATGGGCCAGGTATCAGGGCATGGGAGGATGACAGACAATATTAAATGAGGAGAAGGAATTTTCTGGGATTGAAGATTCTCTGGGTGAGTGGTTAACTAAAGCAAAAGCTATCATTTTGTTATTGATTGGTAACTGATTGATAATTGGCCACATTCACAGCTGTATTAACTCGTTGTGGATGCAGTCTATTTCATGTTTAAGGACTCTAATTAACAGATTGAAAACAGTGACACTAAAGGAAGAAGATGCAGTGCCACACTATCAGATGCCAGTGATGGTTGGGCTCAGTGATGAATCAGGTGACCTGGATTCATGGCTGAATCAAGACATAAATCCACCTGCTGTGGTCAGTGAGGGAAAGACAGTGGGGAAAGACGGCGTTTCAAATGTGAATTTCATGTTAACACACAAGTTTTGTTTCTAGGCAGCTCTGTGGATGCAGGCTCTGGGCGGAGCCAGGAGTTCAACAGATTTAACATGATAATTAAACTGATTTCATTCCCCAAAACAGGGTGGCAGGGCTGGAGCAAAGCAACTCAAGAGGAGAATTTCTGATGTTTTCTGTGAAATGATGTCACTAATCTTTTCTTTTAATTTCTATCTCCGCTGAATTGACACATGGGGGTGTGTCAAAAGCGGGGAATTTGAGTTTTAACATGAAACAATGGTTTCTATGTTGATTTTCATGACTTTATTTGTGTGTTTAATAATTTAGGTATGGTAAAACTTATAATGACCCAGAAGTTCCCAGACTTTTTCTAGAGAACCAGTTAAAACGTGTGAAAGGGGGGAAAATGTTAGGATTGAGAATGTTTTATAATTATTTTCATACACACACTGCAAATGTGCTCATGAGAGTTGGCACTCAGTCTTTTGAAGGTCAAAAGCTTTGTTTGGCGTGACTGTCCGGACTGATATATTGTAGGAAATGACTTAGAGTGCAGAGGGGTAAATGCAAACATGCTTACACTCATAGATAATAATTAGACTAATTCTCCTGAACATGATATTCTAAACCATTTTTGAATCACTAGAAGAAAAATCGCTAACAACATTAGATTATCAAGGCTAGTCAGAGAGGTGTTTGGCTTTTCTGGTTCTTACACAGAGAGTAGCAGACACCCGACGAGGTCATGGAGATAGGAGGATCCTTGGCAGCAGACACAGAGACTGCCAAGACAGCAATTGGGGTCAAAGGTAGTGTTTTTTGGGCTCCTGCTAGTCACCTCGAGAGGATCCCAGAACCACAGCAATAACCACGAAGGGGTTGGCGAAAATCCAGAAGCACCAGACCAAGGAGGTCCGAAAAGCTCTGACCAAAACAGGGGGACACAGCTGTGACCCCAGAACACATAGATCTTTGACATAGGGGCAGAATAAACCCCCTCATCTATGTAACAACAGAAGAGGAGCAGAACATCACCCAACTGGAAGACACTGGTAGCTGCAGAAATAAAATAAAGGTCAAAAGCTCCTCGGACAGAGGTTCTAGTCTGAGTACGTTAGCACCATGATGAGGGTGGGGGGAAACTGAAGCACCAAAAATAAAGCTGGGGGAGAACTGGAGAGTGGTGGGAGTGTTATCTGTAACTACTGTTGTTGTTGTAGCCATTATTTTTTCTTGCATTTGAATTGCCCAAACACAGCGATTATACTTCTAATCAAAGAATTGTTGAATCATGTGGATGTGAAAGAGTGTGGATGTTTAGGTTTTATGACTTTGGAGGGGGGCTGAAGCTATAAGAATGTGAGAAACGGTCAGACACTTCGACATCTGGCGGACACCCTCCTGTCCACATCTCCCGTCTGGACATTTATGCTCCAGTGTTGTATGGAATAATGAGATTGTTGATTGAGCATTTATACACCGAGTGTTGTTCTTCCTATAGCCCAAAGAACAAAGAATTAGGATATTTAACAATATTCAAGTTATCTCTGATCATGAGCAGTCAAAATTTTTCCACCAGGGCATTTCTTCCTCAGAGATGATCCCAGCACCACACAAAACACAACCACTATCTTTAATCCATCGGATGATGAAAATGTGTCATATTTTTCATAAAAATTGACTTATTTCATTAAAAATTCTTAAGAGCTGATCTTCATCTCTCCTCCATGATTAGAATCCACAACTGTGACACTATATAAATAACGGAAGGGATAATGAGTGGTAAGTATTTTAGTGGGGGCTTAGTATGAAGCAACGTCAACATAGCTAAGTCTGCAGCTTTCTTTGTTAATCCAGTCTTTCTTCACTCACACATTTAACTTTTCTTTATAGTCTTTTGCATGCATTTGTGGTCTGACACTGTGCCACAGTTGGTTTGTGGCCAGATCAAAGTAAAGTGAATTACACTGATTGAATATATGTCAAGATAAACAGCTTAGAAATAAACTGATTGTTGTTAGTGTTTCCATTTGGTGGTTAAAAACATATTTATAGGTTTTCTGTGCCACTAACTGAATACTTTATCACTTCTACTGCATACTTTTGTAACTTCCCAGCAGGTCATCATTTGTTGGCAATAGTGAGATATGTCTTAACAGGTTTCAGCGGAGACTCTGTAGCATTCATAGTGCATTAAAAGACTCATTGAAAGGACTTTAAACCATCTCCGATCCATTATGTGTTCAGTATGAGTTACCATGGTGATCTAGAGAGGTGGAAAGAAAGACATCTTTGTGGCACTGCAATGTGGGATATAATGGTGCAGTGTATTTAATAGAACAAAGAAATAAAAGGTTTTTTTTATATTAATACGATAATGAGACAGGGGCATGCAGGTCATTTATGTTTATTCTATAAAATTAAAGCAAGTCAAAAAACATGGATTCTTATAAAAACACTTGTAAGAACAAAACAGCAGTTTGAGACATTCTGACTTTCAGTTTCTAGTAACGACAAGAATAGATAAAGAGCTACTTTTAAATGATTAAGACACAGTTTCATATGTATAATGTTGGTATATTCAGAAGAATTTATGAAATCGAACGTGAGGTTTTCTTTTCTTTTCTCCTGTGTCGTAGACAGTATTGAAACATGTCAGGTAACCCACTGCAGTTCAAGTTTCTAGAAGACTTTTGTTTGCGCCGGAGCTTTCCCTGGAACAATGCTACGTTACTCCCCCACCGCACGCAGCACTTCTGAGATATTTTATTTGATAACACAATCAGTTGATCACTGTAGTCATTTTTCTGGTCAAACATTTTGTGAGTAAACCAAAGCTACAAAGAAGCTGTGTAGACTTGTGAAATGAATATAGTCAAAACACTGCTCAGGCGAATTAGGAGCAGCTGGAGACTTGATAGTAAAGAATTAAACAAGATTACCCAAAAATTACAATCTGAGGTTTCCATCCATATGACGTGTTAGAAAGCTTTGGTCGGTGTATCTCATTTATCCACGAGATCCTGTATTGTATTATCATGGATGACAGGTGTGATATATACACTAAAAATATGTGTACTGAGTAGGGATGGGTACCGGTATCCGGTGCCATCATGGCACCGGTTCTGTCATAAACGGTAGTAACCAGACCGAAAAGCAGCGCACATTTCGGTGCTTTATTTTTTTCCTGAGCTGTGATACACTTTAGATTCTAGCCAATCATTTTACGTTTCCGAGGATAGTAGGCGGGTCCAGGTACGTACGTTCTTTTAGAGCAGAGCTACAGATTAAAAATGCCCAAGGTGAAGCGGTCAAAAGTCTGGCTGTACTTCACAGCAAAATATGCAAACTCAGCAGCCTGCAACAAGTGCTTTAAGCTGATACTGTGATACTGTCAAAGGAGGTAACACCTCAAATCCAATGAAACACCTGGCGACGCATAGCGTTTTTTTTTTAAAAGCCGAGAAATGCGCCGTATTTGATAGCTTGCTGCGGGACCTCACACCGTGCACATCTACTGCAGGTGTGGTGCCTGTTATCGGATCCGGAGTTAGCAACATCCCCCAAAAACCCGAAGAGGAGAGTCCTGGCCCCTAGCCCTGCCAGTGTAGCAGAAATGATGACGGATGATGATGGCAGCAGCAGCAGCCGTTCTTCTCTGCGTGAGTAGCTTAATGTTGTTCGTGTGTAATTTACGTCGAGTAGGCTAACCACGTTGTTACATTAATGCATGTAAAGTGAACTAGCAAACATCATCATAGCTACTTGTGTCTGTCTTCTTGTTTGATTGCAGATACTCCCCTCACCCCAAAAAGGCTAAAATGACCAAAGAAAAAGTGGAAAACAGTTAAACATGAGAGGTTTTTGGACAAAGTCTGTGTTTTTTCCATTGTTTAAGCACTGCTTCCAGCCAAGAATGATACCATATATGCCCCATAGCTGCAGAAAAGGCTAACATTGTTATCTGCACAAAAAAAACAGCTGAACACGAGAGGTTTTTGGACCAATTTTGTGTTCTCCATTCTTTAAGCACCGGTTTGAGCACCGTTTGAGCACCGGCACCATTTCAAAAGTACTGGTTTGGCACCGGTATCGGATAAAACCTAAACGATACCCATCCCTAGTACTGAGGAACTGAGGAAGTCCTTATAATATTTATGCGATTACAATTAAAAAAATTTTTTAAAAGGAGTAAAAACATCAACAATGTAACACTTCATAAAGATAATTACAAAACAAACAAAAAATGCAGTGTTGAAATTTCAGGAAAGAAACAAAATGTAAATGTAAACAGTAACTTAAAGCTGGTTAATTTAAAACAAAGCAAACAGCACACTTAAATGATTTAAGGCTTTAAAAAAAAAGTTGCCACAAACAAACACCCACCCCCCTCCACTGAAAACAAAACAAGAAACAACAACAACAGTTAGTCCAAACTATATGACACGCAGGAGAAGCTTTGCTGGTTGCTGCATTTTAAAACCAAGCAGTCATTAACAACCAAAACTTTGCAAGATGGAATTCAGTTGAATAAACTGAAAAATATCCATCTGTCCACATCCATTTCTGGTCATTCATTTCACTTTTTATTTACTTTACTCTTACTCTCTCATCCATCCTGACTGAGTTGTCTGTAGTTTTGCTAGTATCCATGACTGGTAGCATGAGATGGTACCTGACGTTAGGGCTGCTCGATTATGGCAAAAATGATAATCACGATTATTTTCACTGAAATTGAGATCTCGATTATTTGACAATATTTATTTAACCCTTTAAGACCTACCATAGAACCAAGTCCGCCAGAGCTTATATTATTTTTTTTACATGTTGTAGAGCCATTTTTGGGAGCATTTCAAGTTGCTATACATCAATACAACTGTTATAGCCCATATTTTAATAATATGCATGCATTAAGTCCATAGTAACTACATTAATTGCAAAAAAAGTGCAATAAACTACAAAAAAATTGAAAATCGTTTTTGTTTTTTTATACATATATTTCTACTTGGAGAAATTTAAGAGTTTTGTCCCTCAAAACTTTAAATACAAAAAAGTTGCAAAAAATAGTTTACAACAACAGGAAATTTATTTTGAGTGTCTTCATAGTTTTATTTTGGAGATACAGCAATTTTTATATACTGCAAGAAAAACGAAAACAATCCTATGATGCAAATTTGCAAAGAAAACAGCATGTGCATCAAAATAAACTATTTCTAGCAGTGCAATTCGAGTTCTAAGCATCCCAGAAACTATTCAGAAAAGTCAAACATGACTTATAAAAACACCAGTATAGGCTTTTAAGGCCTACAAGTAAAAAAAACTACATTTTCCACAAAAATGGCGGACATGCGATAGTTCGCGCTGACGTCTGTTTCAGTGTGGGAAGTGTTACAAACAGCTGATCGGATCGGCAAAGCATGTTTCTGGAATATTATGTTTTTGTTCCTGTAAGCGCTTTTTATGCAATTTTTGCAAAGCTATATGTGGAAGGAAACCGTGACCGAGGACAAGCTGATGGCATGAGATGTAAGTACAACTCCTCTGGTTTCATATGCAAAAAAATTATTGCGCTAGCTTACACGGTTCAGGTTCTACAGGGATTTAAAAATAGTTACACAAACTGGAGCGTGCCGCTCTGACCGGCTTTAAAGGGTTAACAATAACAATGTATTGAATAATGACTTTAAAAAATAATATAAAATAGTGTGCAAATACTGATAACAGTGCAAATGTTTACAATATAAGAAATAAATGAAAAATGTAAGCATCTATGTTTAGTGAACTTTGCAGTGTTGCTCCGTGGTGCAGCTACGACACCGTAGCAAAGTTTACACACTGTGTCTACTTGATCCACGTCTGACTCCGAACCCATAATGTTTCCACACCACTGAAGTTTTTTTTTTTTTTTACCTCTCTTTTCAACCAACGGCAGTCACTCTCCTCTCCAAATAACTTCTGCTTAGCTTTCCGAGCTTCCCTCGGGTCCTCTTAATTGTTGTGACGCGTGTTTGAAATGCAGAGAGGTGCGCTCGATTTGCCACACGGAGCAGTGCGAGAGTAAAGCACAAGGGAGGGGCTAATAATCGGCTCAGTCATTTTTAATGATCGTTGAAAGCCCAGATCGTAATCATGATTAAAATTCGATTAATTGAGCAGCCCTACCTGAAGCCAGACATAGTTCAGCTGCTCCAGGACAGCATATTCATACATGCTGTTGCAAAACGTTTGCTCTGCATCTCTCAGCACAGTGTATTACATGAATACTGAACAATAATATACAAGAGTATTGACCCAGCAGCAGAGGTAGGAGCATTGCCACAGCTCTACAAAATGATATCAGTTAACTACTCGGTGGACTACTACTGCCCATGTTGATGAAACTGTCAAATCAGACTCAGTGAGGATGTCATGAGGTCCTAACATTCATAAATGGAGAAATGTCAATGGGGGAGGAATGTAAATGATACCAAGTACTTTAACCTGGTCCTTATCTGTTTATTCCTCAGTCTGCAATGACACGTTGGTGGAGCCCTCAGTACAGGTGCTGTATTATCCATTTCTGCTTTCCACAGCTGTCAGCTGAGATCCCTGAGAGAGACAATTCAGATCCTTTGTATAAAGCGGCATTTTAGTTATGACTGAATATGCAAGATTTTACAAGGACTATTTAAACTTTACTCCTAGAATATTCAAAACACAATAATAATAATTTTACTGCTAAGGGGCTCAGATATTTTAAGAAGAAAATTGAATAAAATTAATTGTACATAATTAAACTCTATCTCCAGTAATTGGATACCTTAAATTATGCACACATATATTTAGGGTGATGTTTAAAATTGTGGGAAACAAAAAAGACTTTTACCTTTTCCTGGAGTATTTCTCTTTGGCTATTAGTCCCATTTTTAGAATCTTTTGAAACTAGATGATACCACCTGTGAAAAAATACAAAAGACATAGTGTTTGCATTTTACGGTTAGGTTAGGAACTTTTAGGAGCAATAACAACTTTGTCTCTGTATCCCACCACATCTTAGTTTTTAATTCTCTTTTCCTCCTTTTGTGATTCTTTTCTGTTTTCAGATATTTTGTCACGGCTGCCGGGCCGTGTAGTGTTGGAGGAAAAGGACCCAAAATGCAGGCAATGACTGATGATATGAGTGAGAGTTTATTTACAAGTGGCAGAGTGACAAAAGCAGGAAGTAAGAAGAGAGAAGCTACTGAACAAACTGGGAAAACTAAATAGCAAACCTGAGATCATACGAGACAGGGTGAGGGGCAGAGAGAAGCAGACTAAAGAAAAGAACACCATGAAGCACAGACGAGCCGACAACGAGCACAGACCGACACCCACAAAATATATATATATATATATATACACACACACACATATATATACAGAGACCAGGTAATGACACACAGGTGGGAAGCACAGCTGGTCCTAATACACAAGATTACCGGAGGATACAAGCTGAACACAGTGACACCAGACACAGACCTTCAAAATAAAACAGGACAATCACAAACACAAACTCCGGGAAACAAACAGGGCACAAGGGGAGGACACAGGATACCAAAATCAGAATAAATTAGAACAGAAGACAGTAATCATACTAAACACAAAACGCTGGGTATATGACCCAGCACTATGACATATTTATTGTTGATCTTTATGCATTTATTTTGTCCTCACTGTGAGGCACTGACTGAATTTGCTGTATTCAGGTGAATATACAACAAGTTTACAAGTATTGTCAAGTCCTTCAAATTCTCTTCCCAATCAGTCGCGGCAGACGACCGCCCCACTCTGAGCTTAGTTCTGCCGCAGGTCTCCCACTGGGTTTAAATCTGGGACTCTCCACCATTTGACTCTTAGAACTGAAGAAGCTTCTCGGATGAGAAATGAAACGTCTTCAATCAACTTAAAGAAGTCCAGACGCTTTTCTTTCCAAGCTCCTTAGACTCCATTCTGTTTATCTTGCACTGAGACCGATACATACATGTTGGAAGTTCACAGAAAAAGCTTCCAGGGTGCAAATGTAACACTTGGAATCCTCTCCAGACTTTTTACCCGTTTAATTTATAGTGCAGCCCACACTCTTCTGCAACAGTTTTAGAGGCAAATGCTGAATTATATTTGAGACCTTCAAAATATAATAAGACAACTGAGAATTGTATATAAAGGAACAAATATTACTGTCCAACCTCAGAGTCTGCACTGCAACGACACTAGTTTTTGTTGTTGTTTTTTTTTTATGTACCTATTTGTACATCGTGCGACTATGGTTTCACATGAGAAGTACTCGATATTGTGCTACATATTAAGTATCTGTGGAGTCATTGTTCTACATACTTTTTAAAATATCCAGATTTAGAAAAGCCCCATACTGCAGCTCCAATGACATTGAGGGAAACCAAAAGGCCAAATATAGTCCAAGCAGTAGAGCAAGTTCCTGCAGGGACACAAAAAGGAAGAATATAATGAATTCCCAGTTTCCTGGAATTCAGTTTTATATTTTCACATTTAGATGGCCCAGATGGTATTCAAACACCATGCAACACCTCCACTGAACACATTAATAACTTGTACTGACAAGATTTGTTACGCAAAAGTAAATCAAAGAAACACGAAACAAACTTGATATGGTGGTCTACGCTTCAGTGGTGACTTGAATGATATTTCTTTTGAATGCAGGTTGTAGTTTAGGCTAAATTAGATGTTTACAAAGGCATTCTAACATGTTTTTTGGGCATGGCTGGAAAATCATTGAAGCTCCATAAGGAGAGGTTTTACTCAAATTTTAGATGTTCAAGTATGTATTTATATAAACTTGTGGAGGAGTAGCACCAGGAAACAGAATAAAATCAAAATGGCAAAACATCAGTTCAAATCCAAAAGTCAGAAACAAATCCAGAAAGATTTGAACAAACTGCATAGCTAAATTCAAGCTGACCTCACCTGATGCCACATGCACATACAGCTGACTGTGTTTACTTCCATGTGGATTAGATGCTTCACATCGATAGAGGCCGTTTAGACCAGAGGTCAGACTCAGCAGTTGTAGCGTCGCACCCTCTACTTTGACAGCAGACTCCAGCAAAGGCTGGCCAGATCTGGAAAAACATGAACAAACTTTAATGTGAGATGTACAGAGAGGGCAGAAAACTGTGAGTTGCGTCAAAACTCACGTTAATTTCAATTATTAGCCATTTGTCTTTCATTGCTCACCCCAAGATACTGTATTGTTTCATTTCATTTTATGAATGCAAAAGTAAAGCTAACCTTACATGTTACATCATTTCTTTCTTGGGCAGAAAATTTTAGTTTTAGTAATGTTTTGTACTGTGTACCATCTTGTTCACCATTTTAGAAGTTAAAAGAATCAAATTTAAAGCAATTTTCCCTTTTGAATTAGTTTTTATTGCCTTATGTAGTGCATTGATTGGACGATTCAATAGGTCACATCTAAACAAAAGCAGGTTTGGATATCAGAAAATAAAACTTCTGTTTCTCCACAGGGTCCACATAGCGCTCAATAACTCCAACAGAAAGAACTAGTCTTAATCCCTAGTGTAGCTTTAGAGCAATAAACATAAAGCAAGACTAACACAAACACGGCATTCACCAGGAATTCCTCACATCTAATGGATCATCAGCAGTAAACTATAGACAGAGAGCCCAAGAAAGACTACTGAGTGACACCAGTGCAGTTTAATGGACTATCAACTTTCAATATGAACTGTGCACACATCCTGTAAATGAGAACAAACAGGCAATTCTGTACTTTTATCTACCTGAAAGGATGATTGCTTAATGCGTGCCAACTCTTTTTAAAGCTGTAAAACAGTCCAATAAATCATTTGCTTTCTGAATGTGTTATCCATATTATTGGCCAACACAAGGCCTAATGGCTCTGATTTGAGAAGTGGTTTCTTTCTGCTGAGCTGAATCAGCCTACATACCTCTCCAGAGCTCCTGGACAGCCAAAACAACAGAGCTGCAATACTTCCAGATGCTTTCAAACAAGTTTGAACTGGCCTTTCTGTTACACATAATTTTCTTATACTGAAATGGACCTACTTGTGTATTTACTGGCAATATTTAGTTTTCAAGTGCAATTCTGCCACGAAGTTTTGTATCTTGCTTTTGATGGACAGTTTTTGTAGTTATCTTAGAGGGAAAAAATGGGATTCAGCTCCTCTGACGAGTTAATGATATCAACCAAAAATGTTGTCCCTCAAAACAAACAAGCAGACAGGAGTATTTCTTTCTGCAGGAGGTAGGTTGCAGAGTAGTTTTAATTTGGTATAATTTATATAATAATTATAATGCCCTGTAGTATTGGAGATAGCCACCCTTGGGAGGAGTGCATTAATAAGCAAAGGGTTATCAGACCAGATGTTACACGCCATATAAAGCATGCAACGCTTTGACTGTGAATATGGTTTCTGCAGAATAAGACAGCATAGCAGTGGCTTAACTTTTGTTAAGTTGCATACCACAGATTGATAAAGAGTTCCTACACTCAGGTTGATCATTGACCATTTTTAAACAATAACTAAAACCAGCATGATGCAGAGGTACAGAGGTTACAAAGATAAACAAACTCCCACATACTGCCCTGCTCACGTTTGGTATGTGTATAAAATGACAATAGTTAAGTCGATCCAACCTTAATGGGCATGTATATGGGCAATATCTCTGCATTCCCGCACACACATAAAAGGAATGCATCAACCGTTCTAACATGAAAGCATTAAGCAGTATCACCAATGTTATATGAATCTAAAATTAAATCTTCAGATCTCAAATTCACAGACGTCAGGACCGCAACACATCAAATCATTATCAATCACGTTCCATTTATATTAAACCCAGAACAGAAACACCAAGTCTTTATGTAATAAAATATCAGGTTGTTGTGAAGAAATAAACAAGAGCCTCAAAACCAAACTGATTGAGAGTTACTGAATAAAACCATTGCAAAAGAATCAATATAACAGCCTTCATCCCAGCACGGATACAGAAAAGAGAGATGAAACTACTTTCTACTCGTGTGTCTCTGGTCAAGCAATGAGAAAATAGTATATGCAGTTGTAGTGTCATGGTTCGCCAGTCCTCGCTACTCGACCTATCATATCTGGGGGTTTTTAAGTTTTTTTGTCTGTTCCCGATCCCTCATTTTCTTCTGTATGCGTATGGCGGTGTTCATGCCTTCGTGCAACACCGGGCCTGGAAAGTTTTCCCTCCCTGAAGCCAGCCATATCTGCCAGGTGATCACACTCACCTGGCACCTGATGCTAATCATCCTCATCATGGGCTTACAAATGAACTGAGTGGATGCGCTTCAATCAAGGCTGGATTGTTGAGTAACAGTCAATAAACTCCACCTTGCCAGGTGAAGTTGTCTTTGTCTGTTGTCAGTAAAAAAGTGAATTAACCTTTGTGTCTTGTTTTACCTGAAGGGAGAGTCATATAGGGAGTTGTTTCCACAGTCACATACCAACTTTCCTGATGACAAAGCCACAGGGAGTGCACCTCATGACCTCGAACATACTCACACAAACCCTTTGAACAGGAAGGTCATGATCACACGCTGACGCCTTTCCCTTTTAAAAGCTTTTGCGTTCTCATTAAGTTGTCACCATTAAGTGTATTTTATTTTCTTAATTTTCTTTCAGATTCAAAGTAGCAATTTCACCCTTGAGCTCTCTGTTTGAAATGTTTCTCTTTAGATTGAAAAGTTTAGAATTTCGATCTAAACCTATGTTAGAATTTTTTAAACATGTTTTCATATATTTTTTTATATATTAATTGTAAACTATCATCTTTATTGATACACTTTATTTTGCTTGGGTTTTTTTTTTGTGATGTCAGTGTTTTTTCAATTAATTGGAGAAGAAAAGTTTGAAGCTTTACTTGTTAACTTTCAGAAATCTTAAAAGTGCATGAGAGGGGTTCTGCCAAGGTTACTTTTTTTTAATTGCACAGTAAAAAATGGTTAAAGCGAGATTAGTCCTAATTCGAAATAATTGAGCTACATTGCGCTAAAACGTTAAAGTCAAAGATTATGTTAACAAGTTTATTTTGTGCATGTGGATCAATGCAATAAGACTTGGCAATTTCAGTAAAATAAATACTTTATAAAGGAAGATATCCTTTTATGGCAAATTTGAACTGCAACATATCCTAATACCATGGAGAGCATTGGCCTTCCCCTCCTAAGTGCTCACCACCCATGGAGGCACCATAGATATTGGGTGCAGTCTGTATTGGGCGGTGGCTGAGGATGCTGTCTTTGGATGCCGTTGGGGACTTAGTTGAAACACCTCTTCAATGGCGGGTGGAGGTTCAGGGCGGTGATCCTGTGAATAGTAATCCAGGAATTCGATATTTATGGTCTATCATTACGCTCCTCTTGTTATTTGGTCCTTGTACAACTGTAGTAAGAGCTGGTCCATTTTGCTAGTACTAAGTCAAATCCGTTCCGAGTGAGTGTTGGACTTGGCCAAGACTGCTTACTTCACACTCTGCTTATGAGCTGAGTATGTGTTCCAAAGTAAGGCTGTCTATGTGCTCTAGTCTAGGCCAGCTGTCTACAACTCCCGGGTCACGGACTAGTACCGGTCCATCAGTCGTTTAGTACCAGGCCGCAAGAGTTGAGGCTCGGGTGTAAAATTTACGGTTTTGAGGGTTTTTAGCAGTTTGTTATTTTATTTTTATCGTTTTTATCATTAACTCTGTTTCCCTGAGTCTTTTCCCGTGAGTTCTGAAAAATCTTCTTTTTTTGGTACTGGTACTGGTTTTATTTTGTTGTATTTATCCGCGACACCTGAAAAGCCAGTCCATGAAAATAATGTCAGACATATACTGGTCCGTGGCGCAAAAAAGGGTGGGGACCGCTGGCCTAGGCCAGTGTTTCCCAACAGCTGTGCCGTGGCACATAGCTGTACCTTGAAAAATGATCAGGTGTGCTGTGGAAGATTATCTGGTTAGTACTAATTAGTACTCTAAGCCAGACCTTCCCAAAGTGTGGGGCCCACCCCCTGGGGGGGGGGGGGGGCGCAGAGCCATTGCAGGGGGGGGCGCAGTATGAAAAGGAAAAAAACAAAACAAAAAAACAACGCTTGGACACTGCTAGCATGGGGCGCCTACACAAACGCAAAGCAGGAGATTAAGCATAGCTGAATATGTTTCCAAATCAACTTCATTCTAAGCCAAAGACTAGAAAATATGGTGAAGCATATCTTCCCTTTGGTTTCACCTGAACAAGTGCCAAGGTAGGTCTCCCCTGCAAAATTGGTTTTCCCTTCGTCGGGAGCAGCGCTGGGCTCTCCAAATCACGGACAAACAACATCCCACATTCTTGATTTTTAGTTCACAAACACTTGTTGTAATGACTAACTACTCTTGACATTTTGGAGATGTTAGCTCTTTATACAGTAAAGTTACAGTGGGATACAGATAACATCAGGCTGATCCTGCCACGATTTGTTCCCCCTGTCTAAATCACGGACAAACAGTATCCCACAGCTGTTTATGTTTTTAAACCCATTTTGCACAGAGAGGAAAATGCATTGAAAAATGTATTGATAGCAATGTTGAATATTATTACACAGGAAAAAAACAACTACATGTAAAATAATTATACCATGACGCCTCTGCCTTTCTAAAAAGAGGGACAGTAACTGCGTGTTTATATGTAAGCGTGTAAAACCTGAAGACGAAACAGCTGCGTTTTCAAAAATACCCGTGTAGGTGCGGACGTAGCGTAAAAGAGTTAGTAGTTTATTTTCTTACTACCTGCAGATTACTTGTATTTGTTTAATTGTTTACTAAATGTTTGAGGTGTGAAATAAACCGCAATTGAGCAAAATATGGGTGTGTGTGGTTGGAGGATGTGTAAGTGTGTGCGTGTGTGTGCGCGTGCGCACGCGGGGTGGGGGTGGGGGGGCAACATTTTCTGTAAAACAAAGGCGGGCCCGGCGAAAAAAGTTTGGGAACCACTGCTCTAAGCGATCGGCGTGAGTAACGGACAGAACAATTACATTCTCTTCCACTAGAGGGCAGTACAACTACTTCATCCAATTAAATGGATTTGCAACTGCCAGTTAAACAGAAGAAGACAAAGACGAAATTATATAATTGTCATACTGTGAGACATGCAGCGCATAATAGCAACAGATAAATATTTGAAAAGGAAAAAGTCAAAAGGTCAGTCTGACCTTGGTCCCCAGATGAAGGCCCTAACATGAGTAGTGGGCAAAAGAAAGCAAAAAAGGTATACTGGGAACAAAATGAACCACTTCCACTATACCTGGTGCGCAGAGAAAAATTATCTGAATGCTTTTGTGACATTTTGTTTGGTGGTGTGCTGTGATTTTTCTAACATGAAAAATGTTCCGTGGCTCCAAATGTTCCGTGGCTCCAAATGGTTGGGAAACACTGGCCTATGCTGGATACAGGGTGCAGTTTGCACTTTACCACTGCACTCTGCTACTTTAGTGCAATAAAACAAATACCGTATTTTCACGACCATAAGGCGCACTGTGCTAAAAGGCGCAGTCTCAGTTATGTGTGCCCTTACTGTATTTAACACACACATAAGGCGCACTGGACCATAGGGCGCATACAAGTACCGTATGCGTATTTAAAAATAAAGCGGGAGCAAACCTGAATTCGGTACCTTACTCACATTTCTATTGCCGGTAATCGTCATCATCAACAACACACAAGCATACAAGTGTGCATATTTAAAAATAAAGCAGGAGCAAAACTGAGTTTGGTACTCACATTTTTATTACCAATAATCGTCATCATCAACAACACACAAGCATACAAAAGTGTGCGTATTTAAAAATAAAGCAGGAGCAAAACAAAGTTTGGTACTCACATTTTTATCATCAATCAAACCCATCGAAGTCCTCATCCTCTGTGTCTGAATTGAACAGCTGCGCTAAATCTCCATCAAACATGCCAGGTTCACTGTCTTCACCGTCAGAGTCACTTTCCGTGCCGTGCGGCTCCTCGGAAACGATGCCGGCTTTTGCGAAAGCTCGAACAACAGTGCCAGCAGACATGTTAGCCCAAGCATCTACAATCCATTGGCAAATTGTGGCGTAACTCGCCCGGCGCTGCCTTCCACTCTTAGTGAAACTGTGGTCTCCACCGGTCATCCATCGCTCCCAGGCCGCTCACAGCCTTACTTTGAACGGGCGGTTCACACCGATGTCCAGCGGTTGGAGTTCCTTTGTCAGGCCTCCCGGAATGACAGCAAGCTCACAGTTCATTTGCTTCACAAGTTTTTTCACATCGGCTGTGAGATGGGCACGCATAGAGTCACAGATCAACAGCGATGGTGATGCGTGGAAAAAACCACCTGGTCTCCTTACATACACCTCCCTCAGCCAGTCTTTCATCATTTCCTCATCCATCCAGCCCTTTTCATTTGCCTTAATGATGATTTCTGCTGGAAACTTCTCTTTAGGCAAAGTCTTTCGCTTAAAAATCACCATAGGCGGCAGTTTCTGTCCATTAGCATGGCAGCCAAGCACAACAGTAAAAGAAGACTTTTCATACCCCGTTGTGCGTATCGCTACCGTGCTGGTCCCATTCTTCTCCACAGTGTGACTCACCGGGATGTCAAAAGTGAGCGGGACCTCGTCCATGTTTGTGATGTGGCTGGGCTGGATGTTTTTGTCGCCGATGTGTTTGCTGCAGTAGGAGCGGAAGATGGCCAGCTTTTCCTTATAATCCGCTGGAAGTTGCTGCGCTACCGTAGTCCTGGTCCGGATGGAAAAATGGCACCGTTTCATAAAACGAAAGCACCAAGACGGACCTCCTTGGAAATGTTCAATGTTCATCTCTTCAGCTAGTGAAACTGCTTTTAGCCGAATGGTGACCGTCGAAACGCTTCTCCCGCTCGCTCTTTGCTCGATGATCCACCGCTCGAGTCTTTCCTCCAACTCGAGCCACCTCGCCTTATGTCCGCGGAAACTCCGCTGCGTTTTCTTGACCTGCCGGAGCTTGTTTTCCAGCTTCCTCCATTTGCGAACCATCGATTCGTTAATCTTAAATTCTCTCGCCGCTGCTCGATTTCCATGTTCCTCCGCGTAGCTGATGGCCTTCAGTTTAAACTGTGCTTCGTAAGCGTGTCTCTTTGCCATTTTCAGGGTTGTTAAAACAACGATGTCCTGCATAATGCACATACCTGTTCTTTTATACAGGTATGTGCGATTGTCCCGGTATATACGATCAACGCCCACACTTCACCCTTTAACGTTCTCATGGTGTTCTCTACTACGTCCTCCTTACAACACATAGGGCGCACCGCGCTATAGGGCGCGCCGCACTTTTTGAAGAAAATCTAAGACTTTTAAGTGCGCCTTATGGTCGTGAAAATACGGTAAATATCCATGTCTTCACTCTTCAAACGTTGTAGACTGCTCCAGCATTTTCCTCCACCCTGCATACCAATTAAAACCAGCTGATTGTACCAAAGTGCTCATGAAGTAAAGGTTGATGTTTGTTTTTCCCTTTCTATCCACCATCATTCAGTTAACTCAAGAACCTTTGTAGCATAATTGCAATGCAAGTAACAACATATTAGTAACTAATTATATTACTGAATTTAGTATAGTGCTAATGGTATATTACTGTATAACTGATAATGTAATGTCATTACAGTAAAGCCTTACTTTGGAACATGTTTCACTGAATACTGCTACATGATGTAATATAGCCTTAAATACAATACCTCTCTCTCAGGGTTTATTTTTTGTGTCAAAGAACATAAATCAAACTCTGAGGGTGCAGTTTAAATTCTTTTTGAACCACATCTTGAACACAGTATAATTAAGATCAACTAAAAAAAAAAAACAGAGTACTGGAATGTTTTGGTTAAACCATTCTGCAAATTAATTACCTGCTCCAGTTATATTTAGCTTTTGGGTTGGCTTCTGCCACGCACTCAAATGTGTCCTCTGAAATCAGGCTGATGTTCACTTCTGTGGGAGAGACTGCAAAAAAAGAAAACAAGAACAGATTTAATCCTGAAATAAAGAAATAACATTTCACACGTGTTTAAATCCTATAATGTTAAATAAAGTACATTTTTGGTGAATTTTTGTTTACTTTCAATTTCATTCAGAGAAACATTTTTTTCTTGTTGCATTCTGACACGACACCGCTACTGATTTACAATACTTTGTGGATGCACACAAAGTGGGCTGTGGATATGTGCACGTGTCATGCTCTTAGTTGTTGATACGATTTATATCAATCAAAGCACTGACAAAAAGCATGCATACCGCTGTGCTGTTTCACAGGATTCTAAAAAAATATCAAGGATAGCCTCTGTTTTAAAAGTTGAAACCATGCTATTATCCTTCTTTGGCAGTCCTACATTCCAAGTGGTCACTAGCTTGCCAACAGTCACTTTCAACTATGCATGCCAAGTAGGGCTGCCACGATTAGTCGACTAGTCACGATTATGTCGACTATTAAAATTGTCGACGACTAATTTAATAGTCGACGCATCGTTTGAAGCTTTGTAAGATCACAAAGGACGCAGGAATGCGTAGTAGGATTTAAGAGTGTAATAACGGACTGAAACAGAAGATGGCAGCACTGCATGTACAAGGATGCCAGCTGCCGTTAAACCCCGAAGAAGAAGATGCTGTGTCCCAGAATTCATAGCGCAGCCCAGCGCAGTTGTCAACAATGGCGGCAGCTAGTTAGTTTTAACTTTACTCTTATTATTCTTTCTGGGTCACAAAATAAACGTTTAACATATTTTCAGGCGAGAATGTAGCTGTGTAAACCTCAAATATCTGCTCAGTTTATCAAGACACCACATATTTTCAAAAGCGCTCCGACGTTTTCGGAGACGTCGGTTACCCACTAGCTCGTTAGCTAGGCGGGGGCAAGGCTAACTAGAGCCGTGAGAACACCGGACTCCCGGCAAATCGTTTTCAAACCCACCGCCGTCTTTCGCTAGTCAGGTTAAACATATATATAAGTCACTTAGATAACTTAAAAATGTTATTGTTTGGCTTTCTTTAGTATTTTATTTGTTCCTGAGTAAATCGGTTTGGCTGAGATTAAAGTTATAGTTTTTGCACAGCTAAAACTGTCAAGCAGACAGCTGATTATCAGAAGTGTGAGACTCCGGTGTCCTGTTATATTTTAGAAAGCAAGGAGTTTATTAAACTTCACCGAAACAATCTGCAAATTTCATTAAAAATTAATAAACTACCATCTTGTCTTTATTTTTAGTTAGCACAAACACTTCAAGCTGTAAGCTAATGATAGTTATATAAGAGCAGATGCTGCTGGTGCAATAAGCTGTACGCTGTACGTCCAATGGATGATGATCTGATTAATCGACTAATCGCAAAAATAATCGGTGACTAGTCGACTATCAAAATAATCGTTTGTGGCAGCCCTAATGCCAAGTTTTGCCTTTTAAGGGAATTTTCAGACACATAACACCACAAATGTACCACATCACTAAGCAAAGCTACTGAATGAGCTTTCTCTTTCAAAATAGCCTCAGCTAGTTTTGTCTTATGGTTTGACCCAACAAATCTCTTTCTCATTATCAAATTATCCTTGTGAGAGCAATTTGTTTTCATTTATATTTTGTCTGAAATGTCTATTTCTGCTTGACATTTTGACAATTGACCCTTTACTCAAAGGAAAGTCATGAGATCAAAGATGATGTGGCAAGTAAAAAAATCCTGAAGAAGAAGAACAACTTTAAATATTTTATGTTTACTGTTGCAGAAAGTATGTAAGTGAGGGTTACTGTCTAACAAAAAATGATTTAGAGTTATAAATATCTATATTATAAGCACTGAATGATCAGACTTTGCTTTTCTTTTGTTTTTAAAGTATTTTATCATTAAATATGTGCATGGCTAGATAACAATGAGTAACCAGTATAGAGAAATTATCCAAGATGTTTTTGCAGACTTTCTACAGTTTAGTAATTAAACAGCTGAGTGTAATACTGGGTGGTGTGTCTGCGACGTGCCTTTTTAAAATAGAACAACATGACATTCAGGTAATAATTCTGACTTGTCTTGTATCATGCACGACAGTTTTAAACAAAAATCTGATCAAATCATTAAATTTTTTTAAATCAACAGTGACACAAAAGAAGACAAATAATAAACTACATGAGCAGCTGATACTCACAGTAGACCTGTATGGTGAAGGGCAGACTTATTTCTTTAGTCAGGAAGTCACCGCTGATGACACACTGGACCTTGTGACCGTTAATCTCTCTCGTAGGAACACCAAAAAGAGAGCTGACTGTGGTAGTCGTACCGTTGTCATACTGGATGGAGTTTGTTGTCGTCCTCACTTTGTCTCCCAAAGCACCAGTGAGCCACCTCACCTCTGCAGGAGGCTTCGATCCAGCAGCCGTGCAGGTAGCAAATAAAACCTCTTCTGTGCCCAAAGTCGGAAGATTGTCCTTGACGTTTGTGAAAGGAGGCACTAGGAGAGGTACAGCACACAATTACTTAACATGCGAGCAACATGGTGAAAGTAACTGTTTCAAACACAAGCGCAAAGAGAATTATTCTAAATAAAAGTTGTTTTTTTCTTCCATACCAGTCACTTTTAGAGGTATTTCAGTCTTCTGATTTCCACTTGGAAACAGGGTGAAGATGCACGTGTAGCTGCCTTCATCCTTCAGGGCAACATTGGATAACTGGAGAGTTGCATTTTTGTCATTAAAATTCCCGATATATTTAAATCGATCATCACGTCCATTGACAAACCGTGTTTCTTGACTTGGTCCAACAGTGATAAAATTGTCATTACTGGGTTTTTCTCTGGTCCTCCTCTGCCAGGTAATCTGTATCAAGTCTTCCGTGGAGTCAGTGAGTCTGAGTTTGCAAGGTAAGATAGCTGTATCGCCTTGAACCACTGTCACGCTTCCACCAATCACCTGCAGAGCTGTAAAGTAAATGAAGAAGTATTAATGATGGGAACTGAAAAAGTTGAAATAGAGTGCCCAATAAGGTTTACAGGATTAAACTCTAAAGTATAAGTTAACTTGTATCTGTCCTTCTGTTTTGTTTTTTGTTTTTTTTATGCAAGGCACAACACATTAATCATTATGTGTTGCAAGAACACTTGATGGTATTTATGACAAACTGGACTCAACCTCACACTGTATGGAGAGACAATCAAAAATCATGTAGTGGAAAAAAAATTGGTCAGCTGTATTATATTTTATGCTCCAGCTACTGACTGAACACCGTGGCTTTAATTTTGGTTTGCATCATGCTTTTTCAAGATGTACTATTGCTCAGCTAGTAGTTAGTAGAGCTGGGCGATATAAGATTTTTTCATATCACGATATGTTTTTTTTTTTTCATTTCAGGCGATAACGATATATATCACGATATAAGCCAAATAACTATATTTGTAAGATTTAAATGTGACGTTGCTCACAAGTAAAATGTGAAATAATCAGCAGCTTGTTTTTATTTAAATATTTATTTCCCATAATAAGTTCAACAGGGTAGATGTACTTAAGGAACATGAGACTTTTTCAGATAAATAAAGGCAAATATTGCAAACTACACAAAAGGCAGCCGCTAAAGCGTTTAAGTTTCAAAATAGAACAAACGAAACAGACTAAATTGTCAATTCCACTTAGAAACAAAATATTAATTCTAAAAATAAATCTTAGTTTGTTTTACAGAAGAACAGACAAAATTGACTAACTTTTGTCAATATCAAATAAACTGAGAACTAAAAGGAAATTCTCAATCTCTCCTTGTTGTATAGCTTAGCCTTTCAAACAGTTTTAACAGTTACTTTAGTCTGACAAAAGCCGAATGACGAATTAGCGCTTCCAGTCAGAGACTGAGGCTACGTCCACACGTACACAGGTATTTTTGAAAACGGAGATTTTCCGTTTTCGTTTTAAAAAATAATCCCGTTCACACATAAAGGCAGAAATGAAGGAAAACGCTGCTATGAACATGCCAAAGCAGCAGGTGGCGTTAGATTCCTAACCGTGCAGAAATGTTGGCCAATCAGAAGTCTAGAAGCCTCGGTGGGAAAAAGTAAACAAAGCTGGGGCATAGAAGCAGAACAGAGTCGTATGTGTGGACGGACAGTAACTGTGTGTATATGTAAGCATTTAAACACTGCAGAGAGTGCAATTAACAGTAACAGTATTGTAGAAATTAATTTCACCGAAACAATAACGTGGCGCACAGTGTGACGTCAAAAAATGCGCACACCTTTGACGCTGCATTTTCTCCGTTTTTCTGTCCACACGTAAATGCAAAAACTGAGTTTTCAAAAATATCCACCCTGGCCGGAGTTTTTAAAAATCTTCGTTTTCAGTGACCAAAAACGCCGTTTACGTGTGGACGAAAGGTGCAAACGCATAGAAAAATCTGCGTTTTCAAAAATACCCGGGTACGTGTGGACGTAGCCTGAGCATGCACCAGTTTATTGTATTTCCAGACTTGCTTTCGGCACAATTTACAGTGCACGCTACTCTGTTTTTTGTCAGATTTGAAATAGCCGAAATACCTTCACACTACGGAACTTCTATGGGTCTTCTTTTCGACAATCTCTCCGGCATTGGAACCATCATCTGTTTTCTCTTCGGTCACGCTCTGTTGATTTTTCTAGTCGGCACACTCATTTCATCCATTACCCTGGCAGTACGGTGGCTGGCTGCTTCCCAAACAAATACACATGTGCGGCTTGGCACTTGTGCTGTACGTAACAAGTCACGTGACGTGACGCTGTGGCTGTGATTGGTTCGGCTCTGCGCTACTTAATTTGGATTGGCTGTGGTTTTTTTTGTTTTTTTTTTGTTTTTTTTAAGAGGACAAGAGCAGCGAGGTCTATCGCAATAGTTTAATTTTTCTATCGAGAAAAAGTTATATCGCAATACATATCGTTATCGTTCTATCGCCCAGCTCTAGTAGTTAGTGAGCATTCACAGACAAACATGGAAAAATACAGACAATGGTGGCAATCTGTAGCGGTTCCGAATGACAGCAATATCAGGAAGAAGGAACACGAGAAGCTGGAGAAATACCAAGGGCTCAGAGAAGAGCTCGAGAGGATGTGGAGGGTGAAGGTAATGGTGGTCCCCGTGGTAATCGGAGCACTAGGTGCGGTGACTCCCAAGCTAGGCCAGTGGCTCCAGCAGATCCCGGGAATAACATCGGAGATCTCTGTCCAGAAGAGCGCAGTCCTGGGAACAGCTAAGATACTGCGCAGGACCCTCAAGCTCCCAGGCCTCTGGTAGAGGACCCGAGCTTGAAGGATAAACCACCCGCAGGGGCGTGCTGGGTGTTTGTTTTTTTTATAAACCATCAACAAACCGACCAGACATCTGAAGTCTACATTCTCGGCTAAGAAATATTAAAATGGTATTTGGTGACAGACAAACAGGGTTTTTCAAAGTTCAGTTGTTAGTTTCAACATGTCCAACTTACCAGGCCAAAGCTATGGTTTTGACTTGATCAGCGTTAACCCCGCCCCCTGAGTTTGATGGGTGAGGTTGACAGATAAAATAAATTCATGGTGAGACCTGAAGGAGTCAACTGTGCCAAAATGTATTAATTAAATATACCATTAAATAATTTTTTAAATGTGGCAATAATTAATTAATTAAAATAAATATTTAATCCATTATTTCCCATTTTAATTATTTATTGCCATATTTAATTGACTATTTAATGGTGTATGTAATTAATTCATTGGCAGTCCTGGCATTTCATATATCCAGATATCCCCAGAATGCAAGAATCCAAGGAAGACAGAGAGGCAACCGTGCCACCCTCCTGGAAAGAGCTGAGGAGAGCCCCAGACGAGGGGTCACCCAGCAGCCACGGAGCAGAAGCCAGGGACGGTTGTTGATGTGCCCATGAGCTCCGCCGACAGCCAGCTGTGCCAGAGTGGGCAGAGCCCCAGGCCCAGAGGCCGAGGGCACCCCACCCCCCAAAGGGGCCCGACCGAGCCACAGGCGCCAGGTCCTGACAAGGAAGCCGGTGCATACCTGAGCACCTAGCCCGGACACTGTTGAGCTAGTTAATAGGTATGCCCTCATTGTCATCTGTTGTGAGTTTATTTTGAAAGGATGCTTCCTGTTATGCTGCAGAGTGCACGCGAGAGTTCAATAAACAAAGTCACCTTTTGGTGTAAAATGTTCCGGTGAAAGCCGATGCCCCACGTGTGATTATTCCTCCGTCTAGATAATAAGTATCTTCAATATTCATACAGATTCTGCTGGAAGACCCGTCTCTGCTAACAGACACCAAGAACCACCAACGCACCAATGTTTGAGTGTAGGGCTGGGTATCGTCACTGATTTCTAGAATGATTCAATTCCGATTCACAAGGTCCCGAATCGATTCGATTTGATTCAATTCGATTTGAATCTGGGAAATTTTGACAGTCAGAAATATTATAATTCAGATAAGTACATTTACATATTTTTGTATCAATAAAAAGGAAGCTGACACACGCAAGACTTTATCAAAGGTGTGAGCATCACAGCAGATGCCTTTGTGTCAAAGTAGCTGAGGATAAAACACAGAAAAACACGAAGGCGATTTTCCTGGCCTAGAATTTATAAAAATATTCTGCAGTACATCAAAAACGAAAGAAAACCATTAATCAGCATATGAACATTACCTCTGAAGTTACAGGGGTTTTATTAGAGACACGGCGTTTTGCATTTTGCATAATTTTAAAAAGTTTACATTTGTTTAGTATTGAACAGCAGAAATTAGGTTTTCTTTTCGGAAGTATATAAAACGAAAAAAAAACGTAGGCCGACAGCGCTGTAAACAACGGTAGACTTGTGCTTAACAAGCAAGCGAATAATGAAGTACAGAGAGAGAGAGAGAGAGAGAGCTGTGCATCATGGTGGAAGCAAAACAGTAAAAGTCAGAGTGAATACATGATGATGTTTATGTGAAGCGTAGTTTGGATCTTCTTTTGCTGCTGGTTCGGTCAATATTGTTTGGAGAGAGATCAAACTAACAGCTTTAGAATCAGCGCATAAAGGGCGTGAACACAAAGAACACAAAGGGCGTGAACACACGCCGACAGATCAGAGTCAGCGAGCTGTCGGCGTTCAGCCCCGACTGTGAGAAAGGCGACATCTAACTGATTCTGATCCGCGGGTTGCGCTGTGTGTTTAAGTCTTTGTGCAGAATCCGTGTACCTGCTCTCATTTACTGTCTTAGCTGTTTGGTGGTTGTTGAAAGTTTGTGAGATTTCACCTGAGATTCTGGCATTTCGGGCAAAATAAATTTATATTAAAAAATCGATTCAGGATTTTAATGAATCGATTTTACGTTATCCAAGCCAGAATCGATTTTAATCGATAAATCGATTATAAAAACCCACCCCTATTTGAGTGCGTCAGCCACTGGCAGGGATGGTGAGGGGAGACAGGCCTCCATAGCTTGGAGGGCCTGAGATGTGAGAGGTGGCGTCTAATACCCAACCTGACAAATAGACACAGACAAACAGGCACACACAGATACAAACATCCATTCCCATCGCCATGCACACATACTCAGCACTCACCCAACGTCGAGATGGACATAAATAGACACTGTACACACAATCACACTCCTCAAACATACTCTAAACCCCAGGTCCAGGTACCCTTTCCCCTAGAGGGGGAAACTGCACCTAGACCAAGGAGGTGTTAACTTTTCCCTGGAGTGGAGACAAGGAGATCGCCCCCGAGTCCCGATCCCTCCGCCCGCTCATATGTAGTGTTGATGCGTGTGTGTTCTAAGGTGCACACATCTGTTCTTTTTACGTTACGTAAATCTGAATACACGCGCACAGCTCTGTTTCGCACACGCCGACTGAGATTGACACATGAATCTGTTTCTACAAATACCCCATCTTTCTTAGCGTTTGCCCTTTGATCCATGACTGTAGTTATATGAGCTGTGTTGTAGTGCAAGCATGCATGAATAAAGACAAAATCTTTCTACATACCGCTCAGCAGGAGCACAGCCAGCAGCACCAGGCAAGGTGTCAAAAAGAAACAACACATTTCAATTTTTCCTGAAATAACTGCGCCCGAAAACACAAACAAGTCCACCCATTTGCTCTTCTTTTTCCTGCGAGCAGCTACCCATGCAGTACAGGGTTGAGTTCAGTTAACAAGTTAGAAACACGTTTCTAAAGTGATGACATTTCAAATCCGATACTGTGAGGGCGTGTGAGAAAAAACAACGTCCCTCCGTAACTCCGTAACTCCGTAGGTGGAGTCAGCAACTACATGGTCCTTTGCCCTGTATTTCGTTTGGATCACAGAATTAAGAAATTTGCTTTCAAATGTTTTTTTTTTTTTGCATCCCAGAAGTTTTTCCTTGATGATCATTCCTCTTTGATTGTACAGTACGGTACAGTTTTGTTAAACACAAGTTTTATGATGCCTGTTAGTGGCATCAACATAAATATCCAATTAAGAGTCAGCGAGGAAGATAAAGCTGGTGACGAACAAAAAATAGGCTATGTCTGTTACAAAATGCTCATACACACCACTAAGTATGTCTTAAATTAACATTGTTAACAAGTGTTTAATTTAAACAAGAATACAAGAAACATAAACTGATTGTTCTTCTTCTTTTCGATTACACCTGTCCAGATGAAAAGTGTTTAAGTTCACTTGAAAAAGCCACGAGAAGCATCCAAATACATTTTTAGAAAGCGCCTCACTTTCAGAGTCTTAAAGTAACTGAGCAATTTTAAAAATTGTGTTTAATATTTGGGTGAAAATCATTTTCAGTCAGTTACTGGCTAAAATTTAGAATCACTTCTAGACTCAAGTCAGAAATCACCAAACACTGTAGGCTATATCAATAATTTACACACTTGGGTGGTGTGTCATACTTTCCATTGTCATTGTGGATGTTATCTAAGTTTCGACTTATTTAAAACTGTTAGTCATTTGAACTTTGTTCAAATTGTTAAAAAGTTATGGGGGGGGGTACTAATGTATGCAAATTACAGTACAACATAGCCATAGATTTGCTTTCTCTATGTTTCCAGCACTGCTTTCCCCTCTACACAATGTTTAACAATTAAATAAAATTAAAAAAGATCCCTAAATGTTATAGCATGTAATAGATCATGTGAAACGTTTCAGTTCATTCATATTACTAAACATTTCCCATCACTCATCATCATTCATTCAGATGAAAATACACTGTTTCAGACCAAATAAATAAATAAAAGAAAGGGACTGAAGAATAGTGTATAACACAAAGTCAGCCAAACTTCAGACATATCAATCTGTCCAGTTAGGAAGCATGAACCGCTGTTAATCTACTTCACCTGCTTTGGTTAAAATAAAAGTGGCAACAATTCCACCGGAGAGGCAACACGACGACCCCCAACAAGACTGACTGGTTTTATTTTTCTAGTTTTAACTCTCACTCTCTACTGGTAGGATGAGATAAGACATGCTTCTGATGAGATGGTGGGTAGTGTCCTTTAAACTTCTACCAGACTATGTGGACCGTTTGGTGGTGTCAAATGCACAGAATCAAAATCAAATTTATTGGCCAAGTATATGTGGAAACACATACAAGGAATTTGGTTCTGGTCGATGGTGTCTCTCAAACGCAGCAATGCAAAACACACAACATATCAGCCAGAAAAGAAGAAATAAACAATACACAATATCTACAAACAACAATTCAAAACATTAAAGAGTGAAGGTTAGGGAGCATTAACAAAATCAGTGCTTTTGTCACCCAGGAATTGCCTGTTGCCTAACCCAGGCCCCACTGCATGGTTCAGGTGTCAGTTACAGACCTACCAATTCTGGTGTTCTCAGGAAAATGACAATCAAGCTGCAGGTCTGTGAGCAGACCATCTAGTTTTACAGCCGGAAGATGTGTAACTCAGGTGAACTTCCTTTTCATAATACATGGCTAATTGAAGTGCTATTCAAAGGTGAATCAATTCTATTCAATTTATAGTTTGCATTCAAACCTTGCTCAAAGGTACAAAAATAAATGGGATTAACTATGACTATGAAAAGAACCATTGACAGGCTAGGACAAGTAGTGGATGTCTAACCTTTTATCTGGGCATTGCTGGAATACCTCCATAGGGAGAGTCATTTTTTGTGTGTAGAGTTTCAGGTTTTTATTTGTTTTCTTTGATAGAAGTCCAAGGAAAAGAAAACAGAATCACATCTGAATGACACAACACCAGCAAAAGCTCAAATACAGATAATATATTACTCAAACAGATGACTCAGTACTTGAGTCATCTGTACTTAAACATCATGCATCACCTGTCTCTAAAACATTCAAAAACTTTCATGTACTGACAAGTAGAATAGAATAGAATAGAATTCAACTTTATTGTCATTGCACATGCACAGGTACAGGGCAACGAAATGCAGTTTGCATCCACCCAGAAGTGCTTTAGTGATATAGATATATTACAATATATAGTCAAAGGAGCTTGCAAAGAAAAGCGTCTGGACTTCTTTAAGTTGCTTGAAGACGTTTCACCTCTCATCCGAGAAGCTTCTTCAGTTCTAAGGTCAAATGGTGGAGAGTCCCAGATATAAACCTAGTGGGAGTAACCCCCCACAGAGGGACAAAAGGACCCCCTGATGATCCTCTAGTCGCCTGAGCCAAGGTGTGAAACTGGGCTGGGTCCAAATCAGCCAGAGTTTCGGGTGTGTTCATTGTGAAACCTGGCCCCACCTTATCATGCGAATTCCTGAGGTCAGATGGCCCAGGATGTGAGTGGGCGTTAAGGCGTCTGGGAAGGGATCTCAAAACTGGATTATAGATGGCAGAGAGTTGGTGTCGTAAACCCCCGCCTCTGTTCAAAGATGGTCGCTCACAGTGGACATAGATGGCTTCTTTCACTCCTCTTTCAAACCATCTGTCCTCTCTGTCCAAAATGTGAACATTGGCATCCTCGAAAGAGTGTCCTTTATCCTTAAGATGCAGATGGACTGCTGAGTCTTGTCCTGTGGAGGTGGCTCTTCTGTGTTGTGCCATGCGCTTGTGAAGTGGCTGTTTGGTCTCTCCAATGTAGAGGTCTGAGCATTCCTCGCTGCACTGTACAGCATACACCACATTGTTAAGTCTGTGTTTTGGTGTTTTGTCTTTCGGGTGAACCAGTTTTTGTCTGAGTGTGTTGCTGGGTCTGAAATACACTGGGATGTCATGCTTGGAGAAAACTCTCCTGAGTTTCTCTGATACACCGGCTACATAGGGGATGACAATGTTGTTGCGTCTGTCCTTCTTATCCTCCCTCGCTGGTGTCTGGTCTTCTTTTCTCTGCCTCTAAGAGGCAGGTGAAACGTCTTCAAGCAACTTAAAGAAGTCCAGACGCTTTTCTTTGCAAGCTCCTTTGACTACGATGACCTGGATGACTGAGAACCTTCACAGACATTACAATATATATTAGCAATAATATAGATATGTGAGTATATTACAGAAATGGGTCTATTATGGTATGTTATAATGTACACGGTATGAAGTATGTTGTGAATATTCTATAACTATAAGTATGTACAGGCTGTAGTGAGTACAAGCTATGTACAGGATATGAACAGGATATAAATATGAAAAACTATACAGAATATGAAATAAATAACTTTACAGAATCTGAGATATACAGCTATACAGAAATGGGAACTATGCAAGTTGTAAACAGTCGTAGGATTAAAGATTATCGAATGTACAGAATGATTATTTACACAGAGCTATATAGTAGTGCAGTTAAGATAAGTGAGGGTGTAGATAGTTTCTACAGAGGTATATAAAGTGCTAGTGGTTGTGAGTGGTGGTTCAGTCCATGTTATTATTGTGTGTTTGAGGGTACAGTTGTGTGTGTGTATGTTCAGTCCATGAGTTTAACGTGGGTCAGATGTCAGGAGGCAGAGTTCAGGAGTCTGACAGCTGTGGGGAAGAAGCTGTTCCGGTACCTGGTGGTCTTAGTCCGGAGGCTCCTGTGGCGCCTCCCAGAGGGCAGGAGGGTGAAGAGTCCATGTGATGGGTGACTGGGGTCTTTGATGATTTTCCCAGCCCTTTTCAGACACCGCTTCCTGTAGATGTCTTTTATGGCAGGAAGTGGTGCTCCGGCGATGCGCTGGGCAGTTTTCACGACCCTCTGCAACGCCTTCCGGTCCGAGGCAGAGCAGTTCCCATACCAGACTGTTATACAGTTGGTCAAGATGCTCTCGATGGTGCAACGATAGAAGTTCACCAGGATGTCTGAGGACAGGTGGTTCTTCCTCAGAGTCCTCAAGAAGAAGAGGCGCTGGTGAGCCTTCTTGACCAGCTTGGAGCAGTTGGTCGTCCAGGTGAGATCCTCGGAGATGTGGACTCCCAGGAACTTGAAGCTGCTCACACGCTCCACAGCCGTCCCCTTAATGTGGATGGGTGGATGTGGGTCAGCATTCCTCCTGTAGTCCACGATGAGCTCCTTGGTCTTCTCGGTGTTAAGCAGTAGGTTGTTTCTGTCGCACCACTCAGCCAGACGATCCACCTCCTCCCTGTAGGCGGCCTCATCGTTGTCACTGATGAGGCCAATCACCGTGGTGTCATCTGCAAACTTAATGATGGTGTTGGAACCATCAGCAGGTCTGCAGTCGTGGGTGAAGAGGGAGTAGAGGAAAGGGCTCATCACACAGCCTTGTGGTACACCGGTGTTCATCGTGATTGTAGATGAGCAGCGGTTATCCAGCCGGACATGTTGGGGGCGGTTGGTCAGGAAGTCCAGTAACCATTTGCAGATGAGGGAACTGATGCCCAGGTCTGTCAGTTTCCTGATGAGTTGTGAGGGGTGGATTGTATTGAATGCTGAACTGAAGTCTATAAACAGCATTCTGGCGTAGGTGTTGTTGTTGTCCAGGTGTGAGAGGACAGAGTGCAGTGCGATGGAGACTGCATCCTCTGTGCTCCTGTTCTGGCGGTATGCGAATTGGTGGGGGTCCAGGGTGGGGGGGAGACAGGATTTGAAGTGTGCTAGGACCAGTTGCTCTAAGCACTTAGTGATGATGGGGGTGAGTGCTACTGGGCGGTAGTCATTGAGGCAAGATGGGTTGGAGTTTTTGGGTATCGGGACGATGGAGGTGGATTTGAAGCAGGCCGGTACCACAGCGTGGGCCAAGGACAGATTGAATATGTCTGTGAGCACTCCTGCAAGCTCCCCAGAACACGCTCTGAGAACACGCCCGGGGATGCCATCAGGGCCTGCAGCCTTGTGGACATTGATCCTGCTCAGCACCGCTCCTACATCGGTGGGGGAGAGAGTCAGAGGTTGGTGGTCTGGCGTCATGTCTGCTTTGGTTGTGGTTGTGGGGTTCCCTCGCTCAAAACGAGCATAAAAGTTGTTGAGCTCGTTGAGGAAGGAGACATCAGAGGATGCGGGGGAGGGTTTGGTGGTCCTGTAGTCTGTAATGGTCTGGAGTCCTTGCCACATGCGTCGGGGGTTGGAGTTGGAGAAGTGTTCTTCTACCTTCTTTTTGTAATGGTGTTTGGCTTTTTTGATGCCCTTCTTTAGATTAGCCCTGGCTGTGCTGTAGGCGTGTGCATCTCCTGACCTAAAGGCAGTGTTGCGGGCCTTCAGGAGGAGACGAACA
The DNA here is from genome assembly GCF_900408965.1 of Simochromis diagramma. Lineage (NCBI taxonomy): Eukaryota > Metazoa > Chordata > Actinopteri > Cichliformes > Cichlidae > Simochromis > Simochromis diagramma. Next base: position 1,730,382 of record NW_024387320.1, read on the forward strand.
TCCCGGTTCATCCAAGGCTTCTGGTTGGGGTACATGGTGATCCGTTTCTGGGTGGTGACACTGTCTGTGGTTTCGGAGATGTAATCCAGTACAGATGAGGCGTACTGGTCCAGGTCTGTGTGGGTGAACATATTCCAGTCTGTGTTTTTAAATCTGTCCTGGAGCACTGCGCCTGTCCCCTCTGGCCACACTTTAATTGTCCTCACAGCAGGTTTCACACGTTGGATGAGTGGTGAATACCTAGGTGTGACGAACAGGGAGAGATGGTCCGATTGTCCAATGTGGGGGAGGGGTGTGGCTTTGTAGGCTCCAGCCAGGTTGGAATACACATGGTCTAAAGTCTTGTCTCCTCTGGTGTGGCAGGAGACATGTTGGTGGAATCTGGGGAGGACTGTCTTTAAGTTGGTGTGGTTGAAGTCGCCAGCAACAATAAAAGCAGCCTCGGGGTGTTTATTCTGGTGTTTGTTAATGGCTGCAGAAAGTTCTTTCATGGCCAACCTAGCATTAGCGTCGGGGGGTATATACACGGCAGTGAGTATGATCGAAGTGAGTTCTCTGGGGAGATAATAAGGTCTGCATTTGACCATTAAAAACTCCGCATTAGGTGAGCAGTGACTCTCAGTAGTAGTGGAGTTCATGCACCAAGCATTGTTAATATAAATGCACAAACCTCCACCTCTGGTCTTGCCGGAGTCATCTGCTAGCCTGTCGGCTCGGTGTGTGTGGTGTCCTGCTAACTCGATAGCATTGTCCGGGCAGCTGTTGTTCAGCCATGTTTCGGTGAAAAACATGACATTTGAGTCCATAATCCGTCTGTTGTTAGTGATGGAGAGCCGTATCTCATCCATTTTGTTTGCCAGAGAACGGACATTGGCGAGAAAAATACTGGGTAAAGGCAGCCGGTGTGGTGTTAGCTTTAGCTTAGCCCGTAGCCCTCCGCGCCTACCTCGCCTTTGTTTATGATCTCGGCGCCGTCTGCGTGCACTTCCGCCCGGCCGGGGAGAGTGGGCAGCCTCCGGTGTTCTGGAGATCTCTGGGATGAGTCGGAGATCGGCGATAAAACTGTTGGAGTTGTGAGTCCGGATGTCCAGAAGCTCTTGTCTGTTGTAGGTCAGCAACGCACAGCAATTCTGGACGAATAATCCGGTTAAAAGTAGTGATATGTCATGAGCGAAAGCCATTTGGGAGCCAAAAGAGCCGGCTCTTCTTTGGGAGTCATGCCACAAGAGCCGGCTCTCTGAAAAGAGAAAAGACTTCCCATCATTACTGACAAGATCTGAGGTAGGAAAAGCAAGTGAGACAAATTTGTTATTTGGAAAGAACTACAAGCTAAGATACGTTTTTAACATCAAGTGGTTGAACTGGTTGTAATGTACTGGGTGCTGCATCACTCATGCGCTCTTTAATTTGGCCATAGGGTAACTTAACCACTAATTTAAAGTAACTGCTCTCCAACAAAGTCTAACCTCTCGTTTGGGCATGAGGTGAATTCCTAAAGAGGGAGAGTCCAATTCGAGATGTTCGAGTCTCTGTGTCTCTTACTTTTGTTCTCCTTTGATAGAACACAAGAAAATAAAACAGAGAAACATCTGAATGACACAACAGCAGCAAAAAAATCAAACAATTTCAAAAAGATTTGGACAAACTGCACAGCTAAGTCCAGTAGCGTTTTTTGATACGGGCAACACGGGCGGTTGCCCGGGGCGGCATCACGGGCATCGGCAAAAAATAAAAATAAAAAAATTGCTCGTACTCCTGCTGCCCGCGCATATTGGAAATGGCCCATTTGCTGGGAGTAAGGGCGCCCTCCGTTTGCGAGGTGCGCCTGCTTCTTGCGGCACAGGGAGGAGAGGGCGGCCCGGCGGGGGATTCTCTGACCGGCTGGAGCGGAATCTAACCAACTCGCAAAATAAAAACAAACCAACAAACACGAAAACACCAGACATTATGATACAGACTTATAATTTGTACCGATGTTTTTTCGAATTTCTATACGCAAAAAGTGAGCGCGAGAGCCCTCGGTGCACCTGCTTGCTGCTGAAGTCAAACTAAACTTTATTGTCATCTCCGCTATATACAGTACAGTATATAGAGAGACGAGACGACGAGGCTTCAGTTAGAGCAGTGCAAGTAAACAAACAATGGTTCAAACCTGAGGGTTATCAGGTTTGAAGGGGCCCCCTCTAAAGTATACTGAAGAAACAGCATGGACCTACCCTCTTGCCCACTGCTGCAGGTGCCATAGGAAAGTAGTAGATAGATATATACATGAGTGCAGGTGGTGATCAGTGCCAAACATGGAATGATGCAGTGAACACAGTGTAGGGTCATGTGTTAGTGGTGGGAACAGTCATACGGTTATTGTTCATGTGTCCAACAGCAGAGGGGAAGAAACTGTTCTTATGGCGAGAGGTTCTGGTGCAAATGGACTGGAGTCTCCTGCCTGAGGGGAGCAGGTCAAACAGACTGTGTCCAGGGTGAGAAGGGTCAGCTGTGATCCGAGCTGCACGCCCCAGTGTCCTGGAGGTGTACAGGTCCTGCAGAGATGGGAGTCTGCAGCCAATCACCTTCTCAGCAGAGCGCACAACACGCTGCAGTCTCTGTTTGTCCCTGATAGTGGCTCCAGCGTACCACACGTTGATGGAGGAGGTGAGGATGGACTCGATGATTGCAGTGTAGAATTGCATCATCGTCCGTGTTGGCAGGTTGAATTTCTTCAGCTGCCTCAGGACGTACATCCTCTGCTGGGCTTTCTTCTGCCGGCGGTGCTGGTGCGCCTCCCCCCCCTCCGGTCTTGGGTGATCCGTGGACATAACCAGCTGTGAGGTCACCAAGGTCTGTGCCCATAGACGGTATAAAAAATAGTGTGATGTCACCCACTGTTTGCTGATGTTTTGACTCCTCAAGATGAACATTTCTACCATCGCCATGTTGGTTTAAAACACACACACACACACACACACACACACACACACACACACACACACACACACACACACACACACACACACAACAACAAGGAGAGACTGAATAACTGAACACTCTTTATACAAAACAGAATGACCAAGTTTGAAAAATTGACTTGTGAGAGACACACAAACTGGGTCTTTCTGGTGTTCCCTCAGTAACAGTTAGTGCAGCAACAACAACAATTCACAACAATCCCACTGTTACAGAGGGAAAGTGTCAAAGATGGTGGAAAGACTTGAAGAAGAGGAGGAAGGAGAGCAGGAATCAAATCTGGGATGAGAGTTATGGGTAAACACAGAAAGTAAACAGAATGACACTACCACAGTGTAGTAAAGATGAGTCATCCGCCAAAAGGGGATTTCTGATATTTGCCCCAAAAGGATTGCTTGTGTTTACACAGTTGTAAATGACTTGGCCTACAATCTGTCAAACATAGGCTGAACATATCTCTCATGAGCGAAAGACCCAGAAAGAACATCCTTGTCACAAGTGGCTTTTTCATATCCTTTATTTATCACTGAAAAAAAACTCTTTCCAGAGAGAGGGGAGTAGAAATTGAAACAAATATAATGTAACAACAAATATTTTATCAAGATAATTTAAGTGGTAAAAAGGGACTGGATTGATTATTATATAGGTACAATAAGCCCTTTTATATATTTTATATAACCCCTTCATTAATCGTGTTCAGTAAAGTCTATTTACCAATCTAATCAAAGGTATTACACATAGAAAATACACAGAATATTAGAAATGTCCTTTGGTAGACAACCACTTTTTATCACAAGCTGAAAGCAAACTTTAATGCTACACTGTAGATAATGGGGTGGGTTTTTTCTGTTTCTCTGAGTGATTTTAAGGTCTTCAACTTAAAATATAAAACACGTTGAGGCAAATGTTGCTGATTGATTGACAGTACGGTGCGACTTCACAGTGATTATCTCATCAGAAAACCTCAGTCTGGTGGTGGATGACATAATAACCAGCAATGCTCTTAGTCACTAGCTTGCAGTAGTCATCAGTGTTTTTCACAACATCAGTTATGTCCTTAAGGACATTCAAGCCAACACTGAGTTTAACCGTTTTAAATCCTGAACCCTGAAATAACTGCCAGAAATCTTTAATATTTTGATAATGGAGTGTTGTTGAACCTTTAGACAAAACATAAATGAAAATACATCAAATCTTAATGTGCATATACGAGTTTTTTAATACGAGTTTTAATTACGAGTAAATACGAGCTTTAAGATTTTTGTAATTTAGTCATTAAAAATGTGTCATGCAATCTATATCATTTTTTGAGGGTAAAAAACATCACGCTGATGATGTAGAAGTCTCAAAAACTCACAGAAACACATGTATCAGATATGATGCACTTGGCTTTAAAGGGTTAATGCACTGGCCTAACTCCACTAAGACAGGAACTCCGTAGACAATAAGAGTCAAATCAAACGGCCTGCTTTCCAAAACAGCTAAGACCACCATTGTTCTATTAGTTCACCTATAACACTCCACACACTGTAAGTAAACATTCAGCCTTCTGACTCATAATACACTCCAATTTAACTTTGCCATTTGCTAGAAATGGGTGTTGGAAAAAAAAACCTCTGCTGATCCTTGAACCAACATGAAAGATCTGGCATACCTGTGCAAATGTTATCATATCTGACTCATCTGCACTAAGGGATTTTAGTTCACCTCCACACTGCCCCTCTCCAAGTGTGGGTGAAATACTTTTTTCAAAGGCTGACTCTGGCTTGGCCTGGGTCACTGATCTCCTTCCATGTCTTTTGCAACTGCTTTTCCAGTAACTACTAGTGAAGCATGAGACACATAGTCTCTTTGTTGTAGCTCATGAGAGTGGATTGACTGGTATCACCCAGTCCTGACAATTCTTAGGAAAAACCCTCAGGCACACTGGCATAAAGACATTGATGCAGTCATGTTGTTGAGGAATGTATGGACCGAACCAGAGACCGAGATGAACTAATTAATACCATTAAACAAATCTTTATTTATGTTGTAGAACAATACCAATCTGCAAGTCCAAAAATCCATTGAAAGCATGGAGGAAAATACACACGCAGCCAAACAGTCAGTACGGACCAACGAACAAAACAACGGCTTTATGGTTTGAATAAACAAGAGATCAGGGCAGAGTGGAGATACCAGTGGAACTACACACAGTTGAATTAAATCTGATAACAAGACATGGGAAAGTATAATGAAAATAAGGAACAAGGAAACAGGATTATAAAATAATAAATTATGTAACTAAACACCAAGACTGAGTCTAAGAGGGCCTGCTGTGGGCAAATCTGAGGAGTGAGGTCTGCAGGTCGAGACTGCACAACAAGCCCAAAGTTCAAGATGAGCTGTGAGCTGGAAGTGACCTGCACTGTTATTATGATCCCACCAGTCCCTGGAGCTTCGGGAAGAACTTGAATGCATGCCCTGAGTTGACACTGAAGTCACAATGCATTCCTGGACCTCATGGCTGTCCATTCTGTGGCTTCTTTAACACAATTTGAAGAGTGCGATATTTGGTGTAACGGTCTTTTGTATTTGATGTTTTGTTAAGCTGTATGTCCGGATTTTGTTCTTTGCACCTCTGGTGGTAAACTGTGTAGGGTACAGTTGTTTGCAGTTTGGGTCTCCACCCAGCCACTTTTGCTAGCGTACATGGTGTCTGCATGCTGCAGCTCACGGATAGCTCCACACATGGAGAAGTAGTGTTTAACGTTAGAGAAAGAGAAGAAATAAGTGAGAAAGAAGATGGAGAATAAGGCAATAAGAACCACAACGGACTATTTAGCCCCTCCTGGATGTCAGCTCACGGGGTTTGTGTATTTTTAAATGTTTTATTTTCTGTAATTAAGGACTTTTGATTGATTGACACTAAGTACAAGAGCACATTTTGATGTGATGTTTTTGTTTTATTTTTTTGGTCCGTGAACAGTTCTCATGAGATGTCAAGACCAGAATAAAGCCTGTTTTATAACTCTACATATGCCTACGTCAATCCTTGAAGGTGCTACATTTGGTGAACATCACTGACACCTTATGGATGCTAAACAATACATCCCTGCCACCATAGGCACTCATCAACAATTTCAATAGCATTACTTAGCCCAGGCCAGTGTCACACAAAAAGGCCCAAAGTCATTTTTCTTAATGCGTTCTTTTTTGCACTCTTAAATCATCCTGCAGGACAGGTGGGCATAGGACAGATAAACAAAACAAAACAAAAAACACCTTTGCTCTTCTTGACACTTCCAAAAAATTCACAATTTTTTGTCACTTTTATAATGTGTTTGGTGCAATAACATCCTTAATAAGAAAGTAATAACAAGATATGTTAAGAAGCAGTGATACTTTGCAAACAAGTAATTGCATAATGCACTGCATTACCTTTAAGAAAAGTAATGAGAATGTGTAATACATTCCTTTTTTTTGCTGTAAGTAACAAGCCCCAACAATGCCCTATGTTACTCATAAGGGACTAACCCGCTGACTAGCCAGCTTTGAGATGGGTGTACTTAAAGATGGCTGCCTATGAGGTTTGTAATTCACAGAGGTGACCCACCCACTTTGGGGTGTCAGAAATCATGTCGTTGAGAAACCCACCCTCTCCCAAGAAATCTCTGCCTAGGGAAAATTAGTTCCCTCTCTGAACTAGCCGGTTGGGTCCATTATGAAAGTAGAATACAGTAGCTTATAGTTATATAATCATAAACGTATGGTGTTTTCTTTACCACAGGCAGTATTGTCACTGACCCGTTAGGACTTAATGACGTGATCAACTTTACAAATGCTTACACAACTGTGGAAAATGTAAAAATTCTGTAATTCATCTGATTACAGGAATAATTTCCCAGTCTAGCTTTGGTCAATTAGAAGGTGTTGTGGATTACATATGGGGTTCTTCTTTGACCTAAATGCCTTTAACTATGGAGGGACCGCCTGGTTTAAGAGAGTATGTTGATAACGACCTTCGCAATACCTGTTACCAGCAGTGTTGGGAAGGTTACTTTAAAAATGTATTCCACTACAGATTACAGAATACATGCCCCAAAACGTATTTTGTAACGTATTCCATTACGGTACTCAATGAGAGCAACGTATTCTCAATACTTTGGACTAAATATATTATCAAGCTTTTTACAACTACATGAATCTACTATTGCTGTGTGATTTATTACTATTAAAGGCTACTCTCCATACCAATACCAACTAGATGTTTAAATCGTAATATAAAATGAGTTAATAGTAGGGTGGATATTAGGTAAGGCTGCACTTTTTGCAGCAATCTCGTATAGAAAAAGATTTTGTACGCATATATAAACAAGTCAGCGGCTCCGAACCGTTAGTAAAGGGACCTCTGGCTAATACGTCGGGTTCCGTGTTGGGCTCGTAGCTGAAAATGGCTTTACTTTGTTGTCTGGGTCAAGTTCGCTAGCAAGAACCAGAGAGAGACGTTGAACGGCTGCTCCAACGGAACTTATTGTTTTGGAGGAAAACACGAACACACTGTACAGTTGAGTTTTAATAGCTTACTTACAACTGGGCTCGTCGGGCACTCTTTTTAGCTGCAGTGGTTATTATTATATTTACATGCTTCATATTTTTTTGAATAATAAAAAAAACATTTCTTCACGTCATTATGCGGGCCGCAAGTAGGGGTGACATGGACTGCAAGATTGAGACACAGGCATTAGACCCTCTTAATGCGTGTTTTGTTTCCATTTCAGTCTGAATACTTAGGTGGTTTATTTTAAACACCTATAGTCATGGAAGTGATTGGAATATCTGAATTCAATGACTTGGAAGGGCAATAAATTTAGTGTTCTGATACCTACATTTTTTCAGTAAGGGAGGAGACAAATATGATATTTAAAAATGCTTTTTTATTAAGAAGAGAAAAAAGACACATGTAAGTAGGCTACTTACAGTTATGTGCAAAATAATAGCAGTTCTAACATTACTAATGTGTTTAAGTACTGATTTTGGCAGAAATTGTGATACAAATTCATGACTAGGTGTAGCAGAGTAATGGCCAACCAACAGACTAACAGGCATGACAGGCATGCTGCATTACATGCAGACACTGCAATTTTTAACAACCTAATATTTGCTTTCTTTGTTTTCAGTAAAAGAGAGAGAGAGAGAGAGAGAGAGAGAAGGAGAGAGAGAGAGAGAGAAGAAAAGAAAAAAAAATTGTTCATGTTTTCATTTGGAATTGAATTTGCATGGCTCCTATTGCCCTTTTATATATGAAATAAATGCTATTAGGAACTTGGAACCTTTCCTCTGCTATCATTTTTGCATGTAACTGTATGTCTGAGTCTGGACGTTATCACCTGACTCCACAGTTTCCTCAGCAGAGGAAATTTTTGGACCCATTGTTTCTATTCCTTAATGGAAAAAAAAATCCATGGCCAGTAAAATAAAAGCTGAAAAACTGTTTTGGCTTCTCAGCTTTTAAAAGACAGACACAGAACCTGAATCTTGTTCTGTAAGATGTCATTCTTCTTCTCATTGCTGCCATTTGCTTGATTAAATTGTTGTTTATTCTTTATAAAGTTGCAAAGTCTTAAAATTATTAAACAAGCAGCCTAAAATGACAAAATGTAGATTGTGATTGTAAAACATTAGCCAGTGAGTAAAGGACAGTGCATTTAGAGAAGAAAGTGCAGGTTCCTGCTCCAGTTTACCTGCTGTTTATTTTACAGAGATTTGTAAACAGATGTGTGAACGTATTCACACATTGATGAGGTCGCATTATAGTAAGTGTCCAGTCAGCAAGAAAAAAAAAAATTAATGGAGGTTAAGTACACAATGTGCTCTTCATTACAGTACAAGTAATTATTTATGAATTTTTTTCATTTTAATTTATTAATTTTATTTACTATGTGTGATTCTTATCGCCTCAGTACTCTTTGTGTAGGGGAGAACCTGGATTTGTAAACGTTGTCGGCGAGCTTCGAATTCCAGGGGGTTTTCATAAATATGTTTTTGCTGCAAAAAAATTGGCACAAACGGAATCAAAATAAGACAAAATGTGTTACAGCAGAGCAAAACATGGTAAAACAATGTAGCTCAATGATACACATACGGTCTCGCAGGTCAAAATAACTTCAAAAGTTAAAAACTCCCACTAAAATTAAACTAAATTAAATACAAAACAGTTAACAGTAAATTTAACATAAATAGGTATATCGTATGTGGTGGTACTGATTTTCTATATTTTCTATATCAGAGTTTAGCTGCATATCCAGATCTTCAGTATTGTCTAAAGTGGAGAGGATGGCAGATCTGCTTGATCTTTCAAATATAAATTTGCAAATTGTCTACAAAGACAATCTAACTTCTCAGCAGAAAGTACAAAAATTATTCTAGTTACCAATGTCACAGTCGGAGACTGGGTGATATTTCTGTGAAAAAAATAGAAAGAGTTTTGTTGAAATGTTGAGATGAAAGAGTTCGTTTCAGTGTCATGCGATTAGCATTACATTTTGCAAAAGAATGACTAGAGTCAACTTACTCTGGCTGTTTTTTGCAGAGTTTGCCTCAGAAAGGTCAAAGCACTAATTATAAAGATCAGGAAACACACGCAAGGTACAATAATTGCAGCAATATGGATTTTCAATGCATTCCCAGCTTTCTCTGTAAATAGTAAAGGAACTCATTTGACTGCAGTTTTAATACTCAGTTAATTTCACTTAAATGTTAAAAGCAAAAGACTTCTGGCTCTTATAAAATGTAACTTATTGTAATTGTGCGTCATGTCAAAGTTTGAAGCTTGGGAGCTTTGCATTTAAGAAGTACTCATGTACCCACAGTGTCTCTGCTCTGTATACAAAACAGGAAAGCAAAAGCCACTGTAACCAAAAGTGTTCAGGTGTAACATATAGAGGTAGACGAGTATATTAAGGGAATCTCAACTCTCCCCAGCCTGCTCTGGAAGCTTAACTTTTGATAATCACATGGAATATTTTTTTAGATAGACTTATCTTTGATACCAAAGAAACAAAGAGAAAGAGAGAGAGAGATGGACGTGAGAGATAAGCTCTATGTATGGAAAGTCCCATTGTTTCCAGCCTTTTTCCTGTTTATGGGGCCTACCCATCCCCACATTCAGTTATGATAAATGTTGTGACAGTAATAATTTGTTTGGTTTTTGTAATCTGAAAACTTCAAAAGTTGATAAACTCACCTGTAATGACGAGCTCCCATTTCTGTTCAAAGACTCCAAAGTCTGTGGTTGTTTCACAAGTGTAGTTTCCTGTGTGACTTTTCTGGGCTCTCTCTATGATTAGTGCATATGATTGGCTTTCTAAGGTGGACATGGTCAGATTCAGGGTGGCAGCAGCAGGAGACCTGCTTAAGGTGACAGAGCTGCTGTTTGAGGTTTTCCGTGGCCTGAAACTAAACAGCGGAGTCCCATTCCTTCTCCATGTCAGTTGAAGGAGGTCACTGATTGTGTTACTGGTACAGTGCAGGGTCACTGTGCTCCCGACCATCCAGGAAGTGCTGCTACCTTCTGAAGGGATAAAAAATAAAACACTGTGGAAATAAAGATGCATCCACAAAATTTTGTCCTGAGTTAAGCTGCACTGACTGAACTAAACAAGCACGTTTGCTAACAATAAGCCACAACATCCTCCAAATGTCTTTTTTTATTGTTTTTATGGTGTTTGTTGTTTTTACAATAAACCTCTTAATTAGAAAGAGAAACATAACTTATAATTCCTCATCACAGAAATGATAATACCTGCTTGCAAGAAAAATACAGGAGAAAGCAACATATTAGAGTCAATGTCCGATTGATGTCCAGGTATCTTGAAAAGGTTTTCCATCCCCACTTGAAAGAAAGATCCATTTAGAAACATAACATTTTTAAAGTAGCCACCTCTAATATAACAGGTGAATGTCGATATTTGTAAACTGAGAATTCATGTAATACATGTGATTATCAAGAATGTCTTGTACAGTGAATCAGCAACAACGCAATAAACACTTTAGCGCAAAACATACCATAACAAAACTTCTAAGCATGTGAAGACTTTTTACCTTCAGGGTTATAATTACACGAAACTGAAGAACAGTAGAAGAATTTAAATACGTCTCATTGCAAACAGATAACCTATAATTCCAGTAAGAACGATCACCTCCTGTGTAAACCTAATGCAGTAACAACAGAAATAGCAACATTTTTCTTACCAGTATTGAGTCATATGCTGTTTGGTCCTTATCTCTATAACAGACCTTTAACACGTTGTAGGCCACAAAAACAATTAAAGTGTATATATAATAATCATCGTAATTATACAGTAGACCAGCTATAGCATGTATGCAAAAGATTCAACCTTACCCAAGTACTTATATTAGAGTGGTTTCCATACAGGAAGTGAATGACTTTGGTCGCTGGCCAAGTGAGTAATTCGCTTTTCTTGATTGGCTGGATGTTGTGGGGGTGATATTGTCATGAATCGCTGTGTGGCAGGCAAGCAGGAGTGGTGGACCCAAATGCAGAACTCAGACACGGAAGTGAAACTTAAAGCGCAGCTTTATTGCTGGGAAAAAACCTCGTACAAACTAAACTCACCAAAAGAAAACCAAAAGTCAGAACAGAGGAACCAAGGACTGAAACACTGGAAAAGAAATACTAAACTGACGCAGGAGACTAAACACTAGGAACATAGAAGCAGAAAGAAACACAGCTAGTTGAGGTACCAACACAACACTGACACAAAGAAACACAGGGCTTAAATACACAGATAGCAGTAATCAAGGGATGAGAGACAGGAGGGGAACACCACCTGGGAGAAATCACAGCTGACGAGACAGGGGAAACGTAAACTGAGCACACTCACATACGACACAGACCTTCACAATAAAACAGGAAACTCAGACACATGGAACCAGACAAGACATTGAACTAAACAGACAGATTCACAAACAGAAGGGGTGACACCATAGACAGACAGCTACAGACGCAGACTCAGAGGCAGACCCAATATAACACGTTAGAACTCAAACAACAATAATAATCATGATAATAAATTGGAAAATGATAATAATAAACTTAAAGCGCTGGGTCACCGACCCAGGACCATGACAGATATTCATTCACAGCAACGCTGACAATGAATGACCACTGAGTAAACTAAAAGTTATATCTTCTTTTTTTTTTTACAGTTATTCGCACTTTAGATGTCTGCTAGCTTTAAAACAATTCATGATAGCTCTAAATCTTTTGAAAAAGAGAAAAATATAAGAATTTCCCATTACCTGAATTGCACATTATTGATTTCTGATGTTCTAAAGATGTATTTATTCCATATATGGCCATAACCAGCTATGAAGTCACCGAGACCTGTTCCCATATATGATATTAAAGATTGGCGTAGCTTCTGTGACATCACCCGCAGGTTTATGATGTCCGTTCTCAAGCCTCAAAAAATGTTTCCACAATTACAATGTTGGTTTAAAAAAAAAAAAAAGATGTGACAGCAAACAACTGCGAAACTGCGCACTCACTGGCTAACAATTTATCAACCACGAATCACAATGAGCATACCATACACACATTGTCTATATTAAGGATTTTCTGTCATAGATTAACAAAATAGGCTTCATTTTCCCAAAGCGTCTATGAGAAATCCACAACGTTGTGGGAGTATTTAGGAAGTTAGGTTAACACATGATTGATCAGGAATGATTGATCCAGACATGAGGACTGAGTCAGAGGCACAGCAGGGACCAAATGCATTGAGTAAGTGACTTTTCCCCTTGTGTTAATTTGATTTTAAATGAAGAAGTTTTTCTTATTCATTTTTATTTCCTTTTATTTCATTGTTTTATACACTCAACACTCACATTCTATTTTTCTGTACAAAATTCATTTCATTTCATTTATTTGTTCATTTTCAGGCACAACAAATACCTATACTGAACATAAAATGCACAAAACAAACAACAAAAATTGCCTGAAAAAGGAGTGGGACGAAGAAAACTTATTAAATCCCACCCCTATACTCACTCATCAACAAAAAAAACAATAAACTTCCCGCAGCTACGCCCATCATTGCATACAGACCCATCAACAGCCCCGGGTACATACAAGCATCTAAACGGCAGCTCGCAAACAACAATTAGAGCCTTCATAACTGAATACAGAATATATAAATTTTAAATTGCATTACCACAGGTAACAGGCAGTAATAACTACAAGTAACAAACACACATACATATACATACATACATATATATCTACACACACATGCACGTATATATACATACATACGCACACTCTTCTTTATTTTTTTTTATTTTTTTTCCCTCTCTTGGAATCCATACCAGCAATGGTAAGAGAACAGACATTACAGAGCACACTAAAAACCATCATTGAGTATACTGTGACCAGACCAACTGTTTGTAGAGAAATTTAAATCTATGAATATTTTTGCATTGTTTCAATTGTAAACTCAGACTGTTCCAGATTTTCACAGCACATACAGACACACAAAAACCTTTACGGGTTGTTCGAGTTCTGGGTAATTTGAATTCTCCAAAGCCTCTCACATTATAAACCTTTTCTCGAATTTCCAATCTAGTTTGTAAATTTGCCGGTAAAAGTTTAGTAAAAGCTTTATACAAAATTATGGATGTATTGTAATTAACCAGATCCTGGAATTTAAGTAACTTTGCCTGAAGAAAGAATTTGTGAGTATGATCTAGATAACCAGCCTTGTGAATAATACGCAGTGCTCGTTTTTGTACTGTGACTAATGGATTAGTTGTATTTTTATATGTATTTCCCCACACTTCCACACAATATGTAAGATATGGAAGAACCAGGGTACAGTACAGAGTACGAAGTGCATCTTTATCAAGGAATTGTTTCACTTTGTTCAAAACTGCGAGGCTTCTGGAAATTTTGGTTTTTATGTGTCTGACGTGGGGTTTCCATGAAATTTAATTATCAATTACGACTCCCAAAAATTTGTTTGTGTAAATAAAGTTTCCAAAAGTTATGGCTTTGATAACGCTGATCAGCATGTCACGTCTTACTGAGTGGGATATATTAGGGGTCAAATGAACATTTTGCCCTAAAATTATATGTGTTTAAAGGAGGAAAAATGGGCAAGGCTCTGATTAAGTTTGAAAAGGGCAACATTGTGACAGGTAAGCAGCAGGATCAGAGCATCTCAGTAACCCAGCTCTCAGCTCTTGTGTGGTGGTCCCAGTCTGCAATAGTCAGTATCCATTAGAAGTGGTTCAAGGAAGGAACAGTGGTGAACCAGCAACAGGGTCATTGACACATTGGGGCGATCGTGGCTCAAGAGTTGGCAGTTCGTCTTGTAATCGGAAGGTTGCCGGTTCGAGCCCCAGCTCCGACAGTCTTGGTTGTTGTCTCCTTGGGCAAGGCACTTCACCCGTTGCCTACTGGTGGTGGGCCCGGTGGCCCCAGTGTCCGGCAGCCTCGCCTCTGTCAGCGCGCCCCAGGGCAGCTGTGGCTACAATGCAGCTTGCCATCACCAAGGACTTGATTGTAGTGTAAAGCGCCATATACAAATACAGGCCATTTTACACCATTGAGAAGCAAAGCCTGGCCCACATGTTTTGATCCAACAGATGACTTACTTTTGCTCAACTGCCTATAAATAAATTGGTAAGGACTGGTTCACCTATAAAAGGTTTCCAGAATACCACAGTGCATTGGAATTGTTTACTGTTATAGCCAGAAAAAGAGGCAGACATTAATATTAGGCAGGTGGTCATAATGTATGCCTGATCGATGTAGTCTATACCAGAGCCATTTCTACTGACAAGCACAGGTGCTACACATTAATGTACGTATTCAAAAAAACAACAACAACAAACAACACTGGAGCAATGTGTTAATACTTATTCCAAACAGGTTGGGCTGTGGGGAGAGGGGTTCAACAATGTCTTCTGCAGAGACAGTAAATAGAGACAGAAAGCCATTCACACTCACATGTACACCTTTGGGCAATTTTGAATCCCCAGTAACCTAATATGGCTGAGGGAGATAGTTTTTTCTACTTTAGGACTTATCTATTCTTGTTTTTATTACAGCCTTTTTAAAATTAGAGGTGTGGACTGCCAGCATGGGCAGCTCCAACCAGTAGGAGTTTGCTGAGTTTAAACTTGGCTCATGTGTACTGTTAGTGTCTTTTGAAGCATTTTTAAGCACTGCACTTCTCTTTTAAAATGCCCTCATCATGAATTTTAAGTTTTCTCTTCATTCACTTTGCCAGCTGATGAACTGAGTAAGCTACTTGCATTAGCAGTGCACTATTTGCACTTTTAGATTTTATTGTTGAATTTCTTAAACGATTGGAAAAAAATTTCACAGGAAATTACCTCCTACATCCGTGCCTGGAATTAAACAGTTTCTTGACCTAAAAAAAAACCAAACACTGTTGTGAGTTGTGGTTGTTTTGTTTTTTTAAGCATTGACGCCACTTCACACCAGTGACCACAGACAAGGGAAGGATGTGAGATATGTTCCACTGAGTCATGCAGAGTCTTTAAATGTGATCTTAGTACCATCTTATTGACTCTCTGTTTCTCCTCTTCAGAATACAGTCAAAATGAGTGCAGTACAAAGTGCCATTAATGCATTAGTGAGCTTGAAGTCAGAGTCTGCAGTGTCATAAAGTTGACTTTCCTTTAACCTGGCTAGCATTGAAAGCGTTTTTAAAGATGCAAGCTGCCAGTTCCATAAGCACTAATTAATGCAACACTTTACCATCACAGATACAGGCATCTGTACTGAGCCTGATGGTCCTCTTTGGTTCAGCCAGTATGGTTTCCATGTATTTGTGGATGGCACAGTAAACTGTGTTCCTGAGCTGATGAAGTGACCTCCATGACAGAATCATGACAGGCATCAATTATTGATATTCCACCTTGTCACATGTGCGCAGAGATTTCTCCAGATTCATGTTTAGGGACATTATTCTGAAACTGTTCCACAATTTGTAGATGTCGTATTTTCTAAAATCGGTTCTAATGGCCTGAAAACAGTTAACCTAATTAGTATTAGTCTTCTGTTGCTACTATCCCTGCTTTTTTGACACATGCTGCAGCCATTAAACTGAAAATGAGCTCATATTTCCCATGAAATAGTAAAATGTGAGTTTATGAGATTGGAAAATAATTGCATTCTGTTTTTATTTCACACAGTGTCAAACTTTTTGGGGTTGTTGCTACAGTGTGCTTTAACAGTGATATACAATCTCTGATGAAAGAATATTTTCTATATGTAACCTGTTGAGACGTATCGTACTAAAACCACAGAAGGTAGATCGCCTGTGAGGTTACACCAGCATAAACTATGTTTTTTGCATTGTCATGCATTTGCATTTACCCGGTGATGAGAAAAACAATAAATATACTTGTAACTTATTTGCCTTGAAGTCTGATTTATGAAATGAAAGCATACACAGATAACAAAAACAGTGATCAGGGTTTGTGTAGTCTTATTTATCACCAAGAATCTTCAATTAAGTAAATAAATTCCGCTTTGATCTGGTTCTCTCTGCATCTCCTATATTAAACTGTGAGACAGCATCAGAGATGAGCGCACTAACTACCCTATCATGTTCAAATGCGTCAAGTTTAAAGTTTTACTTTCGCAACTGCAGCACTGAGAGCATAATGAATGGGCACTTGTTCTCTCTGTAAAACTGTAACGTCTTGAGCTTACTAGACAAGCAGCCTAAGATGACATGTGGGTGTGATTTGGACTTGTATAAATAAAACTGAATTCATTTAAAAAACATTAGCCAGTGAGTGAATAACAGTGCATTTAGGAGCTCCAAGAAAGCTATTTTGCTCAGGATTTACACACCCTGTACAAACTGACAGGGATGTACTGTCAACTGTCAACTTATGATTACAAATCGATGATGTCACATTCTGACTGGTGTTCAGTTACCCAGAGAAAAAATAATGCATCTTCAATTACAGATTGTGCTCTTCATTACAACATACTCAGGGAGAAAGCTGCTTAAAGTGGATGATCGTTTAAAAGAGTTATGCCTTATTTTACTGTGCGATTCATATCACTCAGCCCTGTATTTATAAGGGTGAACCTGAATTTGTCCACATTGCTGGCGACCTTCAAAATCCAGGTTTTCATAAGTGGGTTGTCTCGGCTCCCGCTGCAGAAGGAAAAAAGAGGAAAAAAACATCATATTTAAGGAGCTTAAATACAACATGAATGCAGATATTGTGGTATTGGTTGGTTTCTGTCCTTGTGCTAGTGGAGCTGGAAAAGGTGGCAGATCTATTTGACCTTCTAAGTCTAAGTATTGTGTATAAATGGGGAAAAAACGAAGAAACTTCCTAACTTACCACACTTACCAACCTTCTAGGAGGCTGGGTGATTGCTCTGTAAAAAAGAAAGAAAAAGAAAAAAAACACTTTATTTGTAATAGCAATGGCATAAAATAATGTAAAAGAATGACTGGAGGAAGCTCACTGTGAACGTCGTTTGCAGACTCCTCTGAGAATGATCACAGCAGTTAATATAAAGATCAGGAAACATAGCGAAGGTACAATAATTGCAATTGTTGTAACTTTGCTGATTTTATTCGAACTTTCAGCTTCAGCGTTCTCTGTAAAATAAAATAAAAAAGTGAGTCATTTCACTGCAATTCAGTTGGTTCAGATATGCTAATTTCCAACCAACAGCAGTATCTTGTTTTTTTGTTGATCATTATTATTAGCTCTATGTTTTCAGAAAGGAAGTCAGAAGTGCTTACACCTGCCCTGTGGTCTCTGAAAAGACCTCAGGCATCTCACAAAATGTTTTTTTACCGCTTCATGTCATTCATGTCATTCATGTAAAGTCTGAAACTTGGGA